>NC_022016.1:84817593-84825202 GCF_000317375.1 Microtus ochrogaster | reverse complement strand
AAAAAAAAAAGAAGAAGAAGAGACCAAAGCTCTTTAACAAGGTGACTCAGTTCCAGGCCTGGGTTCTCGGGCACCCTGTGCACAGGGGACATAGTGCTTGACATAGTGGTCAGTGATCATCTGCCTGACCCCATGCTTGCCTGTGTTTGCTGTGACCAGTATCTTCACTGGTGAGTGCAGTATTCCTGATGAGAAGTGAGAGCCAGAAACTGGCAAGGAAAAGGAACCTGAGGAAGGAGGGGGGAGAGGAAGGGCTTGAATTGGGGCTCCATCTTGCCTGGCACAGTGGGGAGAGAGTGGTCTTGTTGGCTGTCTCCATCCATGAGGCAGCAGGAGGCAGTGTCATATGCAAATGAGGCATCCATCCCGCTGAAGCAAGCTTTAATTCCCGAGGCCTCTCCTGGGGCGGGCACAACACTGGTGGGGGAGGGGCTCCCAGATACCCGCCTGGCAGACAACTGTGGAGTCCGACCACCTGGCCTCCCACAACAGCTGCGAGGCCTGCATTCCTTACTTGCTGACCAGCTTGGCCCACTGGTTGCACGGTGCCTGGGGTGGATGCTGGCTGCGCATCTTGTGGGAAGGCTGTTCTGCTGGAGCCTAAGGATTATGTACCTTAATCCAAGTCCACTCCAAGACCTTGCGACGATCCACCCGGTCCCTAGACTCCTGTCTCCTCCTTCTGAGATAAAGCTGAGCCAAAGTATTTGGTGGAAATTCTTTGAAGGCTCGAAGGCATTTGAGTCTAATTAGGTGGGGGTTTTGTTTGTCGGTCTGTCTGTGTATTAGAGGGGGGCACTGAGACAGGGTTTCACTACATGGCCCTGGTTGCCCTGAAACACTATAAATGAGTCAGGTTGGCCTTGAACTCAAAGATGTCTACCTATCCTTCCCGGTCACTAGAATTAAAGGCGTGCACAACCACCTCCCAAACAACTGTTTTTCAAGACGGGGTTTTTCTGTGTAGCCCTGGTTGTCCTCTCTTGAAAAAACAGACAGAGTCTCATGTAGTCCAGGCTAGCCTCAAACTCCCTGTGTAGCTAAGGATGCCTCTGAGCTTCTCGTCCTCCTGCCTCCATCTCCCGAGTGCTGGGACGACAGATGTGCACCTGGTTCACATGGTGCTGGGGAGCAAACCCGTCTCTCTGTGCATGACGGACAAGCACTTTACCAATCCAGCCACACCCCAGCCCTGAAAGTGCCCAGCAGAACCTGGCCCTGATGCTGTCTCCTCTCGGACCCATGTAATGACTTTGCTTACTTATCGAACCTGAGCCAGGGGTTCTAGCTCATAGTCCGTGGCGAGCTATCCCACAATTTCTCTTCTGGTGATCCTGGGACCAAAAGCTGAACTCTGGTCCTGAGATTGACAGCCACAGACAGGATGGGCTTCTGTGTGGAGCTGCTCCAGCTGACTCCTGGCTCTGATGTGTTTCATACTCCACACCCGGCTCCTCAGCCTGCCCTTGGCTTTCGCAGAAGGGGGGTCTCTATTTAAGTGCAGGTGCTCTCAAGTCATACTTTTCAGACCCATCTGCATCAGGCAGATGCTGCTGCTGGCTTTGGTTTTGAGACAAGGTCTTATAGATACAGCACTGGCCACCTGGAACTTGTTCTGTGTAGACCAGGCTGACCTTGAACTCACAGAGCTCTTTCTTTGCCTCCTGAATGCTGGGATTAAAGACCTGAGCTACCAGGCCCAGGCAGAGAATGTTTTCTTGTGGGAATCATTTCTGATGGGGCATTTCTGTACTTCAACAAAGATGCTATGGATGAGTTAACTTGGGGTTGAATGAAGGATGAGTTAACTTGGGTTGAATTGTCCATGACTCCTGCTTCCCTTTTCACAGGAGATGGAGCACCCTGGCATGGCATCACCGAGTCCCTGCTTGCAGCTACATAGCAAACTGGAGGTCAGCCTAGCATGGGAATCGTGCCTCAAACAAAGACAAAAATAAGCCACACACACACACACACACACACACACACACACACACACACACCAAACCCAATGAACTCTGCGCAGGCTTCACCAAGCACAGTGAAAGGAATTTGGGCAAATCTCTAAACCATTCTAAGCCTCAATTTCTCCTCTTGTAACATGCTGGGAATCGGGAGGCCCAAAGGAGACAGAAGTTTATAGAAACACAGAAACATTGCTGCTGTAGCTGTGGGGTGGGGAAAGAGGGAACAAGTCAGGGTAGAGTGGGGGTGGGAGGTTCCTGAGAACATTTATGTTTGAGTGGAGGGACAGGTGCATGTACACACTGTCTGTCCTCATAGGGTGATCAGAGGAGAATTAGGACCATCCCAGGCCAGCCTGGAGGGACTTTTGTCTTGCTGAATGAGGTTTGGCTTCCCTTTAGGATCTAGAGGCTAGGTGGTTCCTGTCTGTGTTTATTGTGCCAATAACTAACCCTGAGTAACTCTTCACACACACACACACACACACACACACCCTACACATGCATAACACACACACACACCTTGCACACACACCCTACTCACACCCCAGGAAAACTGCATGGAAATGGAGGGGCAGCTCAGAGCCCTGACTCAGCTTCACGCTCCTTAACTCACTCTGACTGGGTCTCAGCCCCTTTGTAATCACGAGGATTCAACAACTTTTCCTCTCCTGAACCTCTCAACCCCCTAAATTCCAGAAATGTCACAGTCTTGGTACCTAGACTACTGAACATGATTTGCTGCTTGCTCAGCTATATCACTGATCTTCAAGTGACAACACACTGGCTCTCGGGTTCCGGCAGAAGCTGGAGCAGAACAGAGAGACACGTGGAGCCAGACAAGGTTGGTTGAGATCGTGGCTGCAGCTCCAATAGCTGTGTGACCCCCATGCAGGCCAAGGAGCCTCTCTGGATGTCAATCATACATCTGGACAATGAACATGCTTCTGTGTCATTCCTTGGGCTTCCCCTAGTCTAGGGCTAGATATGTGCATTGTCTAATTCAGCCCTTTGAAGGTGTTCTTTTTCAGAGAGTAATAACCACAGAAGGTGCTGGAGAGAGGGCTCAGTGGTTCAGGGCCTGCTGTTCTTCCAGACCTGAGCACCCACGTTGGGACGCTCACAACCACCTGCGAGTCCAGCTCTAGAGGGACCTAATGCTTCTGGCCTCTGTGGGCACCTGCATTCATGTGTACAAACCCATACAAACACACCTACTCAAAACTAAAAATAAATCTTAAAAATAAAAGCTGTTGTATGCGGTGGCACACGCCTTTAATCCCAGCACTTGGGAAGCAGAGGCAGGCGGATCTGTGAGCTTGTATCTAGCCTGGTCTCCAATGTGTTCTAGGCCAGCCAGGGCTGCATGGTGAGACCCTGTCTCGATTAATCAATCAACCAGTCATTTGCCTGAATAAAATAGCGTAACAGTTATGTCAAGACAAAGATTTGAGGGACTAGCCCAAGCTATATATTAGAGGCAGAGGTAGAGTCAGGATTTGAACCCGTAGTCACCGGACCCACTTACTCTAACCATTCCTTAAGCTACCACTCTGTTTTTTAAGTTTTTCTTTGTGTGTGTGTGTGTGTGTGTGTGTGTGTGTGTTAGTGTTTTGTTTGCATGTATGTTTGTGTACCGCATGTATTCTAGGTGCCAACTGAAGTCAGAAGAGGGCATCCAGTCCTCAGGGACTGGAGTTGACAGTTGTAAGTTGCTGTGTAGTTGCAGAGAATCCAACATGGGTCCTCTACAAGAACAGTGTGTACCCTGTACTCTTAATTGCTGACCCGTCTCGCCTGCCTCCTGGAGCTTCCGTTCTTAACCAGTTCCAGTGTAGCTGCTGGGATTACCAGGAACCAGGGATGTGCGCTGGGGTCCTAACTCAGCATCCAGCATCTCTAAGATCCTCCTCATCCATTCATCCTGCTCTGGACTCCAGCAGGGCGACCATCCTTATCACCCTAGCAATAAAGTGTACCATATGGTGAATGCCATACCATGATGTGGCAAGGCTTGTCAAAGCTGGACCCAGGAACTGGTCCTCTAGCAGCAAGCATTTGGCTACCCCAGTGACTTTGCAGGCCAGGCCAGCTGTACCTTGGCCACAGCTGTAGAGAAAGGACTGGAATGGGACCAGCAAAGGAAGAGGCCAGACAAGACAGAGGCAGATCCTAGCCAAATGGGCCAGAACAGGGATGCTGGAATGACCTGTTGCCAGGGACCATGCTCAGGGCCACTATTGGAGGGAGCCTCTGCTCTTCCTAGGAGTCAATGAGGCCTGGGTGCATAGCCCCCCACCCTCCACCACACTCCACCTTACTCCAGCTGGCATAGCAGCGGAGTGGCCCGTTGGGATGCAAAGGCAGACTGTGTGATGACCAGGAAGAAAGGAGGTCACGTTTATCTTTCAGAGCCCAGCAGAACCCCAGAAACACAGACTTCCTGATGGCTCCATCTCCAGCCAAAGTCCTTGCCTTGGAGCCAGCTCTGCCCCTAGTTTGGCCAGCAAGACCCAGCAGAATGCAGGGAGATGCTATGGCCTGCCCTTTTGACTAAGGATGCCGGGTATGTGCAGCACACCTAGTGGGTGTCAGGCTCTGAGGTCACCCTGAAAGGAGACACATTCTTCCACCAGCCTTGGGGTCATGAGGGACACAGAGGCCAAGCAGAGCGGGAGGCTTCATTTAGAAGAAGATGCAGGGTCTTAGCCTGCAAAGCTAGGCCTGAGCGCAGGACTGAGAGACAATGTAGGAAGAGAAATCACCCTAGCAAAGGCTCAGAAGAAGTCAGGGGACAGAGATACTTAGGCCTTCCACTGCTGCTGAGACCTAGGATGTGGATAGGGTTGTGGGGAAAGGCAGAGGAGGAGGCTGGGCCAACAGAGGTTTTTGTAGTTAATTTAGTGGCCATGCTTGGAGCCAGGAAGGCCTGGGGTTGGAAAGACAATCTTCATTTAGTAAGCAAGAAGGGTCTGAGTAAGCTTCCCGGTGTGTGTGTGTGTGTGTGTGTGTGTGTGTGTGTGTGTGTGTGTGTGTGTAGCAGTTACTGCTGAGCTTGCTTCCTGTAGGCTAGGACCAGAGGATGCAAGAACAGAGACGGTGGGAGGTCAGAACGGTTAAAGCTGGGCTCATGTGCCAGGCAGGAGCAGGATCTGGCATGGGGTAGGACAGCGGGAGGCCCCCATCTCCACTCTTGCCTCAGTGCAAGAAAACACGGGCTGCAGCTCAAACAAAAACAGCCGGGCAGCCTCCACCCTGCCTACGGAGAGAAGACTGCATCTCCAGACGGTGCCCCCAATGCCGGGTGCGCCCTATTACTCTTGGGCTCCAGGACTACCCCAAACCCCAACACCTGTTCTGACCACGGAGCACACAGAAGATGAATGAGGGAAGGTCAAGGGGTTAAAAAGCAGGCTCAGGACTTGGCAAGTCAACCTACCAGAAGGGAACTGCTTGGGCTCGGAGCTGGCACCATGGAACAAGGCTTAGGGGCAAGACAGAGGTTCAGAGCTGGGACGAGCGCCACAGACCCTTCCAAATGTACCGAGGGAGGGCGTTGGCAGCTCCATGCAGTCGCGCCGCCACCTTGCTCATGCAGAGGGAGAGGTCGCTGTAAGTGCCGCTGGTTGTATGGGCAGGCAGGGGATGTGTGGGAGCCTGACAGGGGTGAGAGGAGACTGCCCAGAATAGGGCTTCAGACGGTGCCAAGGTCTCAGCCTGGAGTTTGTGACTGGCTCTGTAGATCCCCCAACCCTACCCCAGCCAGGGTACAGTCCCTCTCCCATCCCCACCAGCACCATATAGGTACCTAAGATACAGGCACGCATCCCTCCAGGTAAATCCTATTGTCCCTGTTTTGTGATGGAGACACTGAGGCTCAGACATGCGCGTACTCCTTTGTCCAAGACCGTTCACTTCCAGCACCCCTGTCTGCCCAGAGTGACAGCAACGGAACAGTTGAGAACACTTCCTCTGCCACCAGACTGAGGGACTGGCGCCCTAGAGGGACAACCAACAGCAGCAAGGACTATCACCTGAAAGAGTGAAGGCCACGAGGGTGCCCAGCTGTAGTGGCTAAACAAAACTTGCTCACACCTTAAACATAAGCTCTGGCTTCAGAAGGCAGCTGAGCCGTCGGGTCTGATGGAGAAAAGCCCTGCGGTGGGGAAGGAGAGGAACCAAGCCAGTCCAGAGAAGGGAGCCGGGTGCCCTCGAGGTGGTAGTTCAGCCCAGGGAGGGAAATGTGAGGCTATGCTATGCCAGCTTTGGGTGAGTTTAGCGTCCCCCCCCCCCAACACACCCAGCCTCCAGGGCGTCGTCGAATGGGACAGAGGCACCCTGACCAGCTCTGCCCCAGTTCAGGGAGTCTTTGGAGACTTCTTCCAACGGTGATAGACAAATCCCCCAACTGAGAGACCACCCAGAAACAGAGACAAAAAGATACTGGGTCCCAAACCGAGAAGGCTAAGAGTGAAGGACTGCGCTCGAGACCCAGGACCCCCGAGAGGGGAGGCAAGGTCGCACGCGAGGCAGAGTGGCGCAGAGCACGGAAAAGTGGAGTGTCCAGTCTGGTGCCAGGGGGTAGAGCAAGCGGCCTGGGACAGAGCCGAGAGCTAAGGGAACACGAGGTGCGAAGTGGACAAGAGACCGACGGACAGACGGACACGAGGGTCGGAAAGCAGGAGGAAGGCAGCACCCTCCCTTAGAGCAGGTAACGGACCTTGGTCAGGGTACTCCGCCAGGTGAGCGGAGGGCGGGGCCAGGGGCGGGCCGAGCCCGGTCTTACCTGTCCAGCGGCTGGGGAGGGGACCGAGGGCTCAGGGCCGAGCGCCTGCGGGAGCCGAGCGCAGCCGAGGGTTGAGCGGGACGGCGCCGAAAGGTGCTCGGGCGGCGGGAGGCTGCGCGGGGCTGAGAGGGAGGGAGGGAGCGAGGGGCGGGGACGGCGCTCGGGGAGGGGACGTAGGAGGGGCCGCGGGGCTTCGCGACCCCCCGTCGAGGGCCAGCCCCTGGCCCGGCCGAGCCCGGTGCGCTGCGGGCGCCGCGCCCTAGCCAGCTGCGCTAGCCGATCGCCACCCGCTCCCCCGAGGCCTTGGCGCCGCCGCCAGGGCGCGGGGCAGACAAAGGAGGCAGACAAAGGCGGGCGCAGCCCCGCGGCCGCGTGGGCACCGGACGAGGCTCGCCCTCTCCTCCCGGTGCGTAAGAGCCACCTTAGCGCGGCCCGGGGGCTCGTGGGACGGGTGGGGCACCGGGCAGCGGTGGCGCTTCTGGAACAGCCCGGCAGGGGAGCGGGCGACAAAGGGCAGCGGCGGGGTGTCCCTGGCGGACCCCTCTCCCCCCCAACAATAGGTCCAGGCTGCGCGCTCAGCTGCAGCAGCGTCTGACGGGACAGGAGCCGGCAGGGTCCCCAAAAGGATTATTCCGCCTAGGCTGTCAAATGGGACGGAAGAAATGCCCTCGGCGGGGAAGGCGGGACAGACAGCCGGGGCCTTTGTAGCCTAAGAAAGTGCGCGGAGTGGGGGAGGTTCTCAGAGAAGTCTCTTTACCAAGAGGGTGTGCATGAGAATCTCAAAGTGATCGGACTTCACCCGGGTACCGATGGCACACCTATACCCCCTTTCCCTGTAGAGAAGGAGAGACACACCCCC
>NC_022016.1:84816200-84817433 GCF_000317375.1 Microtus ochrogaster | reverse complement strand
AGAGAGAGACAGAGAGGAGAGAGAGAGAAAATAAGAATCTGCTTCTCTCTAGCCGGTCTTGCGCGCTACTCATTCGGGACAAAGCCAGCCCTCTGGGCGGCTCATCCATCACCGCGCGGGGCGCCGTGTCCTGCCGACCCTGGGAGTCCGAGAATGCTGGGTTACTGGTCCCATGGTCCTCATAACTCACAACCGGGTCAATAGGGCCGCCGGCATTGCTAAGATCAAAGAGTAGTGGGGCGGACCCGGCACGTGGGAAGCGGGAAAGGCTTCCATTTCCAGTGTGACAAATTGTGGCTTAGATGCTTAGGAGCGCGGCTCGACATCAGGCAAGATGCCTGTGTTCCTCCTCCAGTGCCAAACCTTGGGCAAATTATCTAACTTCTTCGAGCGCGTCATTGTAGGGAACTCGGGGATTAAGGATTAATGGCCGTGGTCTGTGTAAGAAAAATGTTCTGAACCTCCCAGCCCACAAGAGAGGCTCCGGGGAAATTAATCCATTGTCATTGTGAGATTATCACATGACCATGGTGGGCACAGAAAAGCTTGACGAGAAGACTGGGTGCTTACTAGCTGGAAGGTTCAAACCACTGCTCCCATTGAACACAGCTTCGTTATGACTCCGGAGCTTTCGAGAATGGATTGCACTAGAGTAAAAAGCAAAGCAGTCTAGTTCCTAGCACCCACAAGGCAGCCCATAATACTAGTTCCAGAGGATCTGATGCCCTCTTCTGGCCTCCCTCTTCAGACACACATGAGGTGCATAGACAGTCATGCAAGCAAACATTCATAGAAACAAATAAATCTTAAAACAAAACAAAAGTGCTGGGCTTACAGTGCATACTTTAATTCCAGCCCTCAGAAGGCAGGGGTAGATCACTGTGAGTTTAAGACTAGCCTGGTCTATACAGTGAGTTCCAGGACAGCAGGTGTAGAGGTATCTTGTCCCAAAAAACAAACAAGCAGTTTGGCACAGCAGTTAAGAGCACTGACTAATCTTCCAGAGGTTCTGAGTTCAATTCCCAGCAGCCACATTGGTAGTTCACAACCACCCGTAATAAGATCTGATGCCTTTTTCTGGCTTTGTATTCATAATAAATAAATCTTAAAAAAATAGGGAGAGGGACTGGAGAGATGGTTCAGTGGTTAAGAGCACTGCCTGCTCTTCCAAAGGTCCTGAGTTCAATTCCCAGCAACCACATGGTGGCTCACAACCATCTGTAATTCTATCTA
>NC_022016.1:84814353-84816060 GCF_000317375.1 Microtus ochrogaster | reverse complement strand
AAGAGGGCACCAGATCTCATTACAGATGGTTGTGAGCCACCATGTGGTTGCTGGGAATTGAACTCAGGACCTTTGGAAGAGCAGGCGGTGCTCTTTAACCTCTGAGCCATCTCTCCAGCCCCCATCTGTAATTCTTAAAAAAAAAAGACTGAAATCAAGAACTGAATTTATTTAAAAAAAATAGGGAGAGCAGAAAGGAACTATAGCAGAGAAGCTACTACATTTAATCTTAAAAAAAATAAAAATAATGTGTGTGTGTAATATCACAGCCTAGAGAAATCTTGTAAATATTATGCTTAGCCAAGCAAGCCAGATATAAGATGATACAGAGGTTCAACTACATTTTTGTTTGCTTGGTTTTTGTTCTGTTTTTCAAGTCAGGGTTTCTCTGCTTATCCCTGGCTACCCTGGAAGGGAACTCACTTTGTTGACCAGGTTGACCTTGAACTCAGAGACCCACCTGCCTCTGCTTCCCCAATGCTAGGATTAAAGGCCTGCGACACCAACACCTGATGCAAATTTCTTTGTATTTTGAGCGTTTTAGTTTTTGCTTGTATGTATGTTGTACACCATGTGAATGTAGCTCCCATGGGGCCAGAATAGGGTCTTGGATCCCCTGGAACTATAGTTACAGATAGATAGATAGTTGTAAGCCACCAAGAGGATGGTTGGAACCAATCGGGGATCTTTTGAAAGAGCAACAAGTGCTCTTAACTGCTGAGCATCTCTCTGCTCCCTCTTTTTTTTAAGTTAACATTTATTATTTTTTAGATTATTTAGTTTTAGTTTATGTACATTGGTGTTTTTTCTGCATATATATCTGTGTGAAGTAATAGACAGCGGTGAGTCCCCATGTGGGTACTAGGAGTTGAACCCAGGTCCTCTGGAAGAGCAGCCAGTGCTCTTAAGCACTGAGCCATCTCTCCAGCCCCTATTATTATTATTATTTGTGTATCCAGATGCATGCATATGTGTGGCACTGTGCATGTGTCGAGGTCAGAGGACAGCTTTCTGGAGTTGGTTTTCTCTTTCCACCTATATGTCCCAGCTTGTTGGCCTGACTTGTTGCTTATTGTTTTGATTGGCGAGAATGTTCTGGAATAAGGTAGTGGCTGATGGCCCGACTCTGTAACTGTCCTAAAATCTGCCGAAGTATATACAAAAAATGCAAACTTTATAATTTAGCAGGGAAGGGCAGTGGTGGTGCACTCCTTTAATACCTGCTCTCAGGAGACAGAGGCAGGTGGATCTCTGTGAGTCTGAGGCCAGCCTGGTCTACAGAGTGAGTTCCAGGACAGCCAGGGCTACACAGAGAAATCCTGTCTCAAAAAACAAACAAAACAAAAAGTTATTTATTAAAAAGTGGTAACTGAGCTGGCCCAGAATGGTGGCCTCAGAGAGGGCCCATAGGACACACAGTAGGGCATACAGTGTCTCTGCGTTTCTCTGAATGGAAGTTGCTACAATAAACCTTTCTAGTCACTGTGACAAGAAACCTGAAGAACTAACTTAAGGGAGGCAGCATTCATTGATGTTTGCTGAGGGCTCGGGGCGTCATCAGGAAGGGCAGAGGTGAGCAGTCCACATGATGGAAGCTGAGACGCTCTTTCCACACCCAGGCCCATGGAATAATGCCATCTACATTCAGATGTGGACCTTTCTTGCCTTCTAGAAATACCCTCCTTATCCAGGTACTTCTTCCTTTTC
>NC_022016.1:84792005-84813148 GCF_000317375.1 Microtus ochrogaster | reverse complement strand
GAGTGCTGGGATTAAAGGCGTGCGCCACCATCACCTGGCAGTACTTCTCATCTTTATGAATCTCAGGCCGTGAGGATCTGTGTCCACCTCCCGGCTGAGAGCACCCAAGAGGCCCGTCCGTTGCCTTGAGAAAAGGAAATGAGGAAGGGAGGATACTAAGGATAGATAAATTATCTTTCGTTTTGAGTTCGTTTGTTTGTCTTAGGCTGGCCTTGAACTCACTCTGTGGCTGAAGTTAACTTTGAACTTCTGACCTCCCTGCCTCTGCCTGAGTGGTGAGATTACAGGTGTGTTCTGTCGTAGAGCCCAAGTTATGAGATGCTGGGGCCAAACTGAGGGTTTCATGCATGTTAGGCATGCATTCTACCAATTTAGCTACATCCCAGCCTCAAGGCGTTGTTTTGAAAAGCAAGATGATTTATCTTTATCCAGTGTGGTCCTTCTGAGGGTTTAAGTAGTCTGTGTAGGGTTTTTGTTTTGAGACGGAGTTTCACTGCCTTGCTTTGGCTGGCCTGGAACTCTCCACGTAGTAGACCAGGCTGTCCTCAGATTCAGAGTTATTCTTTTCTCTGCCTTACCAGTGCTGTGATTTAAGGTCTGTGCCCTGTGCCTGATGGTGTGTGTATATCTTTTCTATTTGTTAATCTTCATTTTTATTTATTGTGTTTGTGCATGCATGCATATGTGTGTCTGTCTGTGGACCAGAGGATGACTGGGTGCGAGTGGGCTCTCTTTCATCATGTGGTCCCTGGGGGTTGAACTCAGGTTGTCAGGCTCCCCACTCCTTGTGTGGATCTTATCATCGTCACATGGCCACTATGTAACCATTTATGCATTCTGTACTTATATAGAATTTTGTTTTATTTCGGGCTGGAGAAGTGGTTGAGAGCATTTGTTGCTCTTGCAGAGGTCCTGGGTCTGATTCCAAGCATGAATGTGATGATCCAGAACCATCCGTAACTCCAGTACCAGGGAGTCAGAGGAGGGTACTCTTCGTGACTTCTGCCGGCATGGGGCACATGTGTGGTGCACATACATACAAGTAGGCAAAACATTCATACACATAAAATGAAAAAGTCCATTAAGCAGAACTATATCTTATTTATTTTAGAGAAAGACTGTGTCACTCTGGCTGATTTGAACTTTGTGGCAATCTTCCTGCCTCCTGAGTGCTAGGATTCACAGTGTACGCCACCATGTCCAGATAACCCTTTGGGTTTGGCTCTAAAGTTTCCCATTTCAAAGATGAGCAAGCTGAGGCTGGAAGAAGAAAAGTCTCTCCTGGCTGGATGAGCATCAGGTGGTGGAGAGAAGCAAGTGGACACACAAGTGGGCTCCTGGAGGAGCAGCCCACAGTCTGGCCTTGCTGGCATCAGAGGTCTTAGCTTCTTCTTTCTAAGGAAGCTGGGGCGCAGCTCAGGCCACTGGGCAGGAGCCCTCACCATCATATCTTCCTTCACCTTCCTTTTAGCCGTTCACTGAACAGTTATGTGTTCTTAGAGAACCTGAGCTGGCCAGGCGCTGGGTGAGGTGTTAAACTTAAAAAAAAAAAAAAGAAGCAGACAGACCAGACTAGGTCCTTTCTCCCAGTAGACCAGGAAGCTGGGGGAGCAGCAGAGTGTCCTGGGACTGCCACCAGGCTGTGTGTGGTTGATTCCCTTTCTCTCTCCCTGCCCCATGTGTTTGTTTGCTGGGAACCTGAGACACTTGGGAAAGATGTGGATCCTTTATTAATTACTTTATTTTGTACATTTATTTATTCATTGTGTGTGTGTGTGTGTGTGTGTGTGTCTGAGAGAGAGAGAGAGAGAGAGAGAGAGAGAGAGAGAGAGAGAGAGAACAGTAGCATGCCTACACTTGCAGGAGTCGGTTTTCTCCTTCCACCGCCCCACCATGTGGGTCCTGGGAATTGAACTCAGGTTGTCAGGACTGGGTGGCAAGCCCCTTTACCTGCTAGGCCATCTCGCCTGCCCAGATGACAATTTTGTGATCGATCCCCTCTGTGGACAGGACACTGGCTAGAGAAGCACGTTGCGAGTCTGCACACTTCCATGACAAGTGTTTTGCCCAATTCACTCCTTGTGTTTGTTCAGCATACCCTGAGAAGCCTCCGGCACATCAGTGGAGGCCTAGTCTTCGCAGGGCTGGTGCTCAAGCGTTTTTTCTTATTGTATTTTATTTTTTTTGTCTAACTTATATCTGTTTCCATTTCTGTATCTCTTGGAAGTGATTTTCCCTCTGTCCCCATTGAGGGCCCCCAGGGAACCTGCTCTAGTTGGCAAACACATACACACTTTCTTTTATCCTTGGCATGTGACTTTCCTTCCCAACCCCCCATTACTAGTGTCCTTATGGTGAAAAACATGCAAATAACGTTGAAACAACAGGCTCCTACCGAATGGGGATTAAAAAACAATAACTTCCTCCATAATGCAATCTCATCCTCCAGTCATTCATCAGGCTGGCATGACTAAGATGAAAGACAACCCAGGCACTGCAGGGCTGCAGGCAGAGGTCCCCAGCTGGTTCCAAGCTATGCCTCAGACTCTCCCCAACCCCCACCCACCTCAGTGATGAAAACGCTTCAGAAGCCTGGAGGGGGGGGTGGATAAAGGAGGATCCTGGCATTCTCCAACCCGCCCTGACTAAATCTCACTGCACTCAGCTCTACAAAGCAGTGAGTTGGCCAGTCAGCTCTGAGGAAAGGGCTCTGTGCCCACTGACAGGTGTATCCATCCCTAAAGCCAAACCAGCCATTCCATGGTTAAGCACTGACCTGTTACAGAATTCAGGCACTCTCCGCTGGCAGTTCCCACATTTTCTTGGGCATACAAGTTCCCCAGGGAGCTTGTTAAAGAGCAGAACACCGCTCTAAGCCTGCCCTGGTCAGGCGAGTCAGGGCAGCTGGGCAGCCAAGGTTTAATAGGGTCCCCGGGGGCTGAGATACAGACTTTTTAGGCCTGCATTTTGAGAGCTGCTTTGCTCATATTTTGGGTTAATCCTACCCCTGGCCTGCTATTTATCCCTTCCCGCGAGGAAGATGTAAATACAGGTTTGAAAGGTTCTGGGAAGGAGGGTGCAGGGATGTTTTAAAGCAATATTCTCTATGGAGACAGACTGAGACACTCTTATACCCCTGGAGGGTAGAGGCCAAGGCAATGGTTCTCAACCTTTTTAATTCTGTGACCCTTTAATACCTCACGTTGTGGTGACCCCCCCACCATAAAATTATTTTTGGTGCTACTTTATAACTGTAATTTTGCTACTGTTATGAATCTTAATGTAAATATATGATATGCAGAATATCGGATACGGGACCCCTCTGAAAGGGTCATCCAGACCACTTCTGAACCTCAGGTTTCCTATCGTTAATAGAAGGCTGTGAGTTAAATGGGCTGCTTTAGATCTATAGAGTGGGGATGTAAAGGTAGTATTTAGCTCCTAGGGCTAATGAAGGAATTAATATAAATCAGTTTGGGAAGGTAGAGTGATGGCTTAGTGGTTGGGAGCACTGGCTGCTCTTCCAGAGGACAAGGAAGGAGTGTTGGGTGTGGGGTTCAATTTGCAGCACCTGTATAGCCGTTCACAGCCATCCACAGCTCCAGTTCCAGGAGTCTGACGCCCTCTTTTGGCTTTCACCCGCACCAAGTACTCAGTTAGTGTCCAGACATACATGCAGACAAAACACCCACGCACATAAATAGATGGAAATCAGGGTTTGTTACATAAAATGGTTCCATATTATGAATGTAATTCTCGTACTACTAAAATGATCTGAGGCCCTTTTGGCTTCTGGAATTCAGTGCGTGCCCTCTGCAGGTAGAACCCTGGAACAGCACTACTGCCCGCCCTGTCAGCTAGCTTCGTGAAGCGAGACAAGTCCTCAATAGGCTCGTCGGCAGAAAGAAGACAGGCAGGAATCCACACCCTTTCTGAGGATTCAGCGAGTCAACCCACGGACACCCTGCCCAGGCGCCTAGCACTCGGCTGCTGCTTCCATAGGTCAGCTATTGTGAAGCAACCGTGGGACATTTCATTCTTTAGGGAGGTCAAGCCCCAAGAGCACTTCGATTCCGGGTGGGGGTGGAGCGTCTCGGGTGCATCTCGGACCTCCCCTGTCCCCGCCTCCAAGCCTGCGGATTCGCTTTCGGTTGGGCAGGCTGAGACTCCCGGGACGCTGACTCTGAACTAGCAGCAGATGTCGCTGCCCTCCCTTGGTCCCCAGCTGTGCTTTGCAGCTGGCTCTCACTTGCAGCTTCATAAGGGAAATGCCCTGGAGGGGGAAACACAGCGATCCTGTGTAGAGGCCGCCGAAATCTCTTTATAGCTCCCACCTGAAGTCCAAAGGCGGCTTAGCTTACTCTCCTGAGATCCCTGTCGCTCAGGCGGGTCTCCGCCCCTAAGCCCCGCCCCCGAGGCTGCTCCACCTCTCCCAGCAGGGCGAGGCTCGGATTGGACAGTTTCGGGGTGGGCGTGACCGATGGCAGCGCTGGTTCCGCGGGAGCATCGCGGTGGTTACTGAGGCCGGGGGATACTGAGGGACCTGCGGAGGGTCCCGGCTGGTGGCTTCTGTCGCCCGAGGAAAGTTTCGAACCTGAGGCCGAAGCCCGAGCCGACGATCGGAGAGGAGCGCGGAGAGGGCGGGATTTCCGCCGGGAGGGATCCGGCCGCTCAGGGGGTGGGGCTTCCCCGACCGGGCTGCGTTTCCCGCGTGCGGGGCGGGGTGCCGTGGGTCCCTGCTGACACCCTCCGCGCCCTCCCCCAGGCGGCCAAGGATGACCACGCTCACGCGCCAAGACCTCAACTTTGGCCAAGGTAGGGATCTGGGCCTGCAGGGCGTTGGGATGGGGGCGGTCCTGGCTGGATCCCTGCTCATCAACTGTGTCTTCTCCACAGTGGTGGCCGACGTGCTCTCCGAGTTTCTGGAGGTAGCCGTGCACCTGATCCTCTATGTGCGCGAGGTCTACCCAGTGGGCATCTTCCAGAAGCGCAAGAAGTACAACGTGCCGGTTCAGGTGAGTCCCAGTGCCCGGCTGGATTTAAAAACCTTTATTCTACCTACAAGCTCCCTCACTCCCCAACGAATGCTGTTAGCGGACAGCCTCCTGCCTTTCACCGCCACCAAGCTTTTCTCGCCCTGACCTCAGATGGGATCCTCTGGTTAGGGACCCTGGATAAGAGCTATTACATGCTTGCATTTTAAAGGGGTTTCCGAGGCTGGGAACCGTGGCTTGGGTAGAGCATTCCCACAGTGCCCAACACCTTTCTCTCCTCATTCTCCCTAAACTCTAAAGCTTATTTTAAAAATTATTTATTATTGTTTATTTGAGATGGTGGTCTGACTGTGTTAGGCATGGCTGGTGTGGACTTACACTATGTAGATCAGACTGGCCCCAAATGCACGGAAATCCTCCTGCCTCTGCCTCCTGAGTGCTGTGAACAAAGGCGTCAGCCACCATGCCTAGCTTTGTATTTTTTTAAGATTTGTATTGTGTGTGTATGTGCATGTGTCTATGTCTGCGTGTTTGTATGTAGGGGTGCCCACTGAGGCTAGAAGAGGGCATGGGAGCCCTTGGCATCTGTAAGATGCCTAAGGTGGGTAGTGGGGATCTGACTCAGGTATTTGAGTGGAAAGGGCTGTTAACTGCTGAGCTATCTCTTTAGCCCCCCCCCCCTTTTTTTTTTTAAATCCAGATCTCACGTAGCCTAGCCTGGGCTCAGAGCTGTTAGGAACCTAGGGCAGGCCTAGAATTCCCGATCCTCCTGCATCCACCTCCCTAGTCATGTGATTACCAGGGAACATTACCAAGCTTCCTGTTTTTTGTTTTGTTTTCCAAGACAGGGTTTCTCAGGATGACCCTGGCTGTCTTGGAACTCTCTATGGAGACCAGGCTAGGCTTGAACTCAGAGATCTGCCTGCCTGCTGAATGCTGGGGTTAAAGATGTACGCCACCCTACTTGGTTCCTGGGTTTAACTTTGAAAGGTGAAAGAGTGGACAACTGTCTCTCTCCTAAGTGCAATCACTCAGTCAACCTGAGACTCATGACCTCTGACTCTGGGAAGTGGCAAAAGATGTACAGCTACCAGAAGGTGTAGAAGAAGGTGCTACCGGGCACCTTCTGGGCACTAGGAGTTTCTTATCAATCTTCCCAGATGACATCATTAAGTTCAGAGATGTTAAGTCATTTGCCTGTGGCTACACAGCTCTTCCCCCTTCAATCCTCCCAGGTAGGGTTTATCTGTATAGCCCTTGCTCAGGCTGGCCTCAACTCAGAGATCCGCCTGCCTCTGCCTCTCCGAGTGTTGGTATTAAAGGCACATGTCACCATGCCTGACCCTATACAGTTTTTGTTTTGCTTTTCAAGACAGGGTTTCTCTGTGTAGCCCTGACTGTCCTTGAACTTTGTAGACCAGGCTGGCTTCAAACTTGGGAGAGCCACCTGCCTCTGCCTCTCAAGTGCTGGGATTAAAGGCGTGCGCCACCACCGCCTGGGTCTATACAGCTTCTTAATGTTAATGTCAAATGCTAGTGCTGAGATGGAGTGCCTGTCTTTGTCTCTCCAGGGATAAATCTATCCACAGTTCTTACCACCATGATGGTGAGTTTGATCTCGCAGGCAGGGAGACGTTGGGAATGGCTGTTGTTTGTCCAAAACCCAGCAGGTGTGTGTGTGTGGTGGTGGTGGTGGTGGTGTTTTCCCATTCATCAACAGCCCTGTGTGGTTGTGTGTAGATGTCCTGTCACCCGGAGCTGAACCAGTACATTCAGGACACGCTTCACTGCGTCAAACCGCTGCTGGAGAAGGTGAGGGGGCCCCAGGTCCTAAGGGACATTCCATACCTCTTTGCTTCTGGGCTGACTCTGTGGGGAGTGCTCATATCTCTTAACAACCAGAAGCTTCCGCCCCCCAGCTAGCAACAGGTTCCAGTGCACGTAGGTCACATCTGGAGTGGGCCAGGTCTAGGTGGGCCTGCCCTGGGTGATCCTGGGTGCCCTGGTCCTTCTCATGTCCCCATGGCCTGCCCCATCCCTGCATTCCTGTTCCCCATTCTCTCTGGACTGGCCACCCTTGGGTTTTTTCTATTCTATCTTGTCCTGGTCTAAGACTTACTGGGGAACCTTCATGGGAGCCAGGCATCTCCCATGGAACTATAGCATTCATGTCTTGGGAGCCAACCTGCACTTCTTGCTTGCTGGACTCCCAGGCAGCTTCAGCCAGTGCCCTGTCCCACCTCTCCCTGGGCCCTGTGCATAGCGCTGGAGCAGGGGTTCTTGTGCTTACAGAATGATGTGGAGAAGGTCGTGGTGGTGATTTTGGATAAAGAACACCGTCCGGTGGAGAAGTTTGTCTTTGAGATCACTCAGCCGCCCTTGCTATCCATCAGGTGAGTTGTCACCCTCCCTCGGCTGGCTGCTGCAGTCTCTCACCGGGATCCCTCTACCAGCTCCACATGACTCTAGTAAAGACCCTGAGATGGCAATACATACTGTTAGCACCTGAGACACGCTGGCCACAGTGCAGAGGTGACGGGGTCAGCCTGTGCCATCCCTGAGATATCCCAAGGGAGTGGTGATTGTTAGTCCCTAGCCTTACTGTGTAGATAGAAAAACCAAGGTCCTGAGAGGTGACCTGTGTGGTGTCACTTGGTGATTGTAAAGCCCAGGACT
Source organism: Microtus ochrogaster (assembly GCF_000317375.1). Classification (NCBI taxonomy): domain Eukaryota; kingdom Metazoa; phylum Chordata; class Mammalia; order Rodentia; family Cricetidae; genus Microtus; species Microtus ochrogaster. The sequence goes on along the minus strand of NC_022016.1, from coordinate 84,805,478 downwards.
CTGGTTGCCATGGTTTCTATAGTAGCTACTCAACTACTTGCTCTCTGTGCCGAGGTAGGGGTAGTGGAATCAGGATCCAGCCTGTCCCGTGGCTAGGCAGCCTCCAACAAGCACTTTCTCCTCCTGTCTTGGGGTCCTGAAAGTATGCAGGGGCTTGAGCTGTGCCCTGGGTGTCTTCTAGCTAGCTGAATATTAGAACTGCCTAAAGGGACCCCTGCACCCTGCCTCCATTCTGTCAGGGGTGGGACTGGACTGGCTCTCTCAGGCACCAAAGGTATTTGGCCCAGTCTGCTTCCAGAGTGCACTGTGTGCTGGGGGTGGCGGAGGAGCACGGTAGAATGGGAGACCTCCTTTCATTCCCAGTTCAGACTCCCTACTGTCTCATGTGGAGCAGCTGCTGCGAGCCTTCATCCTGAAGATTAGTGTGTGTGACGCTGTCCTGGATCACAACCCTCCAGGTCTGATGCCCTACTCCCCCACTGTTCCCCTGGTTACCTCCGCATGCTGTGTTCTTCCTAGTTAGCTGCCCTGAGCCACCCTCTTTCCCCGCCCATCAACACCCGAGAGTCCATCTCTCCAGGACTAACTCTGTATTTCTAGCTCCTGCTGACACTGTCTTTTCCATTGGCTACACTGGTCCCATGGGATCCCGAGGCTACTTACCTTTGCCCTTGACCAAGCAATCCCTCCCGCAGGCTGCACATTCACAGTCCTTGTGCACACGAGAGAAGCTGCCACTCGAAACATGGAGAAGATACAGGTCATCAAGGTGTGTGTATGCGCGCACATGTGTGTATGTGTACCCTTTTCAGGGCACTGCCCGTGGCTGACACTTGTTTACTGCAGTGCCTGGCATCAAGTGGGCTCCCTTGCATGTTACCCCATCTGACCACATCCGTGTGCACCCAAGGGTGAGAACCACAGTGGAGCCAGATGTTAAGCAGCGAGCTCACCCTGGCTCTTCTGAACAGAGTTCTCCAGAGAAGGGCCCTTACCCTTCAGCTTCAGAATCATTTAGCACCACACTGGGAATATAAATTGCTGGGGTTCCAGTGCCCCCCCCCCCCATGCAGTGTGGATCCTGGAGGGGAGGGTTAGCCAAGTGAAGACAGACTGAGGTGTGGCCCCTTCTCACTGTCACCGATCCCATCCCTAGGATTTCCCCTGGATCCTGGCAGATGAACAGGACGTCCACATGCACGATCCCCGGCTGATACCCCTAAAAACCATGACATCGGACATCTTAAAGGTGAGCTGTCAGGGATCAAGCGATGGAGGAAGCCTCATCTAGGAGACTCAGGGCCCAGAGCTAGTTCCCGGCTAGAGCATGTGCTGCCCAAGGTCTGGGGGTTGGGTACCCTCTAGTTCCCACCCCTTCCCGAGTCTTGCCAACAGATACCTCACGGTCTGACCAAAGCCACTTCTCTACTAGATGCAGCTCTATGTGGAAGAACGTGCTCATAAAAACAGCTGAAGGCATGCCTGCCACCTGATGCCCAGCTGCACCACTCGGGGGCCCCAGCCCAGGGCAGTGCTGCAGGCCCCCCCCCACACTCCAAGTGCTCTTATCGCCTTGACATGTGGCCGCCCCTCTGGCTGGGCTGCTCGGTCCTGGTTGCCTTCTTGAGGCAGCCTTCCCCGGAGGCTAGGGAAGATCGCAAGGACAGACACCATTTCTCAGCTGCCTCCTGGGGCTCAGCCGGCTAACACTGTCCATCTGAAATACTGTGTTGTGAATTATTGTTAATAAAGGGGCCCCAAGGGCTGACTGTATTGTCATTAACCAAAACAGGAGAAGCGAGTGCAGGGGAAGGGGGGTGCCGGAACCCCACCTGCATGTAAACCCCAAACCAGGTTGGATTTACTGAAAACATTTATTACAACATTTATTACAACAAAATGTCAAGGCCGGCTTGATGGGTTTGCCGGCTTGATGTAGGGCAGGTGCTCCTGGGACTGGGGACCTGACTGCCGGCAGAGGTGGACAGATGGCTGTCAGAGAAAGTCTACCAAAGGATGGATTTCTGCATCCAAAGAAGGGTGTCTTCCGCCCATCACTAGGGCATCTTCAGGCGGAGGTCTGGCAGGGGCGGGGTTCTTGGCTGTCCTGTGGCTGATAATGATGCTGCTGTTGGTGACGCGGGGCCCGTACCAGCCTTTCCAGAACTGGGTGTCCTGGCCCCCATGTTGAAAGAGGATGTGGCGGACGCCTGGAGGGTAATCTGAGAAGGTATGGGAGACCTGGGGAGGAGGAGAGAAGCAGCCATTGAGACTGGGGAGCAGGAATGTAGTTACTGCAGAACAATTGCCCCTCATTCCTCCACAGCCTGACCCTGGGGAAAGCGAGTGGCAGAGCGGGCAGGTGGGGTCTTACCTCCTTCCACGTGGCATCATTCCACTGCTCGATGGTCACGGGTGGAGGCTCGAAGGAGGCCAAAATGATATAGTCGGCCGAGGCCAACTGTACCCGGATGTGATAGGTGCAGCCACAGTCTGCTCTGGGGGCAAACCTAGGGAGGATAGAGCAGAGGGTGGGCACCCCTGCTTTCGAAGGCTGGCTTTGGGGACAGCTCCCATCTGTAAGTACCCCTCTGTCCATGACTGCTAGCAAGCTTTGCACTCCGTGTCCATGTACATGTTGCCTCAGTTTTCCATCCAAGAAAAGGGTGTGAGCTTGAAAACCAAAATGGTCTTCTATGAAGATGTCTTTCCAAGTCTGTCACCATATGGTACAGTAGATGGGAACCCATGCAATGGCCTGCTTAGAGCTTGTTCCATTATTCCCAGGGGATTGGCCCCCAGAGTCTTGTGCCAGTGACTATAGGTGCAGAGGGGGAACTTGGGAAAGGACAATAGGGGAAGGGTTGAGGTTGGAGCTTAGCAGTGGAGAGTACGACAGCCTGAGACAGGTCTGGGCTCCATCCATAGCACCAAAGAAATCAATACAAGATGGAATAGCTGGGGGGGAGGGGTGGGAAGCACTGTGTAAGAAGGCTGTGAGCTGTCACAAAACTCAGGGAGGGCCCGAGTCCTGGGGTCCCAGGGCAGTTAGCTCATCGGAGGCCTCAGTGGCCATTTACAAACACGGTTGAAGTTTTGTACCAACTGTCACAGTGGCTTGGCTGGAGGGAAGACACAGGATGGGGACAAAGGCCACTCACCAGTCTTTAATGACAATGTCGGGCCGGAAGGTGTCCATCAGCTCCTCCCAGTAGCCCTCAGCTTTGAGGTCCACCACCTGGGACTTGAGGCACATGCTGGGGACAGAGGACAAGACTTGCATTGCCAGTGTGCTAAACAGGGTCCTTCCTTGCCAGGTAGACGGCTCAAGGGCCTCCCCATCCCCCACTGGACAGACCCTGGCTGAAACTCCTCGGGTCTGTATGAAGGAAAGGGGGCGTTAGATCCCATGGGACACGGTGGAGAGTGGTGTGTAGCTGGCTCCTGCTCACGGCTTTATGTTCAGTGAGCTCCTGGTTACCTGAAACCCTCTCTGACTGCCAGCAACCTGCCACCAAGTTCACTGCTCCTGGACCCCCTCCTTGAACTTCTAGAGGCCCCCACTTATCCTGGCAGTTGGCAGGGTCCCCCCCCCGACTCTCTGCCCCCAGCATGGCCTCCTCCAGCTTCCCAAGCTTCTTCCACATCATTGCTTACCCATAAGAAGTGACGAAATATTTCTTGACCCTGGGGTCAGGAAAGTTTGTGCCATGTGCACCAGGGAGGCTCTCCACCTTCCACTCATCCCCACCATTGTAGTCTAACCGCCACGATTCCATGTTCTCTGGAGAAAATGAAGCGTAGGTGAGATCCCCTTCAAACTCTGCCAGCAGTTGCAGCCTTGAGGTACACACTTTGAGGCCCATTCTGGTCCTGGCAGACTTCAGGGGGTTATGAATTAATCAGCTTGCTTCTTCTCCTGGAGGGTGCTCAGCAGCCATGGATAGCACCCCACCAGTCCAAGAACATCCTCTGTGCCTTGGGTCCCCCGCATCACCTCTGACTTCAGTCTCACCCCTTTCTACTCTGCCCCAAATAGGACCGAGAATTCTGAGCTACATCTCACTTCTCATATTGCCACAGGGCCCCCACAACCACATTCAATCCTCACAGACTATGATCACAAGGGGTCTGTGATGGAGCTGACCTTAGGGCTGATGGGAGCTGTGTGACCCAGCTCCTAGGGGCCAAAGGAACCCACTGTTCCGACACCGTTAGATACCCTTTTCCTGGGCAAGTGCCAAGATGGCACATTGGTGTCCCCTGAGCTAGTAGCTGCAGGAGTCCTGTGTAGGGAGGGACCTTCAGGAATGGGGTCAGATCCAGGGACTCCCCCCACCCTTCAGGCTAAGCATAGCAGACCTTGAAAAGCTCCAACGACCAGGTGAGCTCTGCCGTTCCACTTGCCCATCCCCCACGAGCTCACAGTGTTTTCATGTATCCTAGGGGGCTCCCCAACATAGAACCAAAAGAGTGAGAGAATTCGGGGTGCTGGGAGATTTAAGCAAGGTTAGACATGGGGGCCACATAAAAGGCAAAGAGTGGCTTGGTTAGGTGTCCTGAGCTGAGCTGGCAGCCTGGCTGGGCAGCTTCTGAGTGGAATCGGCCATGTAGGGAGATCGAGTGTCTGAGGCATGCCCTGAGTCTTGGTCATCCTCCAACAATGGCCATTCTAAGCGCTAAGTCAAGCGACATTTCAGGGCCCAAAGTACTCTACAATGTAGACAACCACTCCCCACTGTTTGTCTGACCTTCCAGAATCATAGCGGGGACAGGGAAAATATGCCAGACATTCGATGTGTACAGACAAGGCCTCTTTCTCCTTACAGAGTCCATGTAGCCCTGGCTGTCCTGGAACTCACTTTGTAGATCAGTTTAGCCTTGAATTTACAGAGATCCGCCTGCCTCTGCCTCCCTAGTGCTGGGATTAAAGGTGTTCACCGCCACATCTGGCTCAGGCGTTCACCCAGGGAATGAAGATGGCTAGGCAGACAAGGGATTCTTGCTGGCAAGCCTGAGTTGAATCCCAAGGATCCGCATGGGTCGCTCTGACTGCCACATGCACTCACCCCCCCCCCCCCCGCACAGAATAATTTAATAGATGAAGGGGCTAGGCAGGTTTGAGGCCCAAACAGCAAGGAACAAGAGCACGGTAAGTGCTGGGGACATGGGAACATTGCAGGCAATGCCGCAGAGCAAGCACAAAGGCCCGGAGGTTCAGGAAAGTAGACAGCAGGCTCTCAAGGCGGCCTGGCCTTTACGAACCGCCCCCCGCAGCCCACCTTCAGCACACGGGTTCCGAAGGAGGTTCCTCTGTAGGCTGCACAGGAAATAGAAGATCTTCCAGTCTTCCACGGGCTCTTCCCAGTCCTCGGTGATGAAGCCGTCTTGCAGGCTCTTGCGCTTCCATAGCGTCACCACATCGATGAGGTCTCGCCAGAGGCTGCAGACCAGGCGGCAGTTACACAGCAGCTGGCGGGCCGGGACGTGGGTGAACAGCTCCAGCAGAATGTTCTCGGGCAGCTCGTTGATGTTGACCATGGTGGCAACAGGAAGCTCTGCTTCCAGGCCTGAGAGTGGTAGAGGATGACAGAGGCGGTGGGCCCGGAGCAGAAATCCGAAAGGACTGACTCCTCCCCTTCCCAAGGTTCTAGAGCTTGCTAGGCCGGTCTTCCTCTGACCCGAAACCCTTAGAGGAAGCACTTATAGGGTGGGGGTGGGGCAGGGTCCTTGAGATCGCAGGGACCCTGCTACCCGCCTTGGGCGAAGGGTGACACGCTGTACCGGACTGGGCGGCTTGTGCTCCAGGTATCAAGGAGTCTGCTAGGGCCGGGCAGTAGTGGTGCACGCCTTTAATCCCAGCACTGGGGGGCGGGGGGGGGGGGGGGGAGGGCGGGTGGATCTCTGTGAGTTCGAGGCCAGACTGGTCTAACAAGAGCTAGTTCCAAGGATAGGTTCCAAAGCTACAGAGAAACCCTGTCTCGAAAAAAGGAACAACAAAAAAGTCTGCTTGGGCTATTCGGATTCTAGGTCAGCTCGGCCTGGGCTGGTTTTCAAAAACGGCTACGAGAACAAAATTAAACTTTTAAAAATTCTTTGCAGTGCTAGAGATGGAACCTAAGGCCTCGTGCATGCCACTGAACTGTATCCCCGGCCTTGAGCCCAGCAGTTCTAAGCCAGTTTGGGCAGCAGAACAAGGCTTCATCTCCAAAAAAGAATAAAAAACAAAACACAACAACCACAAAAAGACAAGATTCTTAAACGCCCCCCCTCTGAAAAATAATTGTTTAGGAGCGGGGTCTGGTGGTGAATTTTTGTAATTCCAGCACTTGGGAGGGAATTTTTGTAATTCCAGCACTTGGGAGGTGGTAGAAAGAGAATCCAAGATTTCTAAGTCAGCCTGGGTTACAGGAAACTGTCCGTAACCCGCACCCCAAACTGCTTTGTTTTAGATCCAGTTGGCCCCTTGACCCGGAAAGAGTCTTCCAGGGTCACTCCACAGTTCCCTAAGTTTTCCGTGTCTAGTCCTGACGTCACTGCAGTAAAACTTCGTTTTAAGGCCCAGGTGCTGATACGTTGCCTTAGGCGTTACGTGATTGGCAGGCCAGAATGGGGGAGTGTCTGTAAACTCTAGGTCATTCCCGCCCCCTCACCTGCCCCTGGGCGGGGTTGGCCTGAATCGGGCTCTAAGCTGTCACTCAAAAGAGCACAGCTGCCTAAGCCTGGGGAAAACGCTTTTCCACCTATTTCCCGGGGAAACAGAAACTCCCAGGAAGCTGGTGGTTTTGTGAGGGCTCCTTTCCCTGAACACGGGAGGGCGCGTGCACACTGGCTCCTGCCCTGGGGGAGTGATTACCACGGAGGGGAGGAAAGGACCACAAGGGCTCTGGGCCCTATTTAAATGCTTAGCAAGAATCCCAGCACTCGGGAGGCAGAGGCAGGTGGATCTCTGTGAGTTCGAGGCCAGCCTGGTCTACAAGAGCTAGTGCCAGGACAGGCTCCAAAGCTACAGAGAAACCCTGTCTCGGAAAAAACTAAAAAATAAAATAAAATAAAATAAAATAAATAAATAAATAAATAAATGCTTAGCTAGAGAGGCAGCTTCCAGGGGCTGGGGGGGGGCGGGGGCGGGGATGGCTCAGCCTTTAGATCACTGGCTGCTCTTTCAGAGGAGCAGGGTTCAATTCCCAGCAACCACTTGACAGTTCACAACTGTCTGAAACTCAAGTTCCGGGAGATCTAACACCAATGCACATAAAATTAAAGAAAAAAAGGTGATTGAGAGAAGCAGGGTACAGACTGATACGGTCTTCCAAATGCTTACCATTTTAAAAAAAAGCGTCAAAATTATTAATAAATAAATGAAGATCAGTGGTGGCACACCCTCATGGTCCCAGATAACTCAGAGGGAATTTTGAAATTTTCAGCCCAGCCCCAATTTATACCCTGTCTCAAAATAAAAAGTAAAAGTAAACAGGGCAGGGAATGTGACTCATTTGGAGGATGCTTGCCTGGCAGGAACAAGTACTTCGCAGGGAGAGGCAGGAAGGGGGAGCTGCCGGGTGGTAGTTTGCTTATCTAACACTTGGGAAGCCCAAGTTCCTCAGAAGCAACCGACAAAAACCCAGGTAAAACTATGTGGATTAAAAGACTTTGCCAAACTCCTGATCGCTGCCTAGTCACTGGCGCCAGAGTGGGGACCTCCCACTGCCGTGGCCCTTGTGGCAATTCCGCCCCGATGACACCTTCACCCGCAACAAGCCACCTTGCAAAGGAGATGGCAGTGCCCCTGATGTGCCTGGGTGGAAAAATCCACGCCGGGCTCCGGCCGGCTCACGCGCGGACGTCCCTGCTTGGCGCCTGAAGCCCTCTGCACCAAGGAGAAGCCGGTGTCGCCACCGTTCCGGACACTCGAGTACGGACCGCAGGCCCAGCGTCCCGGCGCCGGACTCGAGGACACCGGTCGCGTCCGGCCCGAGCCTCCCCGCGAGCGCGTGACCTCCGTCTCCGCCCTCCCACCCCCGTCTGCCCTCCCCGATCCCCGTTGCCCCACCCGGCCGCGACCTGGGCACCGGGCGGCCGCAGCTCTGCTGGGCCTTGGGCCTGCACCTTGGCGACGAGTTCCTCGGTCGCCCCGCCCCGCCCCGCCCCGGCCCCCACTCGCGTCACGCACCGAGCAGCGGCTCTCCGCGTCGGTGCGAAGACGAGCTCGGGGTCCTAGGCGCCCTCGCCACGCTGCTGCTTTCCGGGCTTCGGTCTCCCCCTCCAGGCGACAGGCGGCTCAACAGCCTGCTCCCACTTGGCTCCGGCTTCCTTCTCCTGCGAAGGAAGCGCTACCTAGAATCTAATCCCAACCACCACCAACCACCATTTATCCGCTCCCGCGCTCACCCACCCGGAGGGCCGGTTTTTCGATTTCCGGCTTTTTCTTTTTGTTTATTTGTTTTGCTTATTGGTGTTTTGAAACAAGGCCTTTCTACCTGGCCCTGGCTGTCCAGGAAGTCACTCTGTAGATCAGGCTGGCTTTGAACTCACAGAGATCCTGGTGGGATCTCTGATGTCCAGGTTCTTTCTGGGTTTTGAGTGATCCTGAGGACAAAAACGTTATCTGGTCCTAGTCAAAATTAATTAACTCAAACGTTTATCAAGTGCCTATTTGAGGCGGTGGTCAGGGCTTGTGAACCGAGAGTGCAGCTCAAGGGGACGTCACTAATTCTGGTCAAGGCAGGTGACTGGTCCATCCCAGCTCACCCCCATCTATTTTATTGTTGAGTGAGATAATTAACTCGGACGAGTATTGCGCACCTACTGTGTGCTGTGCTCAATCTAACGCAGTAAGGCTCTGGGCAGGGGGACAACAGTAAGTGGGTCCTGGCACAGCCTGCTTGGGCTGCGCAGAGAAATCCACCAGGATTAAGGGCTGCCATGACCCCATCCCGAAATGGTCAGCCCCTCTCTGTAGCATGGGCAGCAGCGACACTCCTCCCTCTTTAGGGACAGGCAGGACTGTCCGTGAACCCACCCTTCCCTCCAAAGCCACAGGGCACAGGAGGCTGGGAAACGTTTTATTTGGCTGTGTGGTAGGAGGGATGGAGTGGACCTGGGGTCAGGGGACAGTGTGGGAATGGAAGCTCCAACAGTTTGGGCTTGGACATCTCCAAGCCATAGAGAACTTGGCCAGGTCCTTCTTTTCTGTTTCCCCATTTCAGCCCCCAGAATCTGGGTCTATCCTCCCCCCCCCCACATCCTGATTGGGGTCCTCTCGGGGGCCCAGACTCATTGGTGCCCACCTGGCTTTCTGGGATTTGCTGGCGACAAGGACAGTCTGACCCTACCTGCCTATCTGGTACCAGTCCTGACTTCCAAGCCAAAGCAAGGAGGACACCCAGGACAAAAGCCACAGTTGACAGCCAGGCTGAAGTCTGTCCAGCAGAGCAAATTTCCACCCCAGACTGTCCCCCAGAGTCTGCATCATCAAAGGCAGTCCTCAAACCTGTCCCTGCTCTAAGGACCCTGAGGGAGTAAAAGGTCGAAGATACAGACAGATCTGGGCAAGCATCCGAGCTTGGGGATCTCTCTGTTGTAACTACGGAAACTCTTATATCCACCTAACCTCAGGTACTGCACCACTTAGAGGGGCCACCTTGCTGGAGAGCTGGGCTCTGGAGAGAGGAGTGTGGCCCAGACCCTAGAAGCTTTACAGAGGCAGCTAGGGGACAAAGACAGGTCTGGGAGTGCCTGGCTACTACCCTCCCCCTTCCCAAGCCTGGCCCTTTCTGACAGCTGTTTACCAATTAGGGTTCAGAGGATTGGGGCTCAGGGGACATCAGGGCAGCGGGGGCCCGATGACAATGCTGCTGTTGGTGACTCTTGGGCCGTACCAGCCGGCCCAGTAATGAGTGTCCACGCCTCCGTGCTGAAACCAGATGTAGCGGACGCCGGGAGGATAGTTGGAGAATGTGTGTGAAACCTGGGGTGCAGACAGAAGGAGGGGAGCAGTCAGGGACTTCTATGTAAGACCTGTCTCAAAGAACAAAGCCGGGGACGGAAGCGATGGCTCTGAGTTTAACAGCATTGGCTGCTCTTTCAGAGGACCAGGATATGATTCCCAGCATCTACAGGGCAGCTCACAACCATCTATAACTCCAGTTCCAGGAGATCTGTCGCCCTTCCTGGCCTCGTAGGCACATAGGCAAAATACACGTACACATAACATGAGGATAAATATTAAAAAAGGAACAACATAACAAAAGAAACAGAGCTGGGGATGTAGATTCATCAAAAGTGCTTATGTAACATGCATGAAGCCTGAGATTCTGTTCCCAGCACCGTGATGGTACAACCTCTAATTCCAGCACTCAGGAGGCAAAGGCCGGAGGACCAGAAGGTCATCTGTGGTTACGTATTGCCTTAGAGGCCCTCCTGGGATATTTGAGACCCTGTCCGAAAAGGATAAAACAGTTGAAGCTGTAGTTCAGTGAAGTGCTCTCCCGGTAGAATAAAATGCATAAAGACCCATGCTCAATCCTCAGTATAAACCAGGTGGTGGCAAACACCCATGATGTTAGCACTTGGGGGGCAGAGGCAGGAGGAGCCCGAGCTCAAGGCTGTCTTCTGCTATGTAGTAGTTTGAGACCAGCATGGGCTATATGAGATCCTGTATCAGATAAATCAAAACACAAGTAAAAATAAAATTAGAATCACGTTTCTCAGCTTAGAAAGGGCTGGATTTTACTCAAGGTTCAACTGTTGTGTACATAAGGGCTTGGCTCACCTGCACTTTTGTTGATAAATCTTTACTGGAACAGGACCCACTTGCTGTCTAAAGCTGCTTTCTCACAGCAGCAGCAGAGCTGAAATGTTAGTCCTTATGTTTGGATATCTGTGTGTGTGTATATGTTTGTGCATGTGAGTGCAGTATCCACAGAGGCCAGAAGAGGGTGCTGGCACTATTACAGGTAGTCGTGAGACACCTGATGTGGTGTTGGCAACCAAACAAAATCTTTTGAGACAGGGTTTCTCTGTCTCAAACATCTCTGGCTGTCCTGGAACTTGCTCTTCCTAGGCCAGGTTGACCTTGAACTCACAGAGATCCACCTGCCTCTGCCTCCCAAGTGCTGGGATTGAAGGCATGTGCCCCGCCCCCTTCCTCAGACTCTTAAGTACTAGTATCACAGGCTTACATCACCGCACCAGGATTTGTATCTGGCCTCAGTGGTAGAGTGCTTGCCTAGCATGTGTGAGGTCTTAGGCTCTATATCTAATCCCACCAAATAAAGAAAAGGAAGACCGCATGTAAGACCATGGCGGTCTTCTCAATGGATGGTGGACAGGTCCAGACAGACCCACCATACGCTAAAATCCAGCTAAACTCAAGATATAATTGTTAAACCCACTGCCAATTATAAAAACTACTCTCAGGAGAGTGCTGGCGAGGGCAGATGCTCCTGGGTTTCCTGTGGGTCGCATTCCCATTGTAAAGTAAAATTTAAGTTGGAGGCAGGGGTGGGGCCGTTGGAGAGATGGCTCTGTGACTAAGAGCACTGGCTACCATCAGGAGGGCTCAATTCCCAGCACCCACACAACACCTTGACGCACAATCTCCTGTTAACTCTAGTTCCATGGGATCTGGCACCCTCTTCTGGCCTTCTCGGTACTGCATGCATGTGGCCCACAAACAGGCAAAATGCCCATACACAGAAAATACAAATAAATAAATCACAAAAGTTAGGGTCTCTTGTAGGGATGCTAGATATTACTACAGCAGTCACACATTCTGGATGTTGTCTTCCTCTTTTAGGCAGCACATGTTGCTCTCTCTAGATGTTGCTATATATGGCCTCCTAATCCCCCTGCATCCACTCAAGTGTTGGGATTCAGGCATGAGCCACCGTACTTGGCCCTGAACATTTCATTTTATTTTTCTGTGATACTGGGGTTGATCCAGCACATGCTAGGCGGGCGCTCCACCCTGAGTGTTATCCTCAGCCCTCCTTTCTCACTGTTTCCCATTTTGGAACAAGGCCTCCCTAAGTTGCCAGACTAGCCTTTACTCATGGCTGCCTCAGTTTCTCAGCACTGAGCATTTCTGGTGGCATAGCCTTCATTCATCTATCTATCTATGTATCTATGTATCTACATCTATCTATCTATCTATCTATCTATCTATCCAGCATTATATTAGTATTTATTTACTTATTTTGGTTTTTTTGAGACAGAGTTTCTCAGTGTAACCTTAGCTGTCCTGGAACTCCCTCTGTAGACTAGGCTGGCCTCGAACTCACTGAGATCTGCCTGCCTCATTAAAGGCACGTGCCACCACCACCCGGCGTCTGTCTTTATTTTTATCGCATATATTTTAAATTTCACTTTATCTTATATGATCAATGTTTGCCATCATGTATGTATAGGAACTATTTACGTGTCTGTCACCTGCAGAGGACTGAAGAGGGGACTGATCTCCTACAACTGGAGTTACAGATGGTCTGAGCCTCTATGTGGATGCCGGGATTTGAACCTGGCTCTTCTGCAAGAGCAACTGTGATGGGACCTGCCAAGGGCATGTCTTCAGGCCCGGTTATTTATTTAGAACTGGGGATGGGCCAGGGCCTCCTGTATGTTGGGCAACCAGTCTGCCACTGAGACATCCTTTGAGGAAATATTTTTTGAATTGGGGCTTTCCTGGTCTCCCATCCCTGATGGCTAAGCCGGAAGCTTCCTCCTATTTCTCTGCGGAAGCAAGGGAGGCTGAGGTTTAGAGGAGCAGAAACCCAAGTGAGAGACGGCAGAGTTTGGGTCTGTGTCCTGGTCCCTGTCCACATACCTCCCTCCACTTGGCGTCGCTCTTCTGCTGGATCGTCACCGGGTCTGGCTGGAAGGTCCCCAGTGGTGCGTGCGCTGACGACAGGAGCTGAACGCACAGTTGGTACTTGGACCCGCAGTCCGGCCTGGCTGCGAACCTGCCGGTAGAAGAGGGAAGGGCCCCTGAGGACCTGGGAGATGGGGGGCAGGGCAGGGGTGGGGCGCCTGGACGGCAGGCCCCCCCCAGACCCTCGCCCCATCACTCACCAGTCTTTGACCTCGATGTCCGGTCGGGTGGTGTCCATCAGTTCCTCCCAATACCCTTCAGCCTTGAGGTCCACCACCTGGGACTTGAGGCAGGTGCTGGGTCAGGGAGGAGGAGGGGCTGAAGTTCAGCATGGGACCCCATGTTAGAGCTTGGGCTCCCCCCACCCGAAGGCCCTAGATCTTACTAATAGGAAGTCACGAAGTATTTCTTGACCTGGTCATTGGGGAATTCCTTCCGCTGGTCTTTGGAGAGATCTTCCACCTTCCATTCGTCTCCTCCGTTCACATCCAGGCTCCAGAACTCAAATCCCTCTGTGGGGAGAGCAGAATCTACCATGCAGGAGACCCCTCAGGGCACCTTCTCCAAGTACTGCTTCCTCTCAGAGGTGGGAGTCCCAGCTGCCC
>NC_022016.1:84785419-84790989 GCF_000317375.1 Microtus ochrogaster | reverse complement strand
CTAGGCAAGATTCCTTCTGGGACAGTCCCCACAGGCCTAACCTGGGGTCTGTAAGTGAGGACAACAGACTGTGGTTTCCACTTTTGTCTTTGGCACAGCCTGGTCCAATCGGCCACCATTTCTTTTCCTAGGAAAGGTTTTAGGAGAGGCTACCCTCAAATTTATGACCCTTCTTCTGCTTGTCTCCCCAGTGCTGGGATTATAGTATTAGCACCATTACAAACAGCAATAATCAGTTTGTTTGGAGAGAGTCTCAGGTAACCCAGACTGGCTTCTAAAGGATGATCTTGAACTCCCTACCGTGGGTGTCAGCATACCCAGCTGAGAAATAATCTATAACAAACACTGCCCTTGGCCTCAGTCTGCCCATCTGAAAAGCGTGTACATTAATAGTTCCTACTTCTAAGAATTATTGTGAGAGAATAAAGGCCATAATGTATGGTCAAAGGGCTCACAACCAGTGTTCAGGACATGTCGGCTGGTCTCCTTACAGAGCATGTGTCCTGTCAAGGCAGACAACTCTCTGCACCCACCTTCCGCACACGGGTTGTGAAGGAGGTTCCTTCGGAGGCTTCGCAGGAAGTAGAAGATCTTCCAGTCAGCCACGGGCTGGTCCCAGTCCTCGGTGATGAAGCCCTCTCGAAGGCACTTGCGCTTCCATAGGGTCACCAGGTCAATGAGGTCTCGCCAGAGGCTGCAGACGGGTCGGCAGCGCAGCAGCAGCTGGCGGGCGGGGACGTGGGTGAACAGCTCCAGGAGAATGTTCTCCGGCAGCTCGTTGATATTGCCTACAGCCATGGCAGCGGCCCCTGGCCTGCCCCTGTGGGTGTTAGAGAGCTACGCTAGACACCCAGCCTCCTCCCTGGCACCGGGCATTTCCAGCGCCCAGGGATAGAGAGAGTCTTAACTCAGCTGGCACCGGCTCTCTCCAGTCACTGGCTGCGCTGGCGACCTTCAGTTTCCTCTGTAGCAAACAGGACGGGAATGGTACTCCCCTCTTGGAGCAGGGGCAGCTCAAGGTGCGTGGGCTAGGGAATCTCTCAGGAAATGGTGAGCTCTGATCTCCTCCAACCCGACCCTTAAGGACAGCTCTGTGGCTGCCCAAGGAGCTACCCAAGGTCACACAAACAGGAGAGGAGGGGGAAGCAGCTCCGGACCTTACTGAAGGCAGAGCCAGCCATTTTCAACAGGCCGGCAGTCTTTTAAGAAGAGGAAAACAATGGGAGGCCTTGTGAGCTCCCGTCTGCCACTCCTCATCCTCTCCCATCCCCCAAGGGGAAAAGGCGAGAGTTGAGCGGGGGGGTTATCACTGTCTCAGGACCCGTCACGGAGTACAAAAGGCTCAATGACGTTCTCAAGATCTCTGAGAACCTGACCCGCTTACCTGAAACTGGGGAAAGGTGGGCGGGTGGACGGGAGCCTTCCTATCTCCCTCCCGCACCCCGGTGGTTGGGCTCTAGCCGGAAGCTGTCCTCCCCCGCCTAGGGCCCCGGTAGTCTCGCATTTCTTATGCGTGGCCCTAAAATGCGCTACCGGCTCAAGAAGAAATATAGACCTCTGAGCACCGATGGCGTCCCCAGCCCAGGTCCTCGAGGTCTCACAGTGCAGTGGGGGGTAAGCCCCGAGGCCAGGGCCTTAACGGCGCTGGGCCTCCAGGATCGCAGAACGGCATCCACCCTCGCCACCGCTAGGTCCCTGCCTACTGCGTCTCCGTCCCTGCTCTGCGTGCTCCACCTCCCGAGGTCACCTGCGATCAGGAGAGCTGTGCAATCCCGCCAGGCCGTGAGGCTGTACTGCCCGGGCCTGCGTGGCCGGGGGTTACAGACCTGCCTACTACTCGCCAATCCTCCCCCGGACGGGGCGCTCAGTGCCCCCCTCCTTTGGTCACCAGCGCCTGGTTGTGTTGCGTGACCGGTCCTGGCCATAGACCAGAACCCAGAATACGGCCCCGCCCACCACTCAGCAGACCCCGCCCCAACCCCGCCCCACATCGGTCCCTCTGCCTCCCGGTTCTCCTAGTCACTCGCGTTTAGCCGCGCTGCGCCGTACCCCCTGTTCTTGGGGCTGAGCCATCCGCGCCAATGGTGGCCCGGGGTGCGATCCGTCCACTGTTGGGCAGACCACGCCTCCTCCCCACGCCATTTCTCCTGTCACCCGCCTTTGATCTGGCTGCACTACAACGCTGGGTCTTGGAACTGCGCCTTTCTGCCAATGCTGACCCCGCCCACTGCCCTCAAGTCCCCGCCCACATTTCCTTCAAGCTCCGCCTCACCGGCGCGTTCCGGGAACGTGCCCCCACCGCAACGTAGGAAAATTACCTGGGGGGCGGGAAGTCGCTGATACCCCCAAACTCCATTTGGCCTGGCGCCCGCACTCTCTCCTCCCCAGATGCCCGACCCCTGGTGTCCTTCCGCAGTCACCCTCCAGGCGCACCGGGAGCCCACCCAGCCCGTGGGTGCCCCTCCCCAGTACCCGGCTCCTCCTGGAAGCCGCACCTTGGGCTCCGGGGGCGCGGGGCTCCCGGCCCCCAGCGTGGGGTCAGAGGCTGGGCGGGGCGCGCGGGGCCTTTAAGAGGCGCAGTGGCACGGACCAGGCTGACGCGGGCATCTCCAGGACTCGCCACCCGCAGCGCTCGGGTTCCTCTCTGTCGACGGTGCCGCAGCGATGGATGGAGATGGTGATCCAGGTAGCCATAGCCGGCCCCGCTCGCTCGCGCCAGACCGGGGAGATCGGAAGGACGAGCGCCCCAGACGGCGCTCAAACTTTCGCTACAGCAAAATTCCGGAGACAGTCTAGGGAGCAGTTTTCTGCTTGGTGTCTTGGTGTGGAGGGAGGAGGACGCCTGGGTCTCCAAAATGGCATTGGAGGACTCTGGCATCCCAGGTTCCAGACTTCCTCGGGTTTGAGAGCCAGGTTCTTGCAAGCTTTAGTTTTCATCAACTTCTTCCATTTGCTAGTTCTGCCTGCCCTCCCTCTCTCATGAGCCTCCGGACTCCCCGCCGGGTCCTGGGCTCACCAGCCCCACTTTTCATCCGTACCAGATTCCTGAGGGACGCCCTCCTTTGGAGGGCCGCCTTGTGTCGGGTTAGTGGTCTGCTCCATTGGGACCAAGCTAGGGCTGGGTAGTAGGTAGATGGGCTACTTTTGGCGGATGCTCTGGGTCCTCAAGGATTGTCCAGTCATCTTTTTTGGCACCAAAGACCCCACTTCTTCCCACTTCCAACTCCCTGCTGGGCCTGTAGGTGGTTGTTTGCTGAGTCAGGCTAGGGAGCTGCCTGCCATGACCCCCACCCCTTCCTCACAAACCACTCTTTAGGAGAGGCGAGGCCCTCTAAGGCGGCCAAGCCACCTTCCATAACTGAAGCCCCTTCCAACTCCCAATTCTCCACCAACATCATCTACAGGGCCCCAGAATAGGCTCCTATTTTTCCCCTAGGGCCCAGGAAGTCCCTGGACTCAGGGGCCCAATCCAGGTGAGTGAGTCAGCGTGGGGTCAGCGTCCAGGGTTAGATAACTTTCCTACAGCAACAATGTGGCGAGTTGTGTGCGAGAGAGCAGAGTGGGGGGGCTGTAATCGGATCTGGGGCCTCAATGCCAGGCCTAGGGGCCAGGAGAGAGGACTGGGTGAGGTGCATCTTTCCGGGAGCATCAGGTATCCGCTGGGGCCAGGGCAGGGCTGGGGTGGTGGTGGAGAGGTGAGAACATTGGGTCCAGCTCTCCAGAGAGCTTTGGGAAACAGAATGGACAGGCCGTTTCCCTCACTGCTTGATAATGCCCCGTGCCAACAGAGGAGTAAATCCCTACATATGAAAAAAGTCCCCCCCCCAAAAAAATCCTAGAAATGCAGGGAAAGTGGTGTGTGTGTATGTGCGCAAGTGTGTGTGCATGTGTGTGTGTGTGTGTGCATGTGTGTGTGTGTGTGTGTAAGATTCACCATGGCTGATAGAGAACTCTGTGTGTTCTAAAGAAAGAGGGTAAATTCTGATACAGCTTTCCAATGCTGGCAGTGTGGGGATTGCTGGCTGCATCGCATCGGAGGTTTGGGGAATAGGCCACCTGTCCCCTCCCTGCCACAGGCCTGCTCCCCAACTGCTCTGGATTTTCAGGGCCCAATCTTCAGGACCTCTGAGAGAAGTGACCTCCATTCCCCGGGGTGACTGGGTCCCCTCCCCACTGGCCCTCTTTCCTTCAGAGATACCAGGCACTCAGTGTCTGCTTACTCAAGGCTTCCATGGCCCAGATGAGGCAGGCTCAGATCCAAGTGATACCTACTGCCCACACCGTCCTGGGTGTGCAGTGAGCTGACCTCAAGAGCACAGCCTGAGAGATACTGCTTTCTTCCTGGGGCCTTGCCCCCACCATGGGGTTCTGACTTTAGCAAGAGTGGCTGTCCCTATGCCCTGCCCCTCCGTGGGGGAGGGGGTGAATATCAGTATAAATTTGATGGTCTAGCACAATGCCGACTCCATTTCACAGATGAGGAGGCTGAGGGTGAGGGATGGGAAAGGGGGCACCCTTCCCCCATCACCCAGTACCTCTCTCCCTGTTGGTTTCCCATCCCCACTCTATACAACATTGGCTGTCTCGGGACAGCCCAATTGCTAGCCCATTCTCTCCATTCTGAGTTCTTGGGTCTTCTACCCTAATACTGCCAGTGGGACCTACACCAATTCACTTCACACCTTCAAATCTGAGCATTTTCATCCACAGTATCAAAACGAAGATCAGAATACTAATGCAACAAATTCTTTTTTGCTTGCTTTGTTTTTTTTCCCCCCTCCAGACAGGGTTCCTCTGTGTAGTTCTGGCTGTTCTGGAACTCACACTGTAGACCAGGCTGGCCTCGAACTCACAGAGATCCACTTGTCTCTGCTTCAAGTATGCTGGGATTCAAGAATGCTGGGATTAAAGGCATGCACCACCACTGCTTGGCTCAAAAACATTCTTTTGGTAACACCGCGGCTCTTAAAGCTGGCTCCTGTGTTGGACCAAATGGGTTCAAACACAGACTCCAAGTACTTATAAGTTGTGTGTGTGGTCCTGGACCTTGTCACCTCCCTGTCCCTTCATAAAATAGATGCTTTGAAGATTTAGGAAGTAATTCAGATGCTCCCAGCAGTACCTCATGCTTGCTAAGTGCTGATAAAGTACAGTAGCTCCCCACTCCCCACGGGGGGCTAGGCACTAGAAGAAAGCAGTGTCTCTCAGGCCATGTTCTTGTGGTAAGTCCACTATACACAGACATCGTGAATGCCTTTGGGTGTGGGCTGGGAGAGAGTGTGCTAAAAGTATATCTTCAAGAAGGCTCCCCGGAGGAGGCAAGGACCAGAGGTCTGGGAGGGTACTTAGGAGAACTGACCCACAAGTACATGATCATCAGTAACCCCAGATACCTACCTGTGGGTGCCTACTAGCCCTGTGGGGGGAGCTGCAGCTGAAGCAATTCTTCTGGTTTAGGGGGAGTGTCTTTGGCTCTACCTTCTTGGGGTTCCTCCCTGGGCACAGTTTAGGGTCACAGAACTCTCTCTCTCTCTCTCTCTCTCTCTCTCTCTCTCTCTCTCTCTCTCTCT
>NC_022016.1:84775706-84785319 GCF_000317375.1 Microtus ochrogaster | reverse complement strand
TGAGACAGTGAGACAGGATTTAACTACTAGTCCTTCTTAGAA
The DNA here is from genome assembly GCF_000317375.1 of Microtus ochrogaster. Taxonomy (NCBI): domain Eukaryota; kingdom Metazoa; phylum Chordata; class Mammalia; order Rodentia; family Cricetidae; genus Microtus; species Microtus ochrogaster. The sequence continues at coordinate 84,785,277 of NC_022016.1, read as the reverse complement.
CTCTCTATGTAGACCAGGCTGGCCTCACAGAGATATACTTGTCTGTACCTCCTAAGTGCTGGGATTATAGGCCAATGCCAGCAAATCCCCCTCCCCCCCACGCTAAGAACTTCTGGCCCCCTGCCGTGGTTGCCTTAGAGTAGGACGTGGAGGGGAACAGTTTGGGAGTCACAGCTTCCCCTTGCTCCCCGATTCTCAGAGAATGGGAGCCACCCTGAAGAGGTGAGCCCAGAGGAGCAGCCAGAGGAGGCGGGAGCCGAGGCGAGTGCAGAGGAGGAGCAGCCCCTGGAGGAGGAGGAGGAAGAGGCCGAGGCGGTCGAGTACCTGGCCCAGTTGCCGGAGCCGCTGCTGCTGCGCGTGCTGGCCGAGCTGCCAGCCTCGGAGCTGGTGCAGGCCTGCCGCCTGGTGTGCCTGCGCTGGAAGGAGCTGGTGGACGGCGCCCCACTGTGGCTGCTCAAGTGCCAGCAGGAGGGGCTGGTGCCCGAGGGCTGCGCAGATGATGAGCGGGACCACTGGCAACAGTTCTACTTTCTGAGCAAGAGGAGGCGCAACCTGCTGCGTAACCCGTGCGGGGAAGGTGAGGGCCACACACCGGAGTGCTCATTGTCCCCTCTAGAAAACGGCCCTTGGTGCCAGCCCACTTCAAGGTTAAATGAGATGAAACACGGTGTGATATCCGGCCCAGAATAATCCTCTGCTCCCTGGGGAGCCTTCCCAGCGTATTCACTCTCAGTGAACTGCGAGTGGACAGGCCCAGTGGACTCTGGGTTGGGGGGGGGTAGAATGAGGAAGTGCCTACGGTCCCATCGTTCATCCTCTGCCCACTGAGACCTTGAGAAGTACCCACACCCATTCTGCCTCCCACTGCCAAGGCAAGAGCCAGCCCTGCCACAACCTCAAGTAGGAGCTCTGTGACCAGGGTGGGACTCTTCTGTCCCCACAGAGGACTTGGAGGGCTGGTGTGACGTGGAGCACGGTGGGGACGGCTGGAAGGTGGAGGAACTGCCCGGAGACAGTGGGGTGGAATTTACCCAAGATGACAGCGTTAAGAAGTACTTCGCCTCCTCCTTCGAGTAAGGAGAAGGGGGAAGGGGGGGGGGAAGAGAGGGGGTAGTAGGGGCCTGCGGGATCCTGATGCCTCTTCCCTCAGGTGGTGTCGCAAAGCGCAGGTCATTGATCTGCAGGCCGAGGGCTACTGGGAGGAGCTGCTGGACACCACCCAGCCCGCCATCGTGGTGAAGGACTGGTGAGCGGCTGTGGAGGGGCGGGGTCAGGACTAAAGGGAAGGGAGAACGGTCGTGTGCCACACTTAAGTGTTGTGGCCACGTGACCCACAGGTCCACACGTGACCACAACGTGTAGAAAGCTATTTCCTGCCTTGAGTTTAAAATGTTAGCGAATGTGTGCGCGCTTGCCCTCGCTTAAGGCGAGGCTTACACCCTACCTGTATACACATATCCATATATAGTCCCATTTCTGTGCGTGTGACCGTCCTGACAATACGTACCCCCTAGCATGGCTTTGGTTCCAAAGTTGGATCTGGCTCATTAGTCCCCATCTTTGGCTCTGGGGCCCAGTTCCCTCTTCTCTGTGGCCGCAGCTTCCTTATCTGTGCAATGGGAACATTGAGGGGGACACTGGCCAGGCATGGATGCTGGGCTGGCCAGAAGAGATCTCTGGCAGAGTGAGGCTCAGCAGATGAGGCCTGCACCCCGCCACCCCCCTGCAGGTACTCGGGCCGCACGGATGCCGGCAGCCTGTACGAGCTCACAGTGAGGCTGCTGTCGGAGCACGAAGATGTGCTGGCGGAGTTCAACACCGGGCAGGTGGCAGTGCCGGAGGATGGCGGCTGGATAGAGGTGATCCTGCAGAGTCGGGGGCGGGGCCGAGGCGAGGACATCCTGGGTGGAAGCTCCTCCCACAGATCTCCGGCGCAGAGAGGGTGGTCCCAGGCTCGTGGAGCCAGCGCCAAGTTCAGGCAGCAATCAGAGCTAGGGCCGGGGCGCTGCGCCCGCGTGGGGTGACAGGAACAGCGGTAGAACTCTGAGACTGACCCAATACCCTTCATCCCCAGATCTCCCACACCTTCACCGACTACGGGCCAGGCGTCCGCTTTGTCCGCTTCGAGCACGGAGGGCAGGACTCGGTCTACTGGAAGGGCTGGTTCGGGGCCCGGGTGACCAACAGTAGCGTGTGGGTGGAACCCTGAGCGACCCCCACCCCCAGCCGCCCTCTAGGGGCAGAAGCCTGGGGTAGGAAGGCCTTAATTTAGTTGGTAGCATCCTCACCTGCCTCGTCCACGCCTTGCACCTGCCTCTCCCCCGCCCCTTCCTCCAGCCTGGTCCCTGCGGGAGAGAAGGATTTGTTGCTTTATTGTGGGATGGCTTCCATTTGCATTTCCACGGCAGTCGCTTCTAGAATGTACGATCCGAGGGGGGCATGGGGCTGCTGCAGGATCCCGAGCATCTAGCATTGTGCCTGCCTCAAAGTGGGCACGCAATAAATATTTGTCCAAAGAAGGAGATAATGGAAGTGCAGATGAATGGACGTCTCCCCGTCTCCACCGCTGTCTCCCGAGGGCCTCTGGCCTGGCCTGGAAAAGTACTTGGTGACAGTCCAGACGCTCGGGTTTCCAGGGGCTCTTGGGTTGGTATGGGGCCAGCTGGGCCTGGGCAGTCCGCGGACAAAGGCTAGGATTGTGAGACCAAGGAGGGACTGGCTGAGCCTGGCGCCTGAGGACATCCTAGCTGCCCAGAATCCACAACAGGGCTTGGTAAGGGAGTGTGGGGTGCTTGCCCTGTAGACCCCTCTTGGCCCAGAAGTTAGGCTGTGACTTACACCTCTCTGGAGCGGTTTTGTGGGGACCCCACCATATTTGGTTTCTCTCTCTCTCTCTCTCTCTCTCTCTCTCTCTCTCTCTCTCTCTCTCTCTCTGTGTGTGTGTGTGTGTGTGTGTGTGTATGTGTGTGTGCTTGGCTACTCTTTTCATTCCTGCTTCGCATTAAACTTCCTGGACAGGTCTTCTCTAGAAGCTGGCTCCATGCTGGGGGGCAGGCAGTGGGAACGGTGTGTCAGGCTGTGTGTGTGTGTGTGTTTAAGCTGCTTGCTTTCTGGCATCTCAGCCCCTTTTGAGAAGGCTCTGAGACTGACTGGGGGTGACAGTTCTTGTCACCATGTTCTGCGTTCAGTCCGAGTTTTAGTGCCACCTACTGGTGAGGTGGGGCAGCCGCCAAGCTGGGCCAAGCCTTGGTGTCTCCATTCTGACACCTATTCCTTCCTCCAAAATCCCGGGGCTGTAACCCAGAGCTTCACGGGCCTTGAAGTGAAAACATTCTGTCCCTTGAAGAGTCAGCAGACTGCCACAGCAGTGAACCCTGGCATGTCTTTAGGCCTCCTGTCTAATTGCTGCAAAGTCTCCGCCATGGGGCTTTGTCAGTCAGACAGGGAAGACACACTTTGACCCCACGACGACATGTGTGTGTCTGCCACATGTGTTCCGGTGCCCAAAGAAGAAGGCCTTAGATTGCCTGGATTGGAATTACAGGCGTTTGTGAGCTGCCCGACGTGGGTACTGGGGTCTGAACGTGGGTCCCCTGGAAGGACAGTCAGCGCGTGCTCTTAACCTCTGAGCCGTCTCTCCAGTCCTATACCGCTCTCTCCAGCTCTCCCACTCAGCCCAGCCCTTTCTAGGGGATTCCCAAGTCTGTGGGGAAGGCAGGGCTCACCCTACCACAGTTGCTAATCACAAGGGAAGCAGTTGGTGACCTTGGGTCCGAGGTCAGTGGAAGGGGAAGGGAACTCCTGAGCTTCTGGGCTGAAATGGATAAGTAAGGAGGAGTTTTAGGACCGTGTGTGTGTGTGTGTGTGTGTGTGTGTGTGTGTGTGTGTGTGTGTGGCTTACCCAGCTCAAAGGAGGGAGCCCAAAGCTCTGATGCTGGGTTTTCTGCCTTCAGGTCAAAATGGCTTCTCAAGGAGCAGAAACCCACAGGAGAGACCCCAAGCTAGAATGACAGTTAAATTCAGTAGTTCAGGGAGACTAGCTGCCTACTGAGATGTGGATTCAGGTGGGGGCCAGGCATGCCTGACTCATGGGGCACAGGGCACTTGATATCCACTCAGAGATAAGCAGAGATTGTCACCGTGAAGAAGCAGAGCCAGGGGAGGCCCTGGTGCGTCTGGTGGCAAACCCCTACTTTATCCCTTCTGTGCTGCAGAAGGAACCCACAGCCTCCCGCACGCTGGACGAGCGCCCTAACCACTGATCTACACCCCCAGCCCACAGCCTCCCTAATGCTGGACGAGCGCTCTAACCACTGAACTACGCCCCAACCCTCTTGACACTTTTTGATTTTGAGACCGAGTTTTCCTAGTTGCCCTGACTGGCCTTGAACTCATCCTGTAACCCGGGCTAACAATGAACCCACTATGTAGCCCAGGCTGCCCTTGAATTTGTTATCCTTCTGCCTCAGCCTTCCTAGTAGCCAGGATTACAGGCCTACAAAATGTGTGTTCCTGACCCTAGACACACGGCTTCCCTGGATCCTGGGAGAGGCAGGGAGAGGAGAAATTGGGGAGAGGAGGAGGCTCGATCCCCACATTCACTGACTGAAGCTGTGACTCCCAAACTGCCCCCCTCCACGTCCTGCTCTGAGGCGACCACGGCAGGAGGGGGGCTTGCTGGCATTGGCCTATAATCCCAGCACTGACAGACAAGTGCATCTCCGTGAGTGTGAGGCCAGCCTGGTCTACGTAGAGAGTTAGTTAAATCTGGTCAAGCAGGCAGCCTCTGCTGGGATACACACTGGAGGAGAAGCACGGTCACAAACGACCAGATGAAGGCAGCTGCCAACACTAGGTGGCGCTCTCCCCACACACCCGGCACCTTTAAGAGCTTGGCCTGTGTCACATACTGAGCTATAACAACCTCATATGTGGGTACCTGTGTGGGGTGCCTCATATGTGGGGTGGGTAATTAGTTTCTCTTAATGTCTGGGCATGGTGGTGTATATCTTTAATCCGAACACTCTGGAGGCAGAGGCAGGTAGATCTCTGTGAGTCTGATCTACATAGTGAGTTCTAGGACAGCCTGGGCTACACAGTGAGATTCTGTCTTAAAACAATAAACAAAACAAAAACCCCAAACAAACAAACAAACAAACAAAATCAAAAAATCCTTCTATACAAAAACCCAAATCAAAATTAATAATAGCAAAAGATAAAATTTAAAGATTAATTTTTGTTTTTTTTATGTATAAGAGTGTATGTCTTTGTGTGTAAGTCACATGCATGTGTGTGCCCCAGGAGAGCACCAGATCTCCTGGGCGTGAAGTTACCTGTAGTCATGAGCTTCCTGACATGGGTTCTGGAAACTGAACTTGGGTTCTCTGGGAGAACAGCGAGTGTTCTTAAGTGCTGAGCCATTGCTCCTGCCTCAATTGTTTCTATATTTTATGAGTGAGGAAATTGGAGCACATACAAATTAGGCACCTTTCCCAAGGCCACACAGCCCCCTGGTCACACAGTCCCGTGGTCACACAATCTCCTGGTCACACAGTCCCCTGGTCACACAATCTCCTCGTCACACATCCCCCTGGTCACACAGTCTCCTGGTCACACAGCCTCCTGGTCACACAGCCTCTTGGTCACACAGCCTCCTGGTCACACAGCCCCCTGGTCACACAGCCCCCTGGTCCTTGTAGAAATAGAATTCTGCTCAGCTGCGTGGGCATTGATTACTATGGTACTGTCAACAAAACTAGATGGAGGGTGGTAATGTCACTTGTTCAAGGTGCTCAGGAGGGGTCTCTGTGAAGCGACCTTTGAAGACGATGAAGAGGACCCAGCTATACGGAGCTCTGGGAGAAGAACAACACAGCACTGGCAAATGCAAAGGCCCTGGGGTTGGGAATGAACTTGTCTACACACTAGGAAAGAAGCCAGCATGCCTGGAGTGTTGGCACACAGTTTGATGAGCATAGAGATGTAGGTGGTGACCCAGAGAGTCTCCTGAGGGCTCACTGTGCGGCCTGTGGGGAGAGGGAGTTGCTGGGAACATGGTGGAAGGAATCAGACACTGGCAGTTTCCAATCTTGCCTGTAAAATCATGTTTCTAGAGAACGCTGGATGAGAGGGTGGGAACAGTGAAGGTGAGCGGTTCTGTTGTCACCAGCAGTGTCTGCAGTGACACCGGGTGCATGCTGAGGACTCCTGGGAAGAGCCCAGGCTCATCCTGGCTCACTAGCCCCTTCTGGGAGACCCCCATGCATCCAGTGACTGCTCCATTGCTGTGACGGAGTACCCGACCAAAGCAACTTAAGGGAAGGAAGGGTTTATCATGACTCACAGTGTGAGGGTGCAGTCCACCAAGGCATGGAGCAATCCAGCATGGAGGCAGGAGGTGGGGTTGCCCACGTGTGGGATGGACTGCCCACGTGTGGGATGGACTGCCCATGTGTGGGATGGGGCTGCCATGTGTGGGATGGGGCTGCCCACGTGTGGGATGGGGCTGCCACGTGTGGGATGGGGCTGCCATGTGCGGGGCGGGGCGGGGCCGCCCACATTAGGTCTTCCCATCTCATTTAGCCCAGGCTAGACTCCCCCTCTCACAGACAAGCCCAGAGACTTGTCTCCTAGGAGCTGCCAAGCTGACAGTGTTAACCTTTGCCTCTTGTCGCTGGTGGGAGAGGCTGTGGACTGGCTACTCACATGGTCAGAGGATGAGGAAGCTGTTTCCAGCTCCCCAGTGGTCCAAGTCAGCACCATACAGAATCAGACATGGGCTCCTATTGGAGGTCAGGGAGGAGCTGGGGCTGAAATGGACATGGTAGGGATGGAGATTTCAGGGTTCTGACATAGCCCAGGCCGATCGAATGAGTCTTCAATTCAGGTTCTGAGACATTTTAATTATGGGGGGGCATGTGATGTAAAATGAATTTCCTTGTAGATTCCTGGTGATTGCCTCTTTTTAGACACTTTGTAATGGAAAAATCGCTTTTTATTAATTAACTCTATGTGTATCGGTGTTTTGCCTGCATGTATGCCCTGGTATCAAGAGGGCCTGAAGGCGTTGGATCTCCTGGAATTGTAGTTACAGAGTTGTGAGCTGCTCTGTGGGTGCTGAGAACTAAACCCAGGTCCTTTGGAAGAGCAGTCCATGCTCTTAACCGCGGAGCCGAAACCGTCCTCTTTCCTTTCCTAATTGATTTGTCTTGTAAATACGGTTTTCGTTGAGGGAAGGAAAGGGCAGTTCCTCCTACAACCACCAGATGGCAGCATCGCATCATCAAGGCAGTGCTCAGCTCGGCAGCCTCAGACCCGGGGATTTGAATCCAAACCCCAGGCAGGCTCCTGGCTGAGGGTTGAGTCTCCATCCTCTAGGGTGGGCTGTGCTTTGAAGAGGCTCAACCCAGGGGTCTCTCCACAATCCCGCCCCCTGACCCCCGTTTTAGACAGACTCTCGATGCCTGAGCCTGATCTTGAATGTCTGAGTCTCCAGCCTCCACTCTCTGGATCCCAGTATTGTAGGTGTGTCACCGTGCCCAGTTTAGGTGGGATCGAAGCGGGGGGCTCCACACATGCTGGGAAAACACTCTACCGGCTGAGCTGTTTCTGAGGCTCGGTCATCAGAGACCCAAGCTTTCCAGGACCCAGAAGGGCTTGGGGGTGGTCTTTTGGGGCTCCTCTACTTCAGCACCCCAGGAGAGCCCCGGGCCTGCACAGGATACCCAGCCAGGTCCGATCTAATCTCCTGTGAGTAATGACTCCGCTATTTCCTCTTCCCCTAAATTAAACCTAATCTTGTGTTGACTCTGCTAAACAGGGAGAATACTGCAGAAGATTAAGACGAGATGGTAGTCATTCTCTTCCAACAAAAGCCAATTAATTGCTGGTAGGATTATCTCGCTGAGTTAGAGCTGCCTTCAGCCTCGCAGACAACTAGGGTGCTTCATCTTAGGTCTGTGCTGACACAGCAGGAAAGATTCTGGGGAGATATAAGGAGGAATTGCCTGGATGAGGAAGGAGCTGTGAAGGGGGTGGAACTAGCCGTGTGGCAGGGCTGTAAGTCCAGGTGGAGCCCTGTGGAGCTGCCGCCCCCAGTTCCCAAACGTGCACCCGTATTTGCTTTCTGAGACCCTGCCACGTGGGCCATCTTCAGTCAGTGAATGTGGGGATCGAGCCTCCTCCTCTCCCCAATTTCTCCTCTCCCTGCCTCTCCCAGGATCCAGGGAAGCCGTGTGTCTAGGGTCAGGAACACACATTTTGTAGGCCTGTAATCCTAGCTACTAGGAAGGCTGAGGCAGAAGGATAACAAATTCAAGGGCAGCCTGGGCTACATAGTGGGTTCATTGTTAGCCTGGGCTACAGAATGAGTTCAAGGCCAGTCAGGGCAACTAGGAAAACTCGGTCTCAAAATTAAAAAGTGTCAAGAGGGTTGGGGGTGTAATTCAGTGGTTAGAGCATTCATCCAGTGTGGGGGAGGCTGTGGGCTGGGGTATAGTTCAGTGGTTAGAGCGCTCACCCAGCGTGGGGGAGACTGTGGGTTCCATCTGCAACACAGAGGGAAAAAATAGGGATTCACCACCAGACACACCAGGGCCTCCCCGGGCATTGCTTCTTCTCTACAAAGAAGCGATCTGGGATTTCCAGGGTCCTGCCCTGATGTTTCCCAGCCTGGCCTGAGGTCTCTGTACCCCAGACACCATGGATTATGGAAACAGAAGGGCCGTAGAGGCGGAAGAAGAGGCTGCCCACACTCACAGGTCTGAGCTACTTCCTTACATGGCCCTCCTAGAGACTGCTCTTGGTTATCCTGATGTGTACAGGCAGAAGCTGGGGTTCAGGGGGTCCCCACACTGTATCCTTTAGGGCCCTGGGGGTCCAAGGGATCCCCTGCAGGCCTGTGTACACGGGTCTTATGGATGAATGAAGTGCTATTTCCAGTAGGTGGAAGGCCATGGCAGTCTGGTCCCTTCTCTCTGGCTCTCAGATGTGGAGCCAGGGTGTCAGTGGGATGTGTGGTTCCCCATCACAGCCCTGCGCCTCACCTTGTCCTCCTGCTCTGTGGGAAGCCTACTGCCTCATCTGGAGAGCTCAGCTTTAGTGACTTTGATCTGTGAGTCAGTGGTATTTTCGAACCCAACAAAAGTGTCCCCAAAGTGCAGTTTAGCAGTCCAGGCTATGTTGCAGCTGTGTGGCTGGCGCGCTAAGCACCGTTCATCTCTGGCTATAGTTAATCCTCTCCTCTCATCCCACTGGGAGGCTCAGAGAGGGGCAGCCTGGCTAAGTATCACACAGCATACAGCAAGGTACTGAACTCGGGGATCCCAATCCCACAGAGGACGGGGAGCTTTGCCAAGAGTCACTTAGGCCAAGGGGTTTCCCGTGTCCCACAGACTATGCTTAGGCCTGGCCTGGGGCATACACCTGCTCATGTGAACCCATTTAACACCCGAGCATTAATTAAGCCCCCTCTGTGTGCCAGGCACCTTGTTATGCTCCCAGGAGACAGCCATGAGACAAAGGGCCCTTGCTCCCAGAAGCTCAGACTGATGTGGAGACTTTCTTATTTTAT
>NC_022016.1:84748982-84773451 GCF_000317375.1 Microtus ochrogaster | reverse complement strand
GGGAGGGCTACCTGGAGGAGAAGGTAAGCGGACCCTTGGCTTCCGAATGGCAGAGACAAAGAGGTTCCCTGTTAGGGAACCTGGACTCCTGTTTGTTTCCTGGCTGCAGGGTCTTTCTGATTCACCAGTGTTCTATGGCGGGACAGGGACCCTTGTGGGTTTACTGTCCTTAGATAGTGATTGAGTGTGGGAGGAGGTGGCCTCAGGCAGTGGGAGCTGTGTGAGGAGAAGGGCCTTGTCGGGAGACCCTCAAAGTAAGAATCCTAAAGACAGATATCTCAGGAAAAAAAAAAAAAGCAAAAGAACAAAACCGAAAAACAAGGAAGAAGGAATCGGGAGGGGAAAATGATTTTCTGGGCTGGCGTTTCCAGGGGGATTAAATCTTCTTTCTCGTCACCACCGAGTGGAATAATCCAATCTATGAGGCGGAAGCCCCCTCCTCTTTATTGCAGCGTCTTTGACCTAAGCATATTGGGATGCGCTTGAAACCAGACCATCCCGGGGAGGGAGAGCCGGAGGGAGGGAGCGCCAGCCCCCGGACCAATTACTCTGCTCGCCGACACCAGAAAAATGAATTATTCCCCGAAAGCAGCCTCCTCAGCTGATGAATTCTGCACTGCAGAGCTGCGGAGTTCTCCCAAATTGAATCGAAGCTTTGAGAGATGTTTAAAACCAGGTGGAGTGTGTTTCGGTGGAGAGGGGCCTCTGACAGCCTGGGGGGGAGGCTTCTGTTGCTGGCAGGGGTCCTGGGAGGGAGCGAGGTAGAGCCCATCTTCCTGCTCCAGAGGTCCCTGTGCTCCACTGGGGCGAAGTGCTTTGTTCCCAGCCCGAGGCTCAGAGAGGCCAAGTTGTCTGTCTGAGGCCACACAGTGAGCGGGTAACCATGGCAACCTGGTACCTTTCCGTCCCTGTCCTCTGGGCCTTTGCTAGAAACGCCTCCTCAACGCTCTCCCTCCCTGGGAAGCCCAGATTGAACGCGCTGGCTCTGAGCAAGCGCTTCGCATTCTGAATCACTGAATCTATAGCTGTGTGACCTGGAGCACGGAGCTCCATCTCTCTGGGCCTCCGCTGCCTGACCCCCGCTCCCAATGAGGCTAACTAAAATCCGGTATTGCCACCCTGACAGCTACAAATGACAGAAACATTTGTCACTCCAAGTGGCCAAGTAAAGCAAACTTGGCATTTCAGTCAGAGTCCCCTAAAGGCACGGAACTGATGGGGGGGCATCTGCACTAGGTCGGCTTTCAGACTGTGCTCTGAGTAGTCCGGCAATGGCCGCCTCGCGGTGAGAAGGCTGAGCGTCCAGTAGTTGTTCAGTCCGCCCACGAGGCTGGGTGTCTCAGCCCTCCCACGCTGGCGTCCTGGAGGATTCCTGGAGACCTATGGGTCATTAGTCTGCTTTGAAGCTACGAGGAAGTTGACTCTAACACCGATGAAGGAATGCCTCGGCCGCAGAATAGATGAACTTGCCAGCCAGAGTGAAGGCAAGCAGGCTAAAGGCAAAGAATTGTTCCACGTCCTTTAAGGGGGGATGCTGCCTCAGAAGACATGGCTCATATTTAGGATGGGTCTTTCTGCCTCAAATAATCTGATTAAGAAAATCCGTCACAGGAGTGCCCAGAAGCTTGGGTTCTAATTGGTTCCAAATGTAGTCAGGTTGACCACCAAGGTTAGCTATCACACTTGAGTTCACGTAGTGAAGGAGTGGCTGGAATATTTCTTTATTCTTTCTTTCTTTATTAATTATTTGTGTGTGTCTGTGCATGCATGTGGGGAGTATGGACATCAACTGTCTCTGGGGCCAGGAAGGATAAAATGTAAGTGAGCAGAGCCAGGGGGGAACAAGGCCTCTGGGTTTCTCAGGTCCAGCCTGTTCATCAAGGACACCCACCTTCCGGGCCAGAGAGATTAAAGTTTGGTTTTCTGAGAGGTGACCCAGCATAGAATTCTCCAGCTCCACATGGTCCTGATCATGGGAGTCTTGGGGAGACTGTGTATCTCCCCGAGTCTGTCTGTGAAATAGACAACTGGGTAGCACGGTTAATAAAAACCCAGAGACAGATATTGGGGTTCAACCTGAAGGTCAGAAAAGCAAAACAGCCAGCCACTGTCTCTTACCTCTACCTCAGTCTGAAATGGCGATCCTGCCTCCAGGAATCTCAGAATGAGACTGTGTCTGAGAGCTGTCTCCTCCCATTTTATATTCCTCTCTAGTACTGGGATTAAAGGCATGCACTGCCTGGTTTCTGTAGCAAACTAGTGTGGCTACTGGGATTAAAGGTGTGTGTCACCACTGCCTGGTCAGTAAGGCTGATCAGTGTGGCTGTTTTACTCTCTGATCTTCAGGCAAGCTTTATTTATTAAAATACAAATGAAATGTCACTCCATCAAGTGGGCATGACAGGAAGTGCTGGGTAGCCCCTGGTCTGGCTGGTGCCCAATCTTAAGAGTGTTTACCCCCCCCATTCGGGGGAGGGGGAGGGAAATGGGAGGCGGTGGCAGGGAGGAGGCAGAAATCCTTAATTAAATAAATAAATTAAAAAAAAAAGAGTGTTTACCCCAGAGACTCAGAGGAAGAGGGTGCTCAGCTTGGTCCCATGAGAGACAGAACTGGGGGCTCCCAGGGCTTGTTGGGGGCCCCCAGGACTTTGAGGAGAGGCCGACAGGGCATGTGGGTTCTCATACTGACATGAGCCAGCACCAATGCTGGACATTATTAACACCTGCTCCCAGTGAACTGGTCCCTCTGAGTTCCGGCTTCCATGGCAGCCTCTGTGTAGGGCTCTACATGGGGTCTCAGCATTAGTCTTAAAAACAATATGTATGGGGGCTGGAGAGATGGCTCACTGGTTAAGAGCATTGCCTGCTCTTCCAAAAGTCCTGAGTTCAATTCCCAGCAACCACGTGGTGGCTCACAACCATCTGTAATGAGGTCTGGTGCCCTCTTCTGGCCTACAGGCATACACACAGACAGAATATTGTATACATAATAAATAAATAAAATAAAATAAATTAAAAACAAAAAAAACAATATGTATTACAGTCATGAATATGGGGTGTGAGTGTGTGTGTGCACGTAATGCACGTGACAGAGTATGCACTTGGGGGTCAAAGGGCAACTTTCAGGAATCAGTTCTTTCCTTCTACCGAAGCTTCTGGAAATCGAACTCAGAGTTGTGTGGCAGGGGTACCGCCCTCTCCTCATTTGCATAGACAGGAGAGAACTGAGAGTCAGTGGGGAAGGCAGGGTTTACACACACACCATCATACAGCTGATTAGTGCAAAGCCATACTTCCATCCGAGTTACTCCAATCTGATGGGGGAGGAGGCATGGTCTCTACACCCTGTGGGCGTTGAGCCCCTGAAGCTGCTCTGGTCCCTCTGGGAGGTTGGATCTGTGTTCATGCCTGAGGCCCCCAGAACTCCTGGGTAGCAGGCACAAAGGTAGAGGGGAGGGAGGGAGGGATCACAGCGTGACTGTTCACAGGAAGCCACGTGAGTGCCCACGGGGGCAAGAACATCCGATGGTCGTGTCCCCATTTCCAGCTTCTAGAAAGAGACCTAGAATTCACTATTGGTCTTTCCCCGCCCCTTTAAGCACTTAAAGAACAGACCAGAACTGATAGCTAAATTAAACCTGCTGAGAGCGCCTGTTTAATTGAAAATGCCATCTGTAATTTAAATGTCAGAATCGGGGATGGTTATTGCGGCCGCCTTGAAGGCTGGGGCTCATTTCACAGTTTCAAAACAGACCAAGAGAAACAGCAAATGGACCATGGCCTGCGGCATTGTGGACCGATTAATAACTTCTCTGGTCCTGCCGAGCTCTGGCTTCCACGGCAGCCCTGTACGTACCGAGTCTCTGGATGGGGGCTGGGATCTTGAACCGTGGGTGCAGAGCTCGGCCCCTGTCTCACCCCCACACACTTCTGCTCCCCCTTCACCCAGCCTCAGGGCAGCCTGGACAGACTGCAGGGCTTTCCTTGTTCCTTCAGAGAGTCGCTTTTGCTTTCCTAGGATGACAACCCTGCCTCCCGGCCTGACATTCTTCTCTATGGCGTCCCACAACAGCCACGATTCCTATGGCCAAAGACAACCGGAGGAACTCATCCACTTGGGGTTTCCCTATTCCAGGTCATCCCTCCCTTCATATTCTCTGACTGTTAGAGGAAGCTGTGGGTCAACAGACAGACTTAGGAGGGAGGCTGGCCATGGGCAAACATGCTGCCTCCTGCTGATTTTGCAGGGAATTTGGACGTGGGGTCTTCAGGGTTCCCCAAGTTCAGGGCTCTGTTTTTTATGAAGATATCTGGTCTTCACACACTAGTCCCCAGAACCCCCATTTCTTCATGAGGTTTCTAGACAACTGGAAAGCTCACCGGCCCCTAGGCCACAGCCTTGCTTGCCCCTGTGTCTGGAAGCTTGGTCAAGCGCTAATCTGTGGGGACTTCTCGGGTATGGGAAGACATGAAGCTGTCCTGGAAGTCAGTGGAATCAAGAGTCACCTTGTTCCCAATGCCTGTCATCTGGAGTAGGGGAGGGGTCTCGAAGGTAGGGATTATTTTGAGAGTGGGTGGAAAGAAAGAACAAAAGCAAAGACGAAGCTATGCTTGATGCTAGGTGCTGGAAACTGGGGTGACAGTTGAGTTCTGAGTCACAGTGGCTGCTGGGATGAAAAGTGGGGAGATTAGGGGTACAATGAGGCAGAGAGAGAGCTAAGAAATCCAGCCCTCTCCACCCCCCATCTTCCTTTCCTCCTCCTTCTGAAACAGGGTCTCATGTAGCTCACACTGGCTTCAAACTCTCCGTATATCCAAGGATTGCCCAGAACTCCCGATCCTCCTGCCTCCAGCTCCCAGCACTGGGATTACAGGCACACACCACCATTCCTGGTTTATGGATTGCTGGGGATCTAATCAGGACTTCACATGTGTTGGGCAACTCTACTAGCTCCGTCCCAGGCACCTTTCTTCATTCTTTATTTGTCCAGCAGGTAATCTTTGAAGGGCTATTGTGCACTAGGCAGATAGGAAAGGGTTAAGGTTGGGAGGCATCAGTATTGTCACCGGTGGGTTTGGCTCCTACGCACCTCAGTCTGGAAGGGCCAGGTAAATATGAGAGTTGGGATCTGAAAGGGCAGAAGGAAGGTTCTGGAAAGAACGGTGCCTGGAGGACTGTGAGATGCCAGGTTTGCTGTGTGCCTCTCTGCGTGCTTCACCTGTGAGCTGGTTCCGCCCCAGGAAGGTGATTGACAGCAGCGGATGGAGACATTCCCCTTCGGGGACCACACTATGATGTAGGTGTGCAGCATCATGAGTTCTGTGTGGGGCTGAAGATGGACCGCGGAGCCTGGGGCAACATGGGGAGCTAGGGAGTAGGAGGTGCCAGTGGGCAGAAAGCTGGGGGGTAGGAGGTGTCAATGGCAGAAAGCTGGGGGGTAGGAGGTGTCAGTGGCAGAAAGTACCTCCTCACATGTCCCCGTCTCTCCTCCCAACCATGTGACCCCACACAGTGGCCACCACCAGGAGCCCTGACTAGCTGCCTCAGGGAGCAATCTCTTGCCCTGATTAATTTTCTGTCACCTCAGAGCGGAGTGCTGAGGCCTCTGTCCCAGGGAAGGATGCGGGGAGCTGAGATGGGCAAGGCGAGGGAGGGAGGCCTGGCATTTATTCCTGGGCCTTTGCCGTCATGAATCACAGGAGGCTCTAGACGCTTCTGAGGTTCCCAAGGGGTAGCTCGCTGGGCGACATGTTCCGGGGTCGAGTCATGATTCAGGCTGCCTGCCACGGACATGTGGGCATGTCGTGCCCTGGGGCTGCCGGGAGCTGGGCGCAGCCACCTTCTGCTTCCAGGGTGCAGCAATTCCTCATTTATCTGGGAAGCACTCGCTGAGCTCCAGCTGACTCTGCTGTGCCTGGGGCTGGGGGCTGGGTACAGTGGAGAGCCAGCCCAGCCTGGTCCCTGTCCTCAGAGGCCTCCAAGTCCTCTCCTACCTTCTCCTAACCCTGTAGGTGAGATTGCCCTGGGCACTGGCTGAGGGCAGGTGGAGTCTTAGATCTGTCCTGCCCTTCTCCCTCTCATCCCTGCTCTGACAGCCTCAGTCCAGATGGCAAGCAAGATATTCAGGGGCCGGGGATGTAGCTCAGTTTGGGGAGTGTTTGCCTAATATACACAAGGCCCTGGGTTCAATCCCCAGAGTCCTATAAAACTGGGTGCCCACCTGTAGTCCCAGCCCTTGGTGGGTGGAGGCAGGAGAGTCGAAGGTTCTAGGCCATCCTCAGGTTATCAACTACACATGAGATCAAGACCAGCTTGGGTCACAGGAAAGCCTGTCTTAGAAAAAAAAGGGGGGGGGAGTTCTGAGAAGATGGTTCAGTGGGTAAAAGTACTTGCTTCACAAACACGAGGTCATGAGCTTGAATTCCCAGCACACACTTAAAAAACCAGGCATGGTCACATGTAAGCCCAGCACTGTGGGAGGTGGAGACAGGAGGGTCACTGGGGTTTGCTGGCTGCAAACCTAGTTCCAGGGTCAGTGGGAGACCCTCTCTAAAGAGGGCAAGTCAGAGTGTGACAAAGCAGAATCCAGTGTCCTCTTTTGCTTTACAAGTGAGTGTGTCCAGACACACATATTTACATGCCCTTGTGCACATATTCCATAAACACACATGCACACAGCAAATGAATGAATGAATGAACAACAAACATTTAAATTCTAAGTGCATTGATAGTTAGAAGTTCTCTGCCAGGACCCTCTTCTCCCAGAACCCTTCTCTGCCAGGACCCTCTTCTCCCAGGGCCCTCTTCTGCTAGGACCCTCCTTTCCTGGGCAGACACAGGAGCCCTTGTCTCCAGAGCACTGACTAAAACCTCTCTGCCTCCCTTCCTATCTCAATCACTCCCACACTTCCCAGATGAAGAGCTGTGTCCAGGGTTACCCCTCCATCACTAGAGTCTCTCAAGTCTGCCTCACTGATACTAAGTTGGTGGCTTGAAATTGGCCTCTGTGGGCAGATTTAACACTGTGGCAAATGACAGATGCCAGGAACCAGGGCATTTCCACTTTAGGGAGCCAGTCAGGATTTGCCCACAGGTCTGTGCCTGGGCCAGGACTCATCTAGAGAGGAAATCAAGGATAGTATCTCTTTGGAGTATTCCCCGATGCCCCACCTGCTGATGAGGGGCTGTTCCCAGTGCTCCCAGGAGGAGCTGGCGCTTCTGCCTCTGCCTGGCCACCTTCAACATCACAGGTGGTTTGAAGACCGGGAATATGGCTCCCTGCCACCCTTCCCTCCCACACCCAAGTTAACATGGAGATAAGACCTTGCAGCTAATTGAGGTCTCGCTCAAGGTTAACTGGTATTTTTATTGGTGTGAGTGATAGCTCCTTCTGGGTCTGAGGAGGAGGCAGGAATGTGATGATGCTGAGCCAAGAGGGTCCTTCCCAGAGGGAGCCGAGACGCTACGATATACACTCTATAGCTGCTATCTCTCCTTTCCCTGCTGACATCTCAAGAGCATCCTGGGTACCCTGTCTGCGGTGGGTTTCTCTGTCCACCCCCAACATATTCTCATTAGTTTATTTCTGCTTATTCACTTCTTTTTAAAATTTGTGTGTGTGTGTGTGTGTGTGTGTGTGTGTGCATGTGTGCACATGCATGTAGAAGCCGGAGGACAACCTCAGGTGTCATCACCCTGTTTTTGGAGACAAAGATTCTCACTGGCCTGGACTCACCATGAAAGTGAGCCCCAAAGACCTATCTCTCTTTCTGTGTCTCTCTCTCTCTTTGTCTTTCTCAATAGGATTACAAGCTACAAGGTTTGGATTTTTAAAATTAAGATTTTATTTACTTATTTAATGTGTATGGGTGTTTGGCTTGCTTGTGTGTCTATTCAACACACATGTATGTACCTGATGTCCATGGAAATCAGAAGAGGGCATTGGCTTTCCTGGAACTGGAGCTACAGATTGCTGATCTACCCCGTGGGTGCTGGGAACTGAACTCAGGTCTTTTGGAAGAGCAATCAGTGCTCTTAATTGCTGAGTCACCTCTCCAGCCAGATTTGTAAGTGGGTGCTGGGGATCCAACTCAGACCTTCACGCTTTGCAGCAAGCCCTTCCTTGACTAAGCCTGCTCTTGCCTGCTCCTCAAGACAGGAAGCAAAGGCCAAAGGCATTGCAAGCTGCCCACTCTGCTGCTTCCTGCCCTCAGTGGTACCTCCTCATCCTGCCTTCCTTTCAGCTTACCTATTTACTTATCTGCTTTGAGACTAGGTCCCTTCAAACTTGTGGTTTTCCTGCCTTGGCCTCCATCCTTCTGGAATTATAGGTGTGCCCGCCTCACCTGGTTTTGGATGTGATGTAACTGTGTCCTGCAAAGGTTCAAATGACTGGAAGCTTCATCCCCAGCACTGATTCAGAGGTGTAGAGATATTTTAACACATGGGACTGAACGAGGCTTTGGGCTGTCAGGACCTCTGAGCTCAGTTCATTCATTATTCAAGGCTGGGTTAGTTCTCATGAGAAGAAAGCGCTATTGCTTTTTGTTTGTTTGTTTGTTAATGGCTAAGTGTGGTGGTTCACACCTGTAATCCCGGAACTTGGGAAGCTGAGGCAGGAGGATTGCTTTATGGCCTGACCCCAGTTTCTTTCTGACTCAGCACATGGTCTATGCTGCTTCTGCCACTCACCCTCACCAGAGCCTAGCACACGCCACACCGCGCTCTTGGATCTTCAGAACTGTGAGTCAGATAAGCCCCCTTTCACCACAGAGCACCCAGCCCCAGGAAGAGGATGGACAATCCGTGATCTAGGGAAGACCGTAGCCTTTGCTATTGTTCTCAACTCTGACACCCGGATAGGATGCTCTAAGGAGGCCAAGGTGAATCAACGTTAGCTCCTCAGAAACAGTTTGTTTTTAAAATAAAGATTTATTTGTTTATTATGTATACAGCGTTCAGTCTGCATGTACACCTCCATGCCAGAAGAGGGCACCAGATCTCATTACAGATGGTTGTGAGCCACAGCATGGTTGCTGGGAATTGAACTCAGGACCTCTGAAGGAGCAGCCAGTGCTCTTAACCTCTGAGCCATCTCTCCTGCCTTGGTTCTTGGTTTTTCAAGATAAAGTTTCACTGTGTAGCTAGAACTTGCTCTATAGACTAGGCAGGCCTCAAACCCAGCAATCCACCTGCCTCTGACCCCCAAGTGCTGGGATTAAAGATGAGCATGGCCACCACCAGGCCAGAATCCTGAGTTTTGTGCCCTCTTTTGATACCTATTAGCTGTGGTTCACAGGAGGGAACAGAAAGGAGAGCTTGGGCCAGCTATGGTAGAAGCAATGGACACCACTTCCCCTGACCCCCTAACCTGGCCCTTCTTGGTCTCATTCATTTAAGGACAATGTTCTGATTCCATGTGAAAAAGTTACATCTGTTCTAATAAAAATTTGTAGTTTTTGTTGGAGAAAACTTTGGAGAACTCAAACAGTGTTAGAGCGAAGCCCCCAGCCTCGGCTCCGGCTCTTTCCAGAGTTAGCCCCTCCCATCTGAGCCCAAGACCCGCCCCCTCTGGTAATTATAAGTAACATTAAAACTGCCTCCTGGAGCAAGTTATTACTTCCAAGAATAATAGTCTGTTACTACAAGAAACTAATTAACAGCATGCAATGAGGGGGAAAAATTCAATTAATTAGTGGTTTAATAAGCGCTCCCAATGACTCAGGCCCAGCTTGGGCCTCAGGGTGGGAGAGAGGAGACATTCAAGGGCTGGGTTGGGGATGGGACGAGTGTGGGGCTCAGTGCCCTGTGGGGCTAGGACGACCCCCGAGGCCCAGCAGAGTCCGGGAGAAGAGTATCCCCTCCATGTTCAGCGCTGGTTTCTCAGGGTGCAGGGTCTGTCCTGGGCAAAGGCACGCTGGCTCCCTTGTCACTGTGTGGAGTGCACGTAGGGTAGATTGACCCTGTGTGGTGGCTTTGGGGAGATGGGAGAGACTTGCTTTTCTTTGTCCTGGGTGCTAGAGCGCTTGTGCTGGGGCACACGTGTGGAGCTCGGTTTGCAGGGGTTGGTTCTCTCCCTCCACTGTGTGGGTCCTGGGGATTGAACTCAGGTCGTCTGTCTGGGCAGTAAGGGTCCCCATCTGCTAAGCCAACTCCCCGGCCCCTCACTTTGTGCTATAACAGGGTCTCTCACTGAATCTGAGCTCACTGATTAGCTGGACTGGAGGACTGCCCTAGGGTCCTTTGTCCCCTCTCAGCGCTGGGCTTACAGGTGCGTGTGGCGGCCCTGGTCTATGAATGAGGCCAGGGATTGAACTCAATTGCTTACATACAGCAAACAGTTTACTCACTGAGCTGTCTCTGTCATCCCTGAATTATTTTAAAACACAAGTCTTTAGCTGGGCGGTGGTGGCGCACACTTGTAATCCCAGCACTCTGGCGGCAGAGGCAGGTGGAGCTCAGTGACCGGGCCAGCCTGGATAGCCAGGGCTACACAGAGAAACCCTGTCTCAAAAACAAAACCACAAACAAACAAATCTTCAAAAGTTCTCCCCTCCAGATTGACGCTGGTCCTACTAACCTAATAGCCCGTCTGTTCCACCCCAGGGCCTTTGCATAGACTCTTCCCCGTGTTGAGAGTTCTTTACACCTCTCTACCCTCTTTTTTTTCATTTAAAAAATTATTTTAATTATTTTGTGTCTGAGGGAGAGAGAGTGAGTTAATTATTGTGTGCCTGTGGAGGTCAAAGACAGCAGGTCCCCTGGAGCAGGAGTTACAGGCTGTTGTGAGCCACCCAACATGGGTGCGGGGAACTGAACTTGGTTTCTTGGGTTCTCTGGAAGAACAGCTGCCTAACTTAGAAGTTCCTTACAATTCCGTTTGTGATTGTATCCCAGCGTGTAATCCTAGGATAGAATCTGCTATGCACCAGGCTGGCTGTGATTTCACGGAGATCCACCTGCCTCTGCCTCTGCCTCTGAGAGCAGGCACAGCCAGCTTTCCCAGCCCTCTCTTCTTCCGAACTCAGCTTGAAGTTGAGATCTTTCTAAATGTCTTCTTTGGTCTTAAGTTTCCACCGGCGCCTCCCCCAATGCCTGACTCTGTCTCTAGGTCTTTCCCCTCGTGGTCCCTCTGTAATGATAATGTTACCCAGGAAATTGCTCCGTGTCAGCTGTGACTTCCCTTGCCCTGCGGAGCCTGGTACTTAACAGAGCTCAATACGTACCCACAGCATCAGAAGATCAGCAGAGGGGTCTGAGTGGTACTCCCAGGGTGGGAAAAGGACGGTGTTCCTGAGCCCAGAAGCCCATGGAGGTGTCACAGCTTGCACTTGATGAAGAGTCCTCCCACCTGGCTGCAGCTGACCTGGGGCAGCCGCTAAACTTGGTGCCTGCTGGTGGTTTGCCCCGGCCTGTCTTCTCCAAGCCCTGCGTGCTACCTATCAAAGTAGCTGCTGTGGGCCAGCCGTTTCCAGAGGGAGGCCAACAGGCGCTTATTGAATGTATGGTTTTAATTTATGACAATTCTAATCCCATTACGGGTTCCCTTTTGTCTGTAGCCCGCACAGCGGCGGAGTTTAATTACGGCCAAGCAAGAGTTCCCCGACACAGGGGACTTCGCCTGCCAGCCTCTACCCTCTCCAGTTGTCTGAGGGAGTTTGGTGGCTCTGCAGAGAGCATGTGGCGCGGGGGAGGGGGGCTCGCTGGCCCCGTGGTGGCGGCATCATAGCGCTTCATGCGGCTTCAGCTACACCCCACAGGGTGCATGGCGATGGCTTCTGGATGACGTTGAGGACCGAGGTGCGTGGCTGTGCTGGTCCAGGCAGCAATGTGCCCCCTGCACAGCTCCTGGGACAGGGGTGGGGGTCCTGGGATGGCAGGAGGGAGGGCAGCTCAGGGGCCTGCTGGGGGATGGGTTGAAAGGCAGCGCGAGGGACCCGTAAGTGCTTTCCTAGCAGGTACCAAGCCCTGGGCTCCAACCCGGTGCTGCACGGAACCATACCCCGAGTTCAAGGCCATTCTCAGCAACGGTGAGGTTTTTGGCTAACCTGGATTTTATGATATCCTGCCTTAAAAGAAAATAAAGACAACTCTCCTGGGGTGACCTGTGCCCCCAGTGCCCATTCTAGAAACAGAGTTGGCTCCCAGGATGCCAACGGAGGCAAACTCAAGCCAGGCTCAAGTACGTGGTAATGGTGTAAGCACCCTGAAGAGTGGATTGTGAGGCAGTGCAGTGGAGGGGCCAGGGGTCAGGGGTCAGGTGCTGATCCCAGGCTGGCAAGGAGTCCCTGTGTGGTTACAACCTATGTGGGATGCTCCGTTCTCGGATCTTAGGGGCAGAACTCACCGCTGCCTAATTCTGAAGGAGGACGCTTCCAGGATGGAGGCGATGGAGAACTAGGCCCAGAGATTCCCAAGTCCTATGCCCAGTGAAGGGAAGGGGGCAGACTTGGCCCTAGTGCCCAGGGACAAACAGGAAGAAACAGCCCCTGCCGGTGGTCAGGCAGCCTGTGAGGGACAAAAGTGTGAGAAGAGCCAACAGCACGCGGAGAGACCCAGCATCTAGCGCCCTTCCCACGCTGGGAAGAAAGGAAGACCACAGTCCAGGGCAGCTTCCCCACAGGCAGGGTGGCGTCCGGGGGTGGGGTCAGCATTCTGAGGCTGCAGGCTGTGAGGTGAGGGTTAGAACCAGCTGGCTTTGGAGACTCCTGTTGGGCAATTGCTTGTGGAGCTCATGGCTGTGCCGGGACAGCTTCCAGGGAGAGGAGGTTTGAAGGAAGCAGAAGGTGTGTGGGGTTTTGCCAATCTGCAGCTTGAATCCTGGTTCCCTCCAAACCAGATTACATGCAGGAGATGCGCAAGGGGCAGTGTGGGGTGCAGGCTGGAAACCCAGACCCCTGGGAGGGCAAGAGAGTAGCTTACTGAACAAAGCAGACAAGAAGAACAGAAGGTGTGGTAGGGAGCACCCAAGGGAGGAGCCACCCCTTTGCCCCAACCATCGTCAGCATGAGAGAATGCTGTTTGTTCTTGCGTTGTCCGATGGGCTCAGTCTTCCCATGTCTACATCTGTAAAATGGGCATAGTAAGAAGGTCTGCTCCATTGACTTGGGGAGCAAGTTTGATTGGGTAAGTGCAGTGCTTGGCACAGTATCTGGCATACAGTAAGTAGCAATTACTTTCATTAGCAATCATTGTGTTTATCAATCTCTAGTGACACCAGAGACTAGCTGTCTTCCCTTCCATAATCAGGGTAGTCAGAGAGGGGTGTGCAGGCATTGCTTTTGGTGTTTTAGGGGTCTTGGGAGTTCCATGAGTGTTTGTTCACAGTCTGGATGGTGGCTGCACCGGGAACGTGTTTTGATCTGCACAGGAAGCAGACGCTGGAAGTGTGGCAGAATTGTCTGGAATCACCTCTTCCCAGAGACACACACTGGCAGAGAAGATTAGTCAGGCTTCACTGGGCTGGGAGATGGAAGCCAGGAGTCACGTGGTGTGGGGTGCAACCAAGTCAGTAGGAGGAGGGGGGCTCACTGTAAACTTGAGATTTGGGATTATGTTCAAGGGCAGAAAACGGAGAAACAAAGGAGGGAGACAGGGGCACGGCCCAGTCACCCCCTGCATTCATGAACCACACTGGGGCTGGAAGAAAGAGACACCCGTGTCTGACGTGGCCTATTCCAAAGAGCCGTGGCTGGCCTGGAACTCACTACATAGATTAGGCTGGCCTTGAACTCAGAGATCTGACTGCCTCTGCCTCCACACCTGATTTGACTGAACTCTTGAGCCTCCTGCTTTTACTTTCCAAGTGTTTGGATTACAAGCACACATCACCACGGCTGGTTTATGTGGTGCTAGGGATGGAACCCAGGCTTTGCACAAGCCAAGCAAGCCCTGTAACCACTAAGTTATACCCCCAACCCTGCATGTCCTCAGAGAGTCTCGACAGCACTGTTTGGGAGAGTCCACATCCCATCTCTAGCAAAACCACTGTCTTTCTTGATTTTGTCCTGGTAGGAGACACACATACCCAGCCAAGTCCTGACCAGGACTTCTGCTAATCAAAGCCTCAGCTCCGCATCTATAAAATGCAGTGAAAAGTCTACCTTCTCACATGCTGGAGGTTTACAGGGAGGCTGGGGAGACAGTGACTCCAGCAGAGCCAGGTTCACCGCTAGAGAGATTTACCATCAGAGACTCGGACCCAAGTTTGTTCCTTAACTGTCACCCACGAGGTGACTCCAGGCAATTTCCTCAACTTCCTTAAGCCCCAGGCCCTCCTCACTTGTACAAAAATATGGCTCGCAGATTTTTTAAAATTTTTTTATGGTTTATTTAACTTTATTTTATGTGCACTGGTGTGAAGGTGTCAGATCCCCTGCAACTGGATCTTCAGACAGTTGTGAGCTGCCATGTGGGGTGCTGGGAATTGAACCCGGGTCCTCTGGAAGAGCAGTCAGTGCTCTTAACCACTGAGTCATCTCTCCAGCCCCATGGCTCGCAGATTTATATTAGTATGGGTTCAAAATGAGACTTCATATTGCAAGTGTCCAACCCAAGGGAGCACTCCATGGGGCAGGGTCAGCAGGATAAATGCACCCTCCCTCCCCTGCCCAGCCTGTGGTCTGTCTGGGCTCCTCCTTGCCTGACAGCACAGCCACGCAGACCCACAGTGACACAGGAGGGACTTTCTTTCCTTTCATCTAAGCTTTTTGCCTCCTGGTCCCTGGTGCTCCACACAGCCCCCCTTCCTGCGATGCTCACATCCTAATTAAGTGGAAAAGGCTTTTACGCCATACAATTCTCCAGTTATGAATAACGATACGGGCTCATAAATGAAATCGCTTTTCTATTTAAATGTTCTCTCTCTCTCTCTCTCTCTCTCTCTCTCTCTCTCTCTCTCTCTCTCTCTTTCCTTCTGATTTTTGGGGGAAAAAAGGAATCAGGAACCCAGGGCTCTTGGATCATTTGCAATTTGTTCATTTTAAGCAAAGCCCTTAGCTGTCTCTTAATGGTGAGTGTGGGGCCCCAGTTAAATGCAAGGATGTTAATTACCTTGCAGACTTCCATGAGGGAGAGATGGCTGACTCCCGGGTTAGTAGAGGTTTGGTTGGGAAACGTGAGTCTCTTCCATTAAGAGGAGAAGCTTTGAAGATAATAGATGTGAGGTTCCAAGAATTAACACTGAGGCCATTTCCCCAGAACCTGAGAACTCTGGGGGGAAGGCAGGGAAGGGGGGAGGCTATGGGCCTGAGGGAGGGTCTACACAGAAGTGGTAAGTGTACTTAGTGAGGAATGTGCTAATTGTCTGAGGAACGTATATTATTAATTCCCCGACTTGTTCATCTCATATTTATAGCCTGTGGATATGTCTAGCTATTGTGTGTCATAGAGAAAGACAGAGGAGCTGGGGTGATGGCCCAGCTGGTAAAGCACCTGCTTGCTACTCAAGCATGAGGCCCTGAGTTTGGATTCCCAGCACCTGTGGGCATCTGTTACCCCAGCCCTAGGGAGGCAGAGACAGGAGAACCCCTGGGGTTTATTGACTGCCAGTCATTAGTGAGTTCCAAGTTCAGAGAGACCCTGTCTTAAAAAAAAAAAAAGTAGGTAGGCTCATAATGCCTCCCCATGCCCAGCACTAGGTTCGATTCCCTGCACATACATGGCTGCTTACAACCTTCTGTAACTCCAGTTCCAGGGAATCTGATACTTTCTTCTGGCCTCTGTGGGTACTGCATACATATGGGACATAGACATACATGCAGGTCACACACACGCATGCACACACATGCACGCACACACGCGTGCACACCTGGCAAATAAATCTTAATAAAAATAAAAATAGAATATCTTTTACGTATTTTGTGAGAATTTTGTATGTCTCAATTGTGAGTACCTTCAATTCCTCCCTCCTCCTCCCAACAAGAACCCCCCAAGTGCTCCAACACTTCCTTTCCTCCTTTATCTTGTTGAGGAATTAGTGATAGCTAGTGGCTTCTGGGGAGGGAGTGTTGCTGTGGGTTCTGCCTCTGGCAGATCAGTCAGTCCAGAGGATGGTCGTGTACACCTGAGCATGTGGGCAGCTCAGACTGGACTTGGTGGGTTATTAAAAAGGGGGTTCTGGAGAGATGGCTCAGTAGTTAAGAGCACTTGCTACTCTTGCAGAGGACCTGGGTTCAGTTTCCAGCACCCATGTGGTGACTCACAACTATCCCTAACTTTAGTTTTAGGGACTGATGCCCTCTTCTGGCCTGTTTGGGCACCAGGCACACATGTGCACAGGCATAGAAAGATTCATACAAAATACTCGTTCATATAAAATAAAGAATAATGAAAAGAGCCCCCTCTGGAGACTGGAGAGATGGGTCAGCTGTGTGAGCCCTGACTGCTTTTGTGGAGGATCTGGGTTCAATTCCCAGCTCCCACATGGTGGCTCAAAACTCTTTATAACTCCAGGTCTGGGGATCTGATGCCTTCTTCCAGCCTCTCTGGGCACCAGGCAGGCATGTGGTATACATACACACTGGTTTCTACATGTACACACCTTCACATATATGTACACACACATACACATGCACACACAAACACAAGAAAGCCAGACACAGGACACGCCCCTTGACTCTGGCCTCCAGCGGCGGATGACAGCCTAGGGGTGTGAGCTGACTGGGCGGTGGCAGACTCTGGGATTTGTCCAGCTCTTCTAAACACCCCCGCCATTTTCCCTCCATCGCTGCTGTGTGGACACACTGCCTACTCTGTTATTTACGTACTGTTTTTATTTTCGTCGACTTTCTTTAAAAAACTGAAATTTAGTTTAAAGGGGAATTTTACATCACAGCAGTAAAAGGAAACCAGCACCCCAGCCATAAATTCAAAGAAACATAAAAATGAATACACGGCTATTAAAATAAAAAATGCCCATTCCTGCATCCTCCAAAAGCAACTCCCACACAGCACAAGCTGCAGCCGCTGCGACGAGGAGATCCTGGGACAGAACAGAGAAAACGCTATTTGCCCTTGTGGTCTGGCATCATTGGGAGACAGAAGAGGCAGGGGACAGGCAGTCAGTCCAGGGGCCTGACTCTCTCTGCACTGGTGGAGCTGAAGCCAAGAGACTGTAGGGGGAAAGGCAGACCCAGGAAGTTTCCTAGCAGTTTGGACTTCAGCGAGTAGTACCATTCAAATAATATGCAAATTACAGATATGTAGATCCCACACCAGCCAGCCTGTGGTGCTCTGGGGGAGGGGCAGCTCTGCGGTGTGGCCAGGGCTCCCACCTAACTTGTCCTAGCAGGCCGAGGATTGACAGCAAGACCCAGGGGATGGTACAGAGAGCCCTGACCTGGGAGCCTCGATGAAAACAGCTAAGCTCTGCTGCTACTCAACCAGGTGACCTTGGCTCCTGTAGCCTCCCTGGACCTCAGCTTCTTTGTCTACAGGTAAGGAGATTGAGAAAGAAACATCCAGAGATGCAGGGATAGTCTAGTTTATAAAGATTCCCCAGCCCTTTGGGTGACATTAACATCTAACTCTCCTGGCAGTAGAGCAGGTGCCCCTGTCCTGTGATTGGGCCTTGTCTAATCAGCAGAGACGAGTAGAAATAAAGACACAGCCTCCCCAGCGAGGGGAGGTTCCGCCAAAGATGACCTCAGGCTTCGACTGTTGCAAATACCTTCTCCGGGATCTCACATCTGTTGGCACAAACTCCAGATTTTGAATGGGGCAGTCTCCATGATCGTGTGGGCCAATGCCTTTAATCAGTTTCTTGCTCTCATGCTCTCTCTCCCTCTCCCTCCTTCCCTCCTTCCCCCTTCTCTCTAACATGCATGCAACACCTCTCTCAACTGCCAGGCCCACTTCTCTGGAGGCCTTCACTAATGCAGACCTTGTTTTAGTTGCTTTTCTCTGACTCTGACTGAGTTACCAGCACCTCCAGCTGAGGGGAGGTCTACATTCCTCAGGGTAGGGAAGGCATGGCAGCTCAGGACACAGGAAGGAGACAGGAGGTGGTCAAAGATAGTACACCTCCAGGGGCCTCTCCCAGTCACCTGCTTCCTCCACTTCAGCTCTGCCTTCTCTGAAACAGCACTATTATCTGCGTCTCAGTTAGGGTTTCCATTGCTGTGAAGAGACGCCATGACTACGGCAACCCTTGCAAGGAAAACATTTAATAGGAATGACTTGCTTACAGTTTCAGAGGTTCAGCCCATTATCATCATGGCGGGGAGTATAGCAGTGTATAGGCAGACAGTGCTGGCTACATCTTTTTTTTTTTTTTAATTTAATTTTATTTTTTGAGACAGGGTTTCTCTGTGTAACAGTCCTAATTGTCCTGGAACTCAATTTGTAGACCAGGTTGGCCTTGAACTCATGGAGATCCGCTTGCCTCTGCCTCCCAAGAGCTGGGATTAAAGCCATGCACCACCACTGCCCAAGCTTGTGCTGGCTACATCTTGTTCAGAAGAACAGGAAATGGGCTGAATATCACACTGAATGAAGCTTGAGCAAAGAAGACCTCACGCCCACTCGCCCAGTGACACCCTTCCTCCAGAAAGGACACAGTGAAGTGTGTGTCTCTATCCTTCACTGCCGTGATAGTAATTGGCTCCGGGGTAGGAAGCCTGGTCAGATCCAATCACAAGGAGAGGAGGGGAGAGCAGTGAGGAGCTCACTGGGCTGCAGGTCTGAGGAGCTTAGCAGTGCCCCAGCCAGGACCTTGAAGGTTTGGATCTAAAGAGTGTTCTGGGTCCAGTGTGGACTGAGTACACTCCCCGAGAAGTGAATGAAAAAAGCAAGGGAAACTAACACATGGGGTGCTAGGAGCCACAGCAGGTTGTGGGCAAGAGGAAGGCTGACCTAAGAGAAGGGGCAGCTGGGCAAACAGAGGCAGAGCTCAGGGAAGAGAAGAGGTTCCCCCCTCACTGGTAGGTGCTGGCTGCCAAAATCTTTGCAGTTCCCCACTGTGATCATGTGGAGGGGGGAATCCCCTCCTGGGTTGATTCTGGGGCAGGCAGTGGAGGTTCTTTTGCCAAGATGTTGTGACCTTGGGTTCTAGTCTCTTCAGTAGCCCCAGAGCAGGACAGCATTGGGGAACAGAGGTGTGTGTGTGTGCGCGCACGTATACACATGAGAGTGTGTGTGTGTACGTGTGTGTGTGTGTGGTGTGTGCGTATGTGTATGGCTAGATCCTGCTATGCATAAGCAAGGACAACGGGGCAGACAGATATGTTAGGGATTCCTCCCCTCTGTACCATCTCTTTGACCTTTCCCCCCAAATCCACTTGATCAGGGAGAGGTTGTGGCCAGCCACAACCTCCAAGTCTGGTAGAAGAAGGAAGTCACCAAGATGGAGTCACCAAGTCACTGGACTAGTCAGTACATGCTCCTGAGGGACTGCGGGCATGTTTCTATCCCTTTGACCGCATGACAATCTAGGTCATCAATCTGGGGCCTAACTCACTTGGGGGCGCTGCCCCTCAGGTGCTGTCATGGTGGAGTTTGCCCTTGACAGACTTGTCACATGCCCAGCTGTGCAGCCTGCCCTGCCTGGGCCTGCAGCTGCCAACAGCCAGTGTTGTGGGAGGCTGGGATGGCCACCTTCCTCCAGGCTTTCCCACTCCTGCCCGTGGAATCGACAGAGGGAGGGGATGCATGCTGCAGGCCTGTTAACTAGGAAACACGCTCCACACCATGCAAGTGAGAGTCAACTGCCTGGCGACATAAGACATTTTTTTTACGGCTTTGTTCTTCACGGGTGAGAGGAGGCCTTTGGCACGGCAATCATGCCGCGTGGGCTTCGCTAGCAGTTGCTGCTGGCCTTGGCCTGGACCCAGCGCAGCTCGTAAAAAAAGCCCCTCTTGGTTGGGGATCAGATCTCCGGGATTCGCCTAGGGCTGGAGAACAGGATGGAGAAACTGAGGCTCAGAGAGGTCCCTGTCTCTTTTTGAAGGTCACACCAGGACATGAGGTGCCTGAGCTTTTTAGGATCCCACAGAAATCTCTGAGACTTTAAAATATTTATCGGCCGCCAAGTGGGAAAAGAAAACTGGGAAATGGAAATTAATAAATGTTAAATGTCCACACAGAACGACACGAGGTTAGACGCATTAATTACCGCATTTGGTATTCATAAATGTGTCATTACCCGCGAAAGCAATTTGTCAGCTACATTTCGGAGTAGGCCCAGAGAATGGATAGAAGGCACAGCCAATTATCAATGGAGTCAGTGCCCGCCAGCCAAACAAGTTCAACAGCCAAATTAGAAAAATCCCTTTTAAAATTGTTGGCAAAAAAAGTTGAATTTAATGAGAGTTGCTGGTGTCTTTGCTCCTGCGCGGGGCTAGAAACTTTTAAAAGTCTTTGCTGGGAGCTGGCAAGATGGGGGCTAAGTGGGTGGAGGGCCTTGCTGCTAAGCCTGACTTCTTAAGTTCGATCCCCAGGACTGGTATGGTAGAAGGAGCAAGGTCCAAGAGCTGAGGGCTCTGACTGCTGGGTAGCCTGAATAGCAATTGGTTTATGGGCTCAGAGAGGATTCTTCTGGTCCTGCTGGTTCTCCTGTTAATTCTTCAGACCCCACCTTGAGAACAACTGTCTTAGTAGAGCTGTTCCTCACTTGCCCTGCTCTGTCCTCTGCAGGACTGAAGACTCTCAGGCTCCCATTGTCACAGAAGACCAGGTTTAGGCCATGGTGCTCATGGCCCAGATCCCACTCCAGCGAGGTAAGGAGGGGCCAGGCCACATGGGGCAGCAGAGACTTTCCCCACCACTTCCACAGCCAGGCCGCTATGACCATCCTCTCACGGAATCCTAGGGCTATGTCCAGTGTTAACAATTGCTTGGGCCTAACCAGATAATTGATGTCCAAGGCTAAATGGGTCATGTCCCTGCCAAGCAGTCAGGTGAAGAGAGTGGCCTGGTTCATACCCCCTGTGTCCTGGATGACACTTCAGACTCCATCTGAAAAGAAGGGACAATGTCCTCTGGGAGGGCAGGAGACGGTGGTCTTGTTTCTGTGTCCCTCATCACCCCTTCTTCAAGGGTGGCCAGCATCGGCCTTTGCCGTCGGAACAGCCCCTTCTGTTTAGGTCAGCCTTCCTCTTGCCCACAACCTGCTGTGGCTCCTAGCACCCCATGTGTTAGTTTCCCTGGCTTTTTTCATTCACTTCTCGGGGAGTGTACTCAGTCCACACTGGACCCAGAACACGCTCCTTAGATCCAAACCTCCAAGGTCCTGGCTGGGGCACTGCTAAGCTCCTCAGACCTGCAGCCCAGTGAGCTCCTCACTGCTCTCCCCTCCTCTCCTTGTGATTGGATCTGGCCAGGCTTCCCACCCCGGAGCCAATTACTATCACAGCAGTGAAGGGTAGAGACACACACTTCACAACACAGGTGGGCACGAGGAGAGAGGCTGTTCGCCATGACATGGGGAGTCCCGAGGTGCTGGGGGAGCAGGCTGAGAACAGAAGGCTGGCTCAACACTGGCTTTTCAAGGAGCTGGAGGAAGGATGGGGGAGTGATAGACAGGAAGGTCCTGAGGTAGGAGCAAGGATGGGGCTGGAAGAACCAGGGGATAAAGGGTTGCAGGGAGAAGTCAGTGGGCAGTCTGGCGTTCTCGATGCAGTGGAGGAAGACAGGAGGGTGGCTCCTGGGATTTGCATTGGGGGTTCCTGTGGCTGTGGTGTCTGGGAGTAGAGGATTGTAGGAGCAGGCATGGCAGGGCTCAGACAGACTGGAATAGATTTTTGGACATCAAGCTGAGAGACTTGTCGACTGGATGTAGGAGGGCTGGACATGGAGGATGTGGTTAGCCCCACTGGGATGGGGGCTGGAGGGAGGTGTAGAGGCTCACGGGACCCATGTTTGGAATTCCCTTGGCAATGGAGCCATCACACAGGTGAGGAGCAGAGAGTGCCCCTCAGGAGAGTGGCAGAGTTAAAGGTGTCCTCACCAGGCAGGAGAATCTAAACCTGATGTCTCTGCTTCCTGCCAGCCATGACCTCCCAGTGGCCCCGAATGGACTCTTATTTTTACGTCTCCAGGGCTACAGGCTTTTATTGTGTCTCCAGGGCTTCTTAGGGCATAAATCGGATATCCAAACCTATGTAACAACTTCACTTATTTCAAGGTCTGGCTGACAACACGAGCAAATCAGAAGCAAACATAGTTTATTGTGCTGAAGGCTCGCTGCCTGGCTAGCTCTGCTGTGGGTGAGATGGCCTTCCTTCAACTGGGACTTCAGAGGGCCAGGAGGGGCAGAACCGAAGTCATAAATTACATAACGGAATTAGAAGCGGTGAGAGGCTGACTCAGTTGGTAGAATGCTTACCTAGCTTGTCCAAAGCCCAGAGTTTGATCCCAGGTATGGAATAAACCACGTTCAATCCCAGCGCTGTGGAGTGTGAATTCTAATCGGTCTTTATAATAAAACCCAGAGTCAGATACAAGGGTTAATGCTGGAAGATCAGAGGAGCAGAGCAGCCAGTCACTAGTTCTTACCTCTACCGAATCCTCAGACCCTTCAAGTCCCCAGACTGAATGTTTTGCGTTCCTGACTCCTCCCACCTTATATTCCTTGCTCCGCCCAGCCATATCCCTTTCAATCTCCACCTTCCTAGTGCTGGGATTAAAGGCCTGTGGTTCCCAAGGTGTGAGCCACCGCTGCCCGACTCTTTCTCTTTGAGACTGAATCAGTCCCGTGTAGGCCAGATTGGCCTTGAACTCACAGTCCAACCAAGTCTCCTGAGGGCTGGGATTAAAGATGTGCGCCACCACTGCCTGGCCTCATTGGCTAACTAGTGGCTTAGCTCTGACTCTGATCTTCAGGCAAGCTTTATTTGTTAGATTACAAACAAAATATCACCCTAGCACTGGAGAGAGAAAGGCGGGGATCTGAGAAGCTCAAACACTTGGGGAGGCCAGGCTGGGTGGGGTATGGGATCCCATCTCAGGAGCAAAACAGTGAAACAAAACTGTGAGATAGAGGCTGAAGGGGTGACAGAGGTGGGGCCATCTCTGTGAGTTTAAGGCTAGTTTAGTCTACAGAGTGAGTTTCAGGCCTACCAGGGCTACACAGTGAGACCTTGTCTCAAACAAACAAACAAACAAACAAACAAATAAATAAAGGTTAGGAGTTAGAGGGCTCCAGGGGTGTTCTTCAGAAGTGGTCAGGGGCCTCTGTAAGCAGAGGGCATCTCATAGAGACCCGCGTGGATGAGGAACAAGCTATGCAGTTATTTGGAGGGAGGTGTTTGCAGGCAGAGGGAACTGTGCATGCAAAGGCCCTGTGGCCAAGCAGAACCTGGCAGGACCCTGCGTCTGAGGCTTAGTGAAATCTCAGGGCAAACCTATGTGTGTGTGTGTGTGTGTGTGTGTGTGTGTGTGTGTGTGTGTGTGTGTGTATGTGTGTGTCTTCTTGACTCTGCACTCATGTTTACCTTCCCTGAGTAAATGCTTAGATACACACAGGGGTCGGGAAATCTGCTAGCAAATAGCACTTTCCCTCCTTTCCCCCTAAGTTTTATGTTTTAGTAGGAATCGCTGAATAGATGGGTCAAAAGGCTGCCTCATCGAGGGAGAGATAGGAGAATCCTGTGGCTCTCGCACTACACCAGCCTTCCTGGGGTTGCCTGTGAATCTCATCTTGCCATCATAGGGGAGGGCATGTGAGTGGGCTCGCTGGCACAAAGTGCTGGACTGGTAATAGTGTGTAACAGTGTAATGCCTTAATGGGGCTGTTAGCTGCAATCACACAAAGTCATCCTGCCCCGTGGCTGCTGCCTCAGAAAGCCTTTGTCCTGGTTTTGTTAGTGAGCCTTCTGAGATATTCCCGTACTGGGGGTGGGGTTTCAGGGAGGAGCCGGACCTGTGATCAAAGCCTGTACTTTGGCTCCTCCTCCTTCCCCAGGAACCTGGGCACATGGGAAGCTAGGGAAACTGAGGTGACAGTTGTCTGTGTGTCTCAGTGGTGTGAGGCTCCAGGCAGACACTGGCTCATTCTTCTGCTTGGCTCTGCCCCAGCCCAGTGAGATGTGGCTGCATTAATGGATTAGGCTGGAAAGGGACAGAGCAGGAGAGCGTGTTTGCCCTGTGGGAAGGGAGAGGGAACAAGGACCACCCCGCTTGCAGAGGAGGAATGATTCCGCTTAGTGTTAACTGCTGCTCTTTAAGCCTGCTGCCATGTAATTCAGTGGGCAGAGTGTTAGGTTACTGTGCAAAGCCCAGGGCTCCTTCCCCATTGAGTACCATCGTGCCTGTAATCCCAGAACTTGGGCTGCGGAGGCAGGAGGGAGGATCAGAAGTTCAGTGACTTCCTCAGGTACGTGATTAGTTTGAGGAGAGCTTGGGCTACAGGAGACCCTGTCTCAAATTAAAAAGGAAGAGGAGGAGGAGGAGGGGGAGGAAGAGGAAGAAGAAGAAGAAGAAGAAGAAGAAGAAGAAGAAGAAGAAGAAGAAGAAGAAGAAGAAGAAGAAGAA
>NC_022016.1:84742746-84748622 GCF_000317375.1 Microtus ochrogaster | reverse complement strand
TGTGTGTGTGTGCTTGAGTGTATGTAAGTGAACTGTGTGTGTAAAGAAGCCTGAGAAGGTCTGGAGAACTATCAGATCCCCTGGAACGTGGATTAGGCATGACTGTGAGCAGCTATATAGGTTCTGGGAATTGAACCCAGGACTTCTGTAAGAACAGCAAGTGCTCTTAACCACTGTGCCAGCTCTTCAACCCTCAAATCATTAAAAAAAAAAAGGTAAAAGGAAAGACCACACCCTTATTTTCCTGGGCTCTTGGTGCATAGACCGTAGGGTCTCTTCCTAGCTCCCTCTTAGTAACTGGTGATTCACCCCACCTGGGGTGAATAAGGACGCCTCTTCTGCGCTGGCTGTTAAGTTTGGGGTCATGTTCCTGAGGCTGAGTAAATCTTATTGTTTTTAAATCTGGGAAACAGCGATTCCCATGAAAGAGCTAGAGTTCAAATTTAACCCCACCATCACTGATCCATCAAATGTGCATCATACAAGTTGTGTCAAGGCTGTACCCGTGGTGGAGCGGCCACACTGTCCTGGACGTGGGGGATGAGTTGCTGGCATTGCAGCAAGAGCTCTGGTAAGTGGAGGCATATGTGGAGAAGGATGAGGTGGGGGAGAGAATGCCTGTCATGGGGGGGAGGGGAGTACAATGGAGGGGCGGGCTCAGAGGGGCCTGCAGGTTAAGGCTTTAGAAAACTGAAGAGGGGGCTGGAGAGATGGCTCAGAGGTTAAGAGCATTACCTGCTCTTCCACAGGTCCTGAGTTCAATTCCCAGCAACCACATGGTGGCTCACAACCATCTGTGATGAGGTCGGGTGCCCTCTTCTGGCCTGCAAGCAGACACACAGACAGAATATTGTATACATAATAAATAAATATTTTTTTTTTTTAAAAAAAGAAAACTGAAGAGAACCAGGCAATGGTGTGCGCCTTTAATTCCAGCACTCAGGAGGCAGAGGCATGCTGAATCTCTGTGAGTTCGAGGCCAGCCTGATCTACAAGAGCTATTTCCAGGACAGGCTCAATAGCTACAGAAAAACACTGTCTTAAAAAAACAAACAAAAAAAGAAAGAAAGAAAAAAAAGAAAAGAAAAAAAGAAAATGTCTGTGAAATACACCCCGATCCACCCGGTACTCCAACACATAATCCTGGGGCTGCCTGGACTCTGAACACAGAGACATATCCAATCACCTTCTTGGACCACGCCTTCCCCCAAGTGAGAAATGAACTCTGGCGTGACTTCCGAGTGAGAAATTAATTTCCTGGGTCAGGAAGCAGACCCAGGCTACAGCCTGGGTAACTTGGGGGCTCCAGAGATCTGGAGGTGGCTGTGGATAGGGGTACCACTGGCCTTTCTGAGTGGGAAGCTTCCTCTCTGTCACCTGTGAACTCTGTCCATCTCTCCCTTCTCATCTCTGGGTCCCCTTCGTGTAGATACTGGGACTGCTGATGGGATTTGGAAGCCAGGATGGGGAACGTGGGAAAACAGAGAAGATAGGAGACAGATGTTAAGTTTCAGGGCTTTGGCCAGCAGCCAGCAACAGGCAGGCCACAGAGTAGAAGGAAGACACCCAATAAATTCTCTATTAATTTGGAAACAAACAGAAGAAGGTTGGACATCTTTACTTTTATTAGTGCCGAGGCTAGAAATAAACACGAGAGAAACAGCTACCGTTTGTCAGACATTGACGACGGCAGGCATTGGGCGATTTCTACAGCTTCCCTCCCTTCTGTTCTTTTTTCCTTCTTCCCCTTTCTCTACCCAACCCCCATCTTTCCCAGAAGGTTTTCACATAGCCCAGGCTAGCCTCCAGCTCTTCAGGCAGCTGAGGATGACCTTGAATTCCCAATCCAGCTGCTTCTACCTCCTGGATTCTGGGATCACAATATATGCCCCACCATGCCTGTTTTTTGCTCAGAGCTTCCAAGCCCCATTTTTGGTCCTGGGGGTCAGGAGAAAATGTGGGGGGCTTCCTGCATGCTAGTCAAGCACTGTAGCAATTGTGCTGTATCTGTAACTCCAAAGAGCCCACTGATAAGGGTTATGGGGGTTACTCCAGGGACTGGACATGATGCCACTTTCCAGGTAATCCAGGCTGCATGGGGATGTGGGAGGGAGCCAGGCCACACCTCAGTTCTCTGCAACTGTTCCGTTGGGCTACTTGATTGGTGTCTGTTTATTTTATTTTATGTATATGAGTGCTTTGCCTAGCATGCATCTGCACCAAATGCATACAGTGCCAGAGGCCAGAAGAGGGCATCAGATTCCCCGGACCTGAAATTACAGATGGCTGTGAACCACTACATGATGTGAGTGCTGGGAACGGGAATCCTTGTCCCTTGGAGGAGCAGCCAGTGCTGTTAAGCTCTGAGTGGTCTCCCTGGCTTGATCAGTGTTTGTCTGTCTAGACGAACTCTCAGTCCCAGGAGAGCTTGGCATCCATTTTTCCTCATGGTCATGTCTTCACTTCTCAGTGGTAAACCTGATCAGTATTTGTCAAACAAATGAGTAAATAAAACAAAGGGCTAGTTTCTCTGGAACCTAAAACAGGTTTCCTGGGCCTTGGAGTAGGGGTTCTCACTGAAGATCCAGAGTTCAAGTTTAACCCACAATACCTAAGAAGAGGGGCCCTAAGAACTCTTGATTTTGGATACTATCACTTCTAGATGCCTCCTGTTTCCACTGAAAGTCAGTCATATTCTCAAGATTAACATGCCACCCTGTCCCCCCTAGGTCCTAACAGCTCGCCACAATGAGTACTCATATTCCTGTGGACCGACCAGGCTCTGCTGGGAGCATCTCTCCTGGGGTCTCTTATGCTGTTACATAAATGGAGCATGAGAGACACATGCTGCCTGGCTCCACAGATGCCACTGAGCAGGGACAGGACTTACACCTTTCAACTGCACTTCATTCCGAGAGTCACTGAGCTGAAAAACCAGCAGGTTAACCCCTGTATTAGTCAGGGTTCTCTAGAGTAACGGGACTTATAGAGTGAATCTCTCTCTATAGATAGAAGGGATTTGTGAGAACGGCTTACAGGCTGTGGTCCAGCTAATCCAACAGTGGCTGCTTATGTATCGGAGATCCAAGAATGCAGAAGTTGCTCAGTCCACAAAGCATATCTCAGCCAGTCTTCAGTACACGCTGAAATGCCGGAGAAGGCTCCAATGCCAGCGAAGGAATGGACTTTGCTATCCAGGTGAGAGCAAGCAGGCAAAGGGCAAACGCTTCCTTCTTCCAGCACAAGCTGTGGCCCAGAGTAGAGGTGTCTCTTTCTGCCTCCAAGATCCGGGTCAGAAGTGACTCCTCCCACTTCGAATTAAGCAAAAATCCCTCACAGGTGTGCCCCTCATTTCTGGGCTTTGGTTCATTCCAGATGTAGTCAAGTTGACAACCACGAGCATCCATCATGCTGAGCCTAAAAACCACTCTGCATCTCACCTGCAGCCAGCAGGTGTTGTAAGGAGGGGGGGGGTGGTGTCGACAAGGTGGTCTGTGAGTCCTTTCCCTCTGGTCAGGTGGTCAGCCATAATCCTGAGTCTTGAGAGCCTGTACCATTTTATTTTAGCCATCACTGGTCTCGTCCCTCATCTCTGGATGCCTGGGCTCAGGCACTTGTTGCAGTTCTTAGTCAAGAGTTTCTGCTGGGGGCTGGAGAGATGGCTCAGTGGTTAAGAGCACTGACTGCTCTTCCAGAGGACCCGGGTTCAATTCCCAGCACCCACATGGCTGCTCATAATTGTCAGAAGATCCAGTTCCAGGGCATCTGACACCTTCACACCAATGCACATAAAATAAAGTTAAATAAACCATAAAAATATTTAAAAAAATTATTTCTGCTGAGTCCAACCTTGTACTCTATCAAGGTCATCTGGACCAGGAGGGGCTGACTCACAACTAACAAACCACTAAGCGTGTTCAGTGCTAAGAGGGTGTGGTGGGTAGCTTTATCGGTTACCTTGACACAACTTACAGCCACCTGGGAGGGGAGTCTCACTGAGGGATTGTCTACACGGGGTTGGCCTGTAGGGGAATGCCTTAATAAAGTGAGTTGATGTGGGAAGACCCTGCACACCATGGGCGGCACCATTCCCTAGGTGGGGAGGGGGAGAGTCCTGAACTGTAAGAGAGTGAAGAAATGCTGCTGGGCACAAGCAAGTGAACCTGCGGGCATTCATTTCTCTCTTCTCTTGATTTCAGTGTGATCTGACTAGCTGCCTTGATTTCCCCACAGTGAGGGGCTGTAACCTGGAGCTGTAAGCTGAAATCTATCCCGTTCGCCTCTCAGCTCCCTTTGTCAGGGCATTTTATCACAGCCACAGAGATGAAAGCAGAACACCTAGCAAGAGCGTGCACATCCTGATTCTGCTGTACAGTATCGCAATACAGAATATGAAAGTGCCTCTGCCCCTCCCTTGTATCTCCTATCAGTTATAGCAGTTGGTGGCTGGCGCTGAAGCCTCTGAAAAAGCTGTCTTGTGCTTGTGTCAGATAAGGCGGCGGGGATAGGAGAATGGCCGTAACACGG
The DNA here is from genome assembly GCF_000317375.1 of Microtus ochrogaster. Classification (NCBI taxonomy): domain Eukaryota; kingdom Metazoa; phylum Chordata; class Mammalia; order Rodentia; family Cricetidae; genus Microtus; species Microtus ochrogaster. Next base: position 84,744,095 of record NC_022016.1, on the reverse strand, counting down.
CTTCCACACGTGGCAAGCCTACATTTCCACAGCTTGGACTTGCTCTGCAGCACTGTCCCAAGATCCCTAGACAGAAATGACACGGCTTCCAGATCCTAACCCTGGAAGGCATGCACACCCCCAGCGCATTCTCTTGGTCAAAAACAAGTAGCAAGGTACCCAGCCAGGGAAGGGACCCTCAGGAGGCAGGAGAGGCATCTGGTGCAGTAGTCAGGGCTCTGTGACACAACTGGAAGCCATGCGTCCCAGTCCTAGCTCTGAGAGTCACTTCTGTGGGTCTCAACTTCCCAAGAGGCAAAATGAGAAGACCTAATCACCAATGCAGACCTGGGCTTGGCCCCCGAGCCTGGACCTCCGGGGTAGCATGTGGTTCTGAGCCCAAGCCCTGGGAGGCCACCAGGCAGGACTGAGAAACAGTTGAGGCTCCAGTCTCTGCGCTTCTGAAAGAAAAGTCACCCTCCCCAGCCATCTCTGGGCACATTATTTCATGGGTTCATTACTGTTTAATTTAATCACCAAATGCCATCCAAATGCCATTTATTCTGCCTCCTCACCAGAGACCTACCTATTTATTTTATATTTCAAATGGGTTGCTCATGATCCTGTCACTGGGGTTTTATTTTGTAATTCATTTGGTAAGTTCTGACAAGTTCAAAATGATGCTGTATTGAGCCACCTTCTGGCCCTCCTCTTGAGGGTTCTTTCCTTAATGGACGTCCCCTGTGCCTTTCTTTGTCGGCAAGGACCAGTCCCCCACACTCCCCACCTTCCGTTCTTCCAGGAGACTCAAATCTGAACCTCAGCCACTCCTTGGCAGCAACTCCTACCTTTGAAATAAAGCAGTTTTGCTGGGCCTGGTGACACAATCCTGTAGGTGCAGCTATTTGGGAGGCTGAGGCAGAAGGATTAAAAGTTCAAAGCCAGCCTGGATTGCAAAGTGAGTTCAAGACCAGTCCAGGCAATTTAGTGAGATTCTGTCTCAAAATAACAGCTCTGGGTGTTTGGGAGAAGGTTCAGTCCATGAAGCGCCTGCCTGGGAGTTGGGGCGATGGCTCGGTTGGTAAAGTACATGGCCTGCAAGCGTGAGGACCTGAGTATGACCTCTGGAACCCATGTTAAAATGCTGGGCACGGTGCCACATACGGTACAGGCAGTGAGAGAAGAATTCTGGGGCTCACATGACACCCGATATAGTGTAATTGCTGAATTCCAGACTGACAAGAGATTCTGTCTCAAAAGAAGCAGACAGTATTCATGTAGCTGACACCCTGTATGGTCTTCTGGCCTTCACACACACACACACACACACACACACACACACACACACACACACACACACACACACACAC
>NC_022016.1:84738431-84742646 GCF_000317375.1 Microtus ochrogaster | reverse complement strand
GTACCTCAGTAGTACAGTGTTTGCCTAGCATGAATGAGGCCCAGAGTTCGATGCCCAGAACCGGCAAATAAAAGGAGTTATTAACCGTAGACTGTATTTTGGGGGTACAGCAGGTGTGCTGGTGAGTTTTATGTCAATTTGACACAGGCTAGAGTCGTTGGAGAGGAGGGACTTTCGATTGAGAAACAACTCTGTAAGACTGGGCTGTAGGCAAACCTGTAGGGCATTTTGTTAATTAACAATCACTAGCTGGGGAGGGAGTGGCTCATGGTGGGTGGCTCCACCCGTGGACTAATGGTCCTGGGTTCTATACGAAAGCAGGCTGAAGCCAGGCGGCTCTGTGAGTTCGAGGCCAGCCTGGTCTACAGAGCGAGTTCCAGGACAGGCTTGATAGCTACAGCGGGGGAGGGGGGAGCAGGCTGAGCAAGCCATGGGGACAAGCCAGTAAGCAGCAGCCATCCATGGCCTTTGCCTCAGCTCCTACGTTCAGGTCCTTGCCCTGCTGAATTCCTGTCCTGACTTCCATCAGTGATGGTCTCTGATCCGGAAGTGTAAGCCACACAAACCCTTTCCTCCCCAAGTTGCTATTTGTCATGGTGTTTCATCACACAGTGGTAACCCTAACTAAGATGGCAGCGCACCCCAAAGCTTCCTAATTTAGAAGACTTGCTGGGTTAAGTAAGGAGACTTAGGGAAGGCTGTGCTCAGGACGCAGCACAGGTTGAGTTTCAGTTTTGTCGTTCAGTCGTTGATTGAGGTCTCACTTCCTGGGCAGTGGTTTCCCAGCTCCACACCTGGAAGCGCTCACCCGTAAAATGGGACAAGATTCGCTGTTACAGGATGGTTTCCGAGGCCAGCCAGGATGACTCTTGCCCTGTCCGTCAGCAGTGCGCCCTGATAGCTGTGATGACTCTTGCCCTGTCCGTCAGCAGTGCGCCCTGATAGCTGTGACGTCATCTTACTCAGACCTCGACAGTCCAGCTGGATCCCCGCCAAGGTGCAGGGGTGGAAAGGTGAGAGGCCTAGGGCTCAGGACACTTTTAGTGCTGCCGGTTCCCACCGGGGGGTCCTGACCTCGTCCTCCCTTCAGGCCTGACTGGGAGGCTGCCAGGTCCAAGTTTGACCCTGCAGCTCTCCCAGGCGGTGGCTGCCCAACCTGACTGCTGAGCAAGCAGTCTCAGGGGGTTGTTGATCTGAGAGACCAGTGACACCTCAGCCTGACCCCAAAGCCCGCATCTAGGCTTAGGCAGTGTTGTAGAGTTGGAAGCGAAACTTCTAGCCAGCCTGCCAGACCATTTTCCTCACAGTTCCTGGGCACCCCCACCTTAGGATTCTGACCTTATTAGCCCTGGCGGAGAGAGCGCCTAGTGGACTAGAACAGTGGCTTCCTGTGCGTCCTTTTCCTACTCAGAGCGTCCCAGGCCTCCTGGAGTCTTGGAAGAGTTGTTTTTGCTTCTTTGATTGGTGGTGGACACCCACCCTGTGCCAGAGCTTGGAAAAGAGACCTAGAGAACCCCCCGTGCAACGAGGCAGCAATTCCTGGAGTCTGTCCTGCCTTTGTCACCCAGGACACGGCTTGTTTGTTATCATGCTGCTGGATGCTGGAGTCGGCGCCTGTCTGCCCCTGTCTCCCACTCCCTGCCCAGGTCTCTTTGCTCCCTTGTGTTGCCCTCCTCTCTCTTAGATCTCAATTTACACCTTACTTTAGATCCCCCATCCCCAAACACACCCTCCAGCCCTGGATCCTCATCAAGCCGTGTTTTCAGGTCCCTTCTTATTTTGCTGATGATTTTGGAACTCCACCCATGCTTCCTCTGGTGACCCCATTTCAGGAGTGTACTGTCTTACTCCCAAAGTCAACCCCCTACTTCTCCCAAGCCCCCAGAACTTCAGGGCAGCAGCACCCCTCAGCAGAGCAATATGAACTGTGAGTGAGGTTTAAAATGTTCCAGCAGCCATGTTTGTCTGTTTGTTTTCCAAGACAGGGTTTCTCTGTGTAGCCCTGGCTGTCCTGGAACTCACTCTGTAGACTGGTCTTGAACTCACAAAGATCCTCCCTCCTTTGCCTCCTGAGTGCTGGGATTAAAGGCCTGCACTACCACAGCTCGGTTCCCAGCAGCCCCGTTTAAACAGAAACAAGAAATTCCCACGGTGTGTGTAATGTTACCAAGACCATCCAGAGGGTTGCCACTTAACCCGTGTGGAAACTGCAAAGGGTGATTGCTCTCTTTGCTTTTGTCTGCACCAAGATATGGAAGTCGATGTATGTTTTGTTTGAAATTATATCACTTCTGGATTTAGACTACAAGCTCAGAGGCCGCACGTGGCTGTGATCATCTGGGACCCACCAAGGACAAGGGTGTGGGCTCCTGCTATTGTGTCCTAACAGGCTGTCCCGTCACTGAGCTTGGAATGTTCTGATATGAGTGTCACACAACCATGTGTCTGTGTCAGAAAAATCCAGATATGGTGCGCTGGAGTTTTCTTTTTCTTTTTAAAATGGAGCTGGAGAAATGGCTCAGGGGTTAAGAGCACTTGCTGTTCTTGCAGAGGACACAGGTTCCCTTCCCAATGCCCACATGGCGGCTCACAGCCTTCTCTAACTCCAGATTCGGGGATCCATGCCCTCTTCTACCCTACAGGGACACCTGCATGCACACAGTATACGTGTACACACACACACACACACACACACACACACACACACACACACACACACACACACACACACAAATAAAAAGTAAATAAAGTTGGAAAACATTACATTTGTTTACTGTGTGTGCATGTGCGCATGCGCACGCAAACACACGCATTTGCGCACATGCGCATATGTGGCAGTCAGAGGCCAGCTTGCGCGACTCAGTTCTCTCCTTTTAACATTTTGGCATTTTGGTCCCAGGGATTGAACTCGAGTTGTCAGGCTCCTGAATGGAGAAGCAGTTACTTGCTGTGGGTGTGTCTCAGTGGTAGGCTGCTGCCTGGGCCGCAGAAGACCTTGATTTTCAGCGCTGGGAAAAAAAGAAAAAAAAAGGAAAGAAGAAAAAAGGAAAGAAAGGGACAAAGAAAATGGCTGCCACCACCTACAGCAGCAGCGCTGGGCCTGGGCACTTCCTCGATTGCTCAGGCCACTGGGCCTTCCTAGAAACGGGGCTGTGAGCAAGCAGACAGGAGACTCAAACCACACAAGCTCCAGGGCCAGCATTTAAGATCGCCGCTCATGCCTGCCATCCCAATGCTAGAGAAGAAGAGGCAGGGAGATTGTTAGGCCTTTAAAGCTAGCCTGGGCTTAATATGCGGGGTGAACGTGACGGAGGTCAGAGGACAACTCTCAAGACTCGGTTCTCTTTCCATTATGTGGGTCCCAGGGATCGCACTTAGGGCATCAGGCTCGGAGGCAAGTGCCCTCACCACCGGAGTCATCTCAAGGCACTTAAGACTTTACAATTGTACATCAACCCCAGGACAAAGCAACTGAGATGCTAGTCTGCAGATGGCTTCATTCCCTGCCTCCCCGCTCCATAATTTGCTGGATCTTTTCTCGCACCAATAAACGGTCCCATCTGCAATGTTCACAGCTCTCTCATAACTCACAGACTGGATAAACCCATTATTTATTTAACCAAATACCTACCGTGGTGAATTTTCTTTTCTTTTCTTTTCTTTTTTTTTTTTTTAGAATATATTAAGGTTGGTCCCAATTTTCTCCATGGAAGCAAATTTACAAAGAACATTTTAGAAGCGAGGTCTCAAGACACATGGCTGGAGCAAGCTGTGTGTGTATTTTAAAGATTGTGGCTATGCATGACGTATACTCCCAAGAGGAATGTCACAAAGTTCTGCCTTTCTCAGGTTATCTCACGCTGGATATCACCATTAACACCTTCTGCTCCTACCTGGAGAGATGGCTCAGTGGTTAAGAGCACTGAGTCCTCTTCCAGAGGACCGAGGTTTAATCCCCAGCACATGGGGATTAAACCACATGGCAGCTCACAACTGTCTGTAACTCCAGTTCCAGGGGATCTGACACCCCCCACAGACACAGAAGCAGGCAAGACACCAATGCACATAAATTAAAAATAAATTAGCAAAGCAAAACAAGCCTTCTGCTCCTCATGGGAAAGTGTCTCCCTCATGCTTCTCCCCTTCTTATGTTTCTTTAAAAATTTTATTATACTAATCTATTTAGAGAGAGAGAGAGAGAGAGAGAGAGAGAGA
>NC_022016.1:84727070-84738331 GCF_000317375.1 Microtus ochrogaster | reverse complement strand
GAGAGAGCGCATGTGTGTTTATGCCCGGTATTTGTGGGACAACTTTTGGGAATTGGTCCTCTCCTTCCATTATGTAGCTCCCTTGGAGACAGGCACATTTGTCCACTGCGCCATCCCACTGACTCTTTAAAGATTACCCTTATTACGATTTATGCGTGTGTATGTGTGTGAGGGCACCCAGGGAAGCCAGAAGAGGATGTCAGAGTCCCTGAAGTTATAGACGGTGTGAGCTGATATCATGGGTGCTGGGAACCGTACTCCAGTCTCCCGAAAGAGCGACAAACACCCTTAAGTACTGAGCCATCTCTCTAGCACCCCCTTTCTTTTTTCTTTCTTTTGAAATGGGGTTTCATGTAGCCCAGGCTAGGATTGAACTTACAATGTAGCCAAGGATGACCTTGTACTTCTGATCCTCCTGCTTCTGCTTTCTATGAGGTGCCAGGAATGGACCTTTGTGGTTGCTAGGCAAGCACCGTACTGTTTGAGCTGTCTCCCCCATGCGCTCCTCTGGCTTTACATTCTTCCTCGTCATTGGCATCTTGGAAATCCTGATGCAGCCCGCCTCCTTCCATGTGACCGGTCCAACATCTGAGCCCCTTGCTATCCAACCACTTTCTTTTCTTCCTTAAATGTCCTTTCTCAGATTTTCGTGAGACCACCCTCTAAGGCCTCCTAACGCTGCTGTTGCCGAGATCCTCAGCGCCGCCTCTGTCCTCTCTTGGGTCCTCAACCCACAAACGTGTGATTTATGAAAAACGAAAAAAGAGCACCAGGTTGAATAAGATTCCAAACCATCCTCTGAATTCACCGACATCTTTGTGACTGTGCAGAGTGGCCTCGTCGGTGCATCCTATACCCATGGAGTCAGGCTTCAGCGGTTCTGCTGGCAGGAGGGCCAGTGCTGTGGAGAGTCAGGGGAGGGGTGGCTGGAAGAAGTGGGTCATTAGGGCTTTGGAAGGACATGCCTCCCCATGTGTGCATCTCCTTGTCTCCTTGTCGTCCTCCTCTCTCTCCTTCACAGCACCATGAGTGAGGGGAACAACCCTCCTCTGCCATACCCTTCTGCCTCCCAACAGTCCACAGACGGCGAACAGAAGCCTCTGAGACCAGGAGCCAAAGAAACCATCCCTACTTCAAACTGCTCCTCTCAGGTCTTAGTCACGGCGACAGGAAGCCAATCACTCCAGTCCAGGTTTCAGCTAGGACGGACAGAGCTGTCTGTTAGACCACTGCTATGGCGTCAGAGAGCTTGCCTGCGTGTTCCTGGAAGCCCGGGCTGGGTGGGTAGCCTGGGGTAGCTGTTCTAGAAAGGGCATCTCCTGGCAAGGACCTCTGTTTTACTCCACAGTGCATTTCCACACCAGCAAGGATCTAGATAACTTATTTTTGATTCCATAATATTTTGGGGGGAAAAGCCACAGGACACAGGGGAGTCTCATCTCAGATCTGTGGGTGACCTCCACTATCTACTCCAGCCAGCTCCCTCCGACTTCAGCGAGGCTAGACACAGACGATCTCGGAGCTCAGACTGGTGACCACTGATCAATGTTCCCTCCGACTGTCACCAAAGCAAAGGTCTTCTGGGCCATTTGAGGGTAGCCTCCCTAATCTCCTTGGTGATCCCAGAAAAGAGCAATTGGCAGCCATGACACTGATGCTGGCCTGAGCGTGTGGCATTCAGATGACTTTCCTGGAGAACTGGGGGCTCTTAAAAAAAAATATATATATATACATATATATATATTCTTAGCATATTTAGTGTGTGCGCATACATGCAGATGTGTGTGTGTGTGTGTGTGTGTGTGTGTGTGTAGGTCAGCAGGGTCTATTCTCTGCTTTCACCATTGTGGGGCCTGGGGATTGAATACATGTTGCCAGGCTTGACAGCAAGTAACTTAACCCACAAGGCCATCTCACCAATCCCAAAGGTTTGGGGACCCTTGGGACACTTTGTCGCCCTGGATGAGGAGCCAAGAGGTCAGTGCTTCTCCATCTCTTCCTGGCTGTCTCTGAGAGCATGTGCCCTTGCCACTGGACTGCACTGGGGTACCTGGCGTTGTGATCCCCATTATCCCCTGCTGCTCATCCCTGTCAGCCAGAGACCGGAGAGACACAAGCGACGGCCACTTCCTGCACATGAGGCTTAAAGTGGTCAAGAGGTCAATTCAGAGTGGCCTCCATGGGCACAGGACACTGTGTCCTCCCAGGCCGGCTGACTGTGGCTTGGTCTGCCTCCCTCGTGCGGTCCTTCTGATTATACCACCTCGAGGAGACAGGGATGCAGTTAGAGTCCATTCACCTCCCGTGCTGCGAGGTCCCCTCAATCATAGGCTCCTGCAATTTTCCGAGCTGTCGGCTCCCCACTTGGTGGGGTTTGCCTGCCGAGCCCTGTGGAGAGGAAATGAGCCTCGGGGACCCTGAGACCAGTGACTGCCTCAGCTTGCTTTTGATTAAAGCAAACCTGGGTGTGAGCTGGGTTAGCAGGCTTGGTCCTCATTACCGTGACTGAAAAGGCCCCGCTTGCCTGTGCAGTGAGTGATATTGAAACAAGGCCTCTGCTGTCCACCAGGGCCAGAACCCTTGTCAAGCCCGGGCTGGCTTTCCCTCCTCTAACTCTGTTCCCTGTGACAGAATTATGATCGTAACTGTAGCAATAGTGGTAATAGCTGTTATCATTGGCTGAGTGCCTGCTGCATATTTGAAATGGTGTCTGTTAAGTTGTATATATTGAATGATGTAGGCATATGCTTATATATACTATGAAGTGTAATTACAGAAATAGGAATATATAAAGATTAGGTTATTGACTATCTACAGTACCTTCATTTTTTTGGCTTGTTTGTTTGTTTTCTTATGTATGTGTGTGTGTGTATATGTGCGCACGTTTCAAGACAGGGTTTCTCTGTGTAGCTTTGGAGCCTGTCCAGTTCCAGGCTGGCCTCGAACTCACAGAGATTCACCTGCCTCTGCCTTCCAAGTGTTGGGATTAAGGGCGTGCGCTACCACTGCCCGGCCAATACCTTCATTCTTTAGAGGCTAAACTGGTCTCAGAGAGGTTGAATGACATGCCTGGCATCACACAACCAGGAAAAGGGGAAACTGAGACCAAGTCCCCGTTGCTTGATGTCAGAGCTCCTGCCTCACCTTGAAGCTCCTGCCTCGACTTTCCATTCCTCTTTCTTGGTGTACCTCTGTGCTTCTCTGGCTCCAGCTACTTTATCTCACTTCCAAAAAGAGACAGAAACCGAGCCGCCACTCTCCCTGACTTGGGGTGTGACTCTGTGGCGAGGCGCTTGCTCATCAGACCAAGTTCCAAGGTTGCATCACCAGCAATACACAAATAATCCATCACTTGGTTGATCACACTTGATGACATTCACCGGCCCTGTCAGTACTTCCTAGCGGAGTCCTTCTCATTAAGAAAAAATTAAATTACAGTCAGGTGGTGCAGGTGCACACCTTTAACCCCAGTACTTGAGAGGCAGAGGCAGGTGGATTTCTGTGAGTTTGAGGCCAACCTGGTCTACAAGTGCTAATTCCAGGACAGCCAGGGCTGTAACACAGAGAAACATTGTCTTGAAAAATCAAAAAAGAAAAAAAAATGAAGTTCCATTTGTTTGTGTGTTTGTGCATGCCACAGCACCACATACAGCAGGGGTGAGGGCCAGAGGACAATTTGCAGGAATTGGTTCTCCTCTACAATGTGGATTCCGAGGATCAGACTCAGGCCCTCAAAACCTGGATGGGAACACCCTTGGCCATTGAGCCGTCTCAGAGTCCCCTCCTTTTCATGCTTTTTAGGGTGCTCTTGTCCTCAGCCATGTACCCATGGGTCACCCGATGGCAGCCTCTTGCCCTGGTTTTTGCTGCCATTTCAGACACCTGTTTTCTCATGGGCTGGATTTGACTCTGTGCTCTGCTCAGCACTGGGAGACAACCTTGCCAAGAATGTGATTCTCAGAGCTGACAGGTGACGATGGTGACATCACCGCTCTGTCTTGTGGAGAGCCATGACTAATCCAGGGACCCACTAGGCTCTCTGGAATTTCTCTGGTAGGGTGGGAGTGGGGTGTGTCTCAGAGACCCTTGTCTCTGCTGTCATGGGGGACACGTGGACATGTGGCTAAAGGAATAACTGACCATGAAGCCTGAAGGTCGGTAGCCATGTTTGCAAGGCAGAATGGAGGAGGAGACCCAGGCCACAGCTTTGCAGTCGGTTTCCACAGCAGCCCAGCTCCTGAGCAACCTTAGCTATACCTGGCCCATAGAGATTAGCTAGGATGGGTTCAAGGGTTAGAATCGACTCACAGAATGCCCAGTGTATGGAACAGTTCCTTCCGTATGAGCTAGGGTCATTTTTCAAGTCATCAAGGAAACTCAACGAAGTGTTGGGAATAGAGAATAGATTTGATCACCATAACTCCTTCCCCACCCACACCCCCATCTCCCCACGCACACTCATGATCGATGCATTTTTTAATTGGGAGTCATGCCTGGCTAGTCAGGTCTCAGAAGCCCCTTTGAGCTGAGTGGCTCCGGTAACTCTGGTCCTTGGACTCAAGGTAGCTCTGATTTGGGGTGACTGGAGTGGGAATGAGGCCACATTCCTGTCTTGGCCCCTGTAGAGTTGGGGTAGGGGCACCTGCTGGCTCCCCAGTTACCTGATCTTTCCAAGCTTGCCATTTCCCTTCTTCTCTATGGTAGCCTGTTAGCTCGCACACAGGACTCCTGGGATCCATTTGCTCCTGGGCAGTAAGTACTTCCCTGCTGGGACCTTGGGTCTGGAGGTCCGTTAGGGTCTCTGGAGGAGCAGCCAGAGAGCTCCATGGGATAACCCTTCCCTGTTTCCATATCCAGCCTCTTGGCTCCTGAAGTGTCTGAGGGGAGGCCTCATGAGGGGAGGCAGCCGAGAGAGAGTGGAGAGTTTTCCACGCTGGAATTCCAGCAACGCAAGTCTCGGTGGAGGAACTCTGCACACAGCCAGGTGGTACATTGTGCAGACAGTACCTTTTGCGGGGCTCACTGCTTGGGGGCTATGAGCTCTCCGAGTGTTGTTCTGGAGACTGTAGTCAAACTGCTACCTCTGCAACCGGGAGGGATCCCATGGTGGCTTCCTCACCTCTTGCCTCATGTCTGCCATGGCTGCAGGTCTGTTCCTTCTACCTGATGCCACTGGAACAGAAGGCATCCAACAGGTGACATACAACCTCTGTTTTCTTCTTCCCACAGATGGATCAGGTCCAGGAAGTCAGTCATGGAAGGTTCCCTGGCCTCCGGTACCCAGTTCAGCATCCTTCCCCACACTAGGGTCCAGGCAGCTAATAATAACTGGGGGAAGTATCTGACTGGTCCCCGTGAGTTCAGAGACCCAGGCCTGTCATATGTATACATGTGCTTAGCCTCTGAGCCTCCCCCTCCCAATAGGACACCCCCCCCATGCTGAGCCTCCCCTCTGAAACTTGCTTCCAGTGCCTGGCTCCATGTTAAGGGTTAGCTTCCTCTCTGTCACTTTTAGACAGGCTCTCTCCTCATGGTGGCAACAGGCTGCTGAAGCCCAGCATCATATCTTCCAGGTTGGTGCGTAGCATAAGACACCCAGATCCACAGATATTTGTTGCCAAGAGGATAGAAGGAACTGACAAGCTGGCCTGGGTCAGGAGTACAGTTTTGTCATCCACGTGAGCTGAGAGTGACCACCCTGGGGCCCTCCGCACAGGGCCCAACTCCATGTTCTCAGGACTGTCGGGTCTTCAAAGGGTCCCATAAGTCTCCAGGGTCTCCTCTGGTTTCTTGCAAACCCACCTTCTCTTGGGATGAGGGAGCAGCCCAGCCTCCTAGGCTGCTGTGCCTGTTCTCATGGAGAGGGATTTCACTAGTCAGGGCCCCGTCTGCCTGTTACCTCTGTTATCTCCCAGCCCTACCTGTCCTGAAGACCCCAGCACCTCCCTCTGAGCCCTGGAGCCCCGTGCTACAGTCCAGGGCTGCAGTCTCTGCAGTGAGCATGCACGTTGCGGTTTCTGCAGTGAGCATGCGTGTTCTGCACAACTTCCTTTCTATTCAATCCACCATCTTTGGACAGAAGGCCACCATGGGGCCTCCTGCATGCCAGGCTTGAATCACCTCTGGAATGTGGGTTCTCATTCGGGGCTCAGGGACTTAAGTTACCTCTGGAACGGCCTATGGAGATTTTTGAAAGGTTGGAAGGGCCCTCTGGAGTGGGTTGCCTCAGCAGGGCAGTTGATGGATGGGAAACACAGTGACTCAGAGAGTCACAGTGACTCACCTAGAGTCACACAGCACAGAGATGACAGGAACACGGCTGGAGCAGAGGAAGCCTTTGGGGACTTCCCTGGCTTCTGAGGCTGCTCAGCTAAGAAGAGGTGAGGTTAGAGCCCAGGCCAGCTGGAGTGAAGCCTCAGGCTCCTGCTCACATTTGGCCCCCGTGAGTCTGGTTCTGTTCACAGCAAGCTGGCAGCCAGCTACAAGCAAGCCAAGGGCTCGTTTCTCCAGACACAGAATGTTCCAGGTCCTCTGCACCCATGACTAAGTACTGGCAATGTTCTTTCCTTCCTGACTGGTTCTGCCTGATATGCCCTGAGCAAGAAGAAAGAAAACAGTCTAGATCCTTCCACTGGACATGAGGTATTGTTCCTGCTCCCAGTGAGACACCCCAACAGAAAGCTGCTGTGTCATGGTGTGTGTGGATTAGCCAGGACCCCCCTCATCAGCTCATGCTACCATTGAACCCCAGACTAGAACATTCTCCTTCACTCCTCTTGTCCCTGTTCCTCACCTCATCTCTGTCCCTTGCATTTCCCCAGGCAGACGTCACTGTCCTCCCGTGACCGGCCCTGTGCTCATCTCTCCGAGTGTCTCAGGCTGTGAATGGTGAGTCTGGATTTTGTGTTGACAGCTGTTGCTCAAGGTCCTCTGAGCGAACCCACACCCCTTCCTTGAGCTGGTCCGCTGCCGTTTGATAGACAGCTGCCATCACTCACGTGCAAACCCAGGAGTGCAGTGTAAGCAGTGAACCTCAGCACTGGGCCGGGCACAGCCTGTGCAGCTTACAGAGAGCCTGGGTGCCCCTTGCACTCAACAATGGACTGTGATTGTAAACACCGTGCTGCTCAAAGGCTCAGATATACAAACCGAATCATTTAAATAACAAACTGAGTTCTTGCTTGGGGCTGAAGAGTCCAAGCTTTGGTGAAAAGGGAAGGGAACTGGGTCAGTGATAAATAGACTCTTAAAGAGGCCGTTTAGACCCTAAAGTGGGTCAGGGCTCAACCCTGTGCAAATTAGCTACTGTTTATTTAGCGGCTTCTCTCTGGTGCGTGTGGCTGAGCTGCTGGAGACTTAAGTCATTTGAGGATTGCATTTCAGTAGAATATCAAAGTTCCTTTTCTAAAAATAGCTTTCCCGGGCTGGTGAGATGATTCAGTGGGTAAAGGCACTTGTATGAGGTCTGAAGACCCAAGTTCAATTCCTGTACCCACATGTCGGAGAGAACTGACCTACAGGTTGTCCTCTGACTTCCAGCAGTGGCACCCACATACCTTCACACACACACATACACACACACACACACGTACACATACACACATGTGCACACACATGCACAAACAAACACGCACATGCATGCACTTAATGTAATTTAATTTTTTTGAGACAGAGTTTCTTTTCAGTGTAGCTTTGGAACTTGTCTTGGCACTCTCTATGTAGAGCAGGCTGGTCTCAAACTCACAGAGATCTGCCCACCTCTGCCTCCCAAGTGCTGGGACTAAAGGCATATCCACCACTGTCCAACTGTAATTTAATTTTAAGAAAAGATTTTAGGCCTTTTAGGTGACTCAGTGATTAAGAGCACTGGCTGTTCTTGCAGAGGACACCGGTTCAGTTCCCAGCACCCACACGGTGGCTCAGAACAATATATAACTCCAGTTCTAGGAGTTATATATCCTCTTTTGAACTCCTTGGGGACCAGTAACACACATGGCACACAGACTTTCATGCAGACAAAACATTGCACGTTTTTTAAAAAAAAGTCTTCTAGGGACTGGAGAGATGGCTCAGCAGTTAAGAGCACTTGCTTCTCTTCTAGAAGGCATGAGTTTGGTTCCTGGCACCCATGTTTGACAGCTTACAACCACATGTGATTCCATTCAAGGGGAACTGAGGCGCCTTCTGTTGGCCTCCAAGGGCACCTGCACACACATACACATACACAGAGGAAAGACACACACATCCTCTTTTTCTCCCCTCTTTCCCTCCCCCCTTACACTGGAGGTGGCATGTGTCTTCTCACCTCCAAGCCTAAACTTAGACTTCTAGCTATTTGTAGAGAAAGCTTGCTGACACCTTCTGAAGCCTCAGGTTTCCTGCCTGCTCTGTGTGAGCAACAGAGAGACCTCTCTTGGGGCTACTGCTAGGTGGAGTGAGATCACCTGCATGTGGCGAGCACCCTCAACACAGCCCTGCTCATGCCCGCAGCTCCCTCTTACCCCCACTTTGTCCCTGCTGCTGACCACCACTGTCCAGCTCCTTCTATGGATGAGCATAAACCAACGTGTGCAATGATGCTCCTGCAGCATCGTCTAACGCGCAAGCCGAGGGCTGACATACTCCAGAGAACTCAGGCTGGCTCACAGGATGTCACCCTGATGGAGAGGACAGTGGGTTTTGGTGCTTAGATTTGAGTACCACTTCCCACACTCTGCAGCTGGCACTGGGCATACATCATGTCTGTCTCATGCCTCAGTTTCTCCATCTATAGAACAGGCATGTAGGCAGTACCTACTACACAGGATTAAGTCAAGTACGGTGCCTGGCATGAAGAGTGGAGGCTACAGGGCACACCGAGCCCCCTACGTGCAGGCGTACTAGTGGTAAGGTTTAATTCAAAAATTAGACATGGTAAGAGTCGAACACCCTTCACAACAGAACACACATGACACTACGCTGCAATTAGAGCGGCTAGAAATGATTTCTGGAATGTTCTGTGCAATATTTTTGGACTCACGGCAATAGCTGGCCCTCTGTGAGTGTTGCTTATGACTTGAACCCCGCAGTGTCCAATCTGACTCTTGCCCAGCAGGTAGTGGGATAGAACCCGTCCTCACCCTTTTGGCCAGCTTCCAGTGTCTCAGTCAATGTGGACTGGACTTCTGTGAGTGCCCTGTGGCTCTGTGACCCATGTAAATGGGCATGGGACACAGACTTGGGAGGGAACAATCAGGGCCACTTGCGGATCTCCTCCACTGCAGGAGTCATCAGCAGGGCAGGGTCCTCCGCTTTTTGAGAAGGTCCTGGAGGAGGCAGTCCCAACTGCCACTGGCCCCTGTGCCCTATGCAGATGGCTGTGCTGGGGACAGTGTGAGGCAGGCTCCAGTTGGGGATGCAGAGGCAAGGCTGGCAGTCAGAGCAGCTTTCTTCATGCCACTTAGCTTGGGCGGAGAAGGCATGACAGATGAGCTGTCATCCCGGAGAGCCAGCTCTGAGCGGCCCACAAACAGTTTTTATAGAACCAGGCACTCACTCAGCGGGGCCGCTGTGTGTTTACCGACATTTTAAACGCATGTCTTCCACCAGCCTATAAAGCCACAATTAGCTGGAGCCTAATTTATGAGCATGAGCTGTGGCTGGGGGGAGAGCTGGTGCTGTCCTGGCTCGCTGTGAGTGGCTGGGGGCTGCAGGGAGATGGTGGAGGGAGGCCCTCGGGTGTCTCCAGAGCAGGAGGGGTGCAGAGGGTACCCTACAGGGGTGCCCCCTCAGCAAAGCGTGTCTTAGTTCTCAGATCCTCATGACAGCTCCCGGGGTCACCTCTGATGTTCCTCCCAATTAGCAAGTGAAGAAGTCGAGACTCAAAGATGTTAAGTGACTTGGATGCGGGTCACACAGCCTGTAGGATTTGGGCAGGCTAGCAGTTCTTGGTACTGTTAGGGACTCTGAGAGCTGACAGTCCTGTCAAGGCTTACCAGTCATGACCATATAGCCAATGGGGAGCAACTCACCCTCTCTCCACTGTGGCTCCCTATCTCGTTAAGATGACGATGGCCAGAGAACCTACGTCCTTAGGTGAAGAGTTGGGAAGAAGGCCTCAGCCACAACTGGTGGGCTTAGAACTGTGAAGGGGATTGGCTTCCAGCTCTTGAGGTCAGGGGTCTGAAGTGGTTGCTCAGGAGGCTCAGGGTAGGGGGAAGGGGAGGCGAGCTCTGGTTCTGGGGGTACCTGTCCATCTCTGGTCCTCTGTGATCATCTCGAGTTCTACCCATCTTCACCTGTGTCTCCCTGAACTTCTGATCCTCTTCTGTCTCCTGGAAGGACATGTGTCACTTGGCATGGTTAACACAGAATGCTGTCAGAATGCTTAATTTTGGGCCAGAGAGATGGCTCAGGTGGTAAAGTGTTTGCCACACAAGCGTGGGCCTCGAGTTTGATCCCTAGAACCCACGTTTAAACAAATCTGGGCTCCATGGTGGGTGCTTGTAACTCTGTGCTGGAGAGGTAGACAGCAACATCTTGGGCTCTCTGGTCAACCAGCATAGCAGTGTTCTGTGAGCTCCTTGTTCTGTGAGAGAGCTTATCTCAGGAACTAAGGTGGGGGGCGATGGAGGAAGACACACAGTGTCAACCTTCAGCCTTCACTTGCACACGTGTGCACACCCCAAATGCTTAATTGTGTACCCAATTTTCCAAATTAATTATATTCACAATCTTGGAATGGCCATGTCTTTGGGGACCTCCAACTGCTGTGCTTGTGATAAGGGCTCCAAGCAGTGTGGTTCCTGCTATCCCCGAGGGCCAATGAGGAGTCTAGAGTTGCCCCCCATCCCACTCTTCCTGCAGAGCACACATCTGGCTCTGCTCTGGGTCTCCATCTCTGGGTCCAAAGACCTGCAGACTCCTGGTCACAGACCTCTGCATGGGTACCAATGATGACAGAATCTTGTACTGTGTGAGGTGATGGCTGGCATAGGCTGCTTGGCTCTCAGGAAGCTCCTAGATTCCCTAAGTGCTGATGGAGGGGTGACTGTGGAAATGTACCCCAGCTTCTGCTGTGGATTCCCCTGGGAAGTTTTGAAGAGGCTGTTAGAGGTTGCCCAAACCCAGGGCAAGACACAGTAGCCTTGGACCAGCAAGACTTGGGTGGGAAGGTCCCCTGCCTTCCCGGGTCTGTCTTTCCTTGTGGGTAGCAGGATGGGATCAACACAGTGGACACAGACATCAAGGCTTTTGTTCTTTTTTAAAAATATTTATTTATT
>NC_022016.1:84718136-84726625 GCF_000317375.1 Microtus ochrogaster | reverse complement strand
GGGCACCAGACCTCATTACAGATGGTTGTGAGCCACCATGTGGTTGCTGGGAATTGAACTCAAGACCTTTGGAAGAGCAGGCAATGCTCTTAACCGGTGAGCCATCTCTCCAGCCCCCAGTTTGGTTTTTTTTTTTTTTTGAGAGATAGCCTCAGTAGCCCAGGTTGGCCTTGAGCTCACCCAGTTGCTGAGGATGACCTTAAACTTCTGACTTCACAGATGGGCACCAACACATTGGCTCTCTTTTTCTATGTGTAGTTTTCTTTCACTGGGTTGATGGTGCTGCTTTCATTCTGAATCTTGCTTTCTTATCATTTCTTCTCATTGTTTCCCCACACAAGGAAAGACTCTTCACAGACGCCATTTCTAATGGCCAGATCGTATTTCGCACGGTGAATGTGGAGCTGTGACTTAAGTCAGTATTGTTGGACATCTTGGTCTTTTCCGGGGTGGTGACCTTGTTCAGAGTGGTTATGGGGAGTGGGTGAGAGCTGGGGGGGAGCCAGCCGCAGGGCTGGGGGCACAGTGTGTTTGAAAGTCTGCCTGAGCTGTGGTCATCGGCCACCTGCTCAGCTGTCTGCCCAGTGGGAGCCACAGTCCTTGCTGTCAGCCCTCCTCCCTGGCAGGTGGCTTTATCTTCATTTCTGATGGCTCTGCAGTGGTCCAGCCCTGACACTTCCTCTTTATGTCTCTCGATCTGGGAGCGTCTCTGTCAAGTAGCTAATGAACTGTAAACAGGCACTCCAGTGTTCTGGGGACCCTCTGAGCAGCTCCGGAGGGAGGGGCTGCGAGCTGCTACCACGAAGAGCACAACAAAAGCAGACTGCGACAGCCTCTGGGGAGTCAGAGAGTGGGTTCCCCTCATGTTCTGTCCCTGTCAGCATCCAGGACATTGCAGAGGGAGAGTGGGGCGAGTGGGGAGCTGCCCGGGTTTTGGATTCCTTATTCCAGGGCTTTGGACCGCTCCAGGGTCCCTGTCCTTGTCTTTTCCCCACCCCGCCCCAATCCCATATGTCTTCAGTCCAGACCACAGCTGACCTATCCAGGGGACTGTGTGGATTCCTGGGTCCCCAGGTTACAGAGCAAGGCTCCTGCGGTTGCGTGAGGTTCTGACTTGACTCAATTATCCGAGTTTGCTGGGGAACACTGACCTCGATTGGAGCCCCACAAAGCTTGGCCCAGAAGTCCCCTCTCTGGACTCCACCTTCTCAGAACCAGATTTTCTGCACACAGGTCTTCTGGGACGAGTTGACTTTTGTCCCCTCACTGCTGCTTCCTAGGACCAAGCTTCCCACAGAGTATCCAGCCAGCCTCCCTCATGCTTACGTCATGAGGCCTTTGTCTTCACCCCCACATTAGCGAAGGGAGTGTGAAGGTCTGTGGGGGCTGTGGGCACAGTGCTACCACACTGGTTTAGAAGGGGTGCCCAGGATGCCTGCCTCCCCCTGAGCCACCTCTGGAAGAAGGGAATGGACCAGCAGGGCATCAGGCTTGCTTCAGCCCCTTCTCCGCTCTCAGGACTTGGCTGTGTAATTCTCACATCACACAGTAGCTGGTTCAGCTTCCAGCGCTGCCTCCCTGCCTCCAAGGACGCCTTGATCTCCTCAGCAATCGCTGTTCCCCACCCACCCCCAGGCCCCTGACAATCGTTAATCCTTTTCATCTCCCTGGCTTTCCTTGTTCTGGACATTTGATACGAATAGAGTCACACCGCGTGTGGTCCTGGTGTCTGGCTTCAGCCTGCTCACCTGTGTTGTAGCAGAAGTCAATGAGTAGTACTCCTTTTTCTGTTGAACAGTATTCCATTGTATGGCTAGTCTGCATCTTGTTTGGCGGAATTTTGTGTATGTGTGTGTGGGGGGGAGTGCGTGTGTGTATGAGTATGTGTGTGAATACATGTGTGCATGTGTGCACGTGTGTGTGAATGCATGTATGTATGTGTGTGGATGTAGATGTGGATGTGTTTGCATGTGTGCATGTACATGCATGTGTGTGTACGTATGCATGAATGTAGTTCAGGGGACTGAGCCTCATGAATACTGGACAAATCCTCTACCACTTTGCTATGTTCCAGATGGACATGGGTTTGGTTTTTTTTTTTTTTTTTGCACCTAGGGGCTTTTACCATTAGTGCAGTTATGACTGTTTATGTACAGAGTATTTTCTTCCTCATCCTCTCCTTCCTTCTTCCCTCCTCTTCCTCCTCCCCTCCTCTTCCTCCTCCCCTCCTCTTCCTCCTCCCCTCCCATTCCTCCTCCTCTTCTTCTCCCCTCCTCTTCTTCCTCCCCTCCTCTTCCTCTTCTATTCTTCATTTTCTTCTTCTCTTGCTGGGAATAACACCCATTTGCCTTTTAAATTTTATATCTATTTATTTTTAATTTTTGTGGCAAGATGGTTTAGCTCAGGCTAGCCTCAAACGCATCATGTAGTTAAGGCTGGACAGCCCTGAGTTTTAGATTACAGGTGTACACCACCATGCCAGGTTGGTGGGGGGGGCTGGAGCCCAGGGACTCGGCGTGCGGCAAAGACTCCGTCCACTGAGCTACCTCCCCAAGCTCTCTTTCCTGTTTTAGTAGATCTGCCCTCGGCAGGTTGTTCTCCCTCTCGCATCAGCACAGCCCGATAGGGTTTTGATACCTGGTCCAAGCTCTGCTGAGACCGTACTTCAAGTAAAAGACATTTCAGTGAGATAAGACGAAAAACAAACTCTTGACTTTCCCTGAAGCTATAGAGAGCTGATTCTAATCGGCTTCCGAAAAATCCACCCTTGCTGATGCTATCCCTAAGAAAAGAGTTTCTGCGGCACGCTGGCCTCAGAGATGGCTGGGCTGTTGGCAAAGACTCTTCAGTCTGAACAGAACCCAATAATCCTGGTTGTTTGTTTGACTGCGTAATTTACTACCCTTTAAGTGACTGTCCTTTCTCTTTGTGAGTGAGTGGTTCTGAAAACAGAGGAAAGCGGTCCGTCAGCGTTGGTGAAAGCTGCCGGGGGCCTCTGGGGATTCCTATCTGAAGGAGAAGCTGGGGGCCCAGGGGCGCACTGAGAAGACAAGCCAGGTGCAGTCTTGAGATCTTCATAGCCAGCCAGATGGACTCTGTTATAACTCCTTTCCAGACAGGACAGGGAGACGTAGCAGGGATGACAGTGTGCCATAGGCTGCACAGCTGGCAGATGGGGGAACGCAGCAGCTTGACCCAGAGGCCACGCTGCTAACAGAGGGTAGGGCAGTGCTGCTGGGCAAAGCAGCACCATTTATCTGGTGGACTGGAGTGGGAAGCAGAGAATAAAGAAGTCAGCAGCGAGAAACCCTGTCTCGAAAAACCAAAAAAAAAAAAGAAGTCAGCAGCTGAGGAATCAAGCGTGTGGGAAAGGGGAGGGTGAGCGCAGCCGGAGCTCTGGAGCCAGGAAGGGAGAGGGAAACTCAGAGAAGGGGCCGGAACTCAGGAGTCTCAGGCAACTGGGGGTGGGGCAGGCCTGGGAGACAGAATTGTTCAGGAGGTGCTTCCAGAGTAAATGATGCTGGTCTGAAGGGTAAGAGAAGACTTGAGGCTGATGCCAGAGGCGTGGCACAACTCAGGGGACTGGGTAAGGACCTGGGGAGGGTGCAGACCTTGCTTGGGGAGTTTCCCTTAGTATAGTACCCAGGTCACTCATGAATGACAAGGGAATGCCCAGAGAAGAATCGCAGCATGTTAGCCCTCTGCCAAGCTAACCAGGTGGGCAAGACTGCTACCCAGTGTGTAGCCTGTGTTCCTGCGTCACTCTTCCTCTAGGTGAAAGCTGACAATCTAACAACGGAGGGACTGACAGTGTTATGTCGCTGGGTGGAAGGATAGCTCCAATACAGGACTTCTGGGCTGGTCTGCAGAACCTTGTGAGGCACTGTTAAAAGAAATAGAAAAGAAAAGGGGCTGGGGGTGCGGCTCAGTTGGTTGAGTGCTTGCCTCCTTGCAGGAGGCCCTAGGTTTGCCTCCCTAGCCCTGAAGACATGGTGGGCAGCACAAGATGGCAGGAGAATCAGAAGTTCAAGGCTACATAGTGAGTTTGAGGCCAGTCTGGGATACATGAGACACTGTCAAAGGCAGGGAGCTATGGAGGGGGTGACAGTGTGGGAGGAGGGGAGACAGAAAGAGAAAAGAAAGAAAGGGAGAGGGAGGGAGGGAGGGAGGAAGGGAGGGAGAGAGAGAGAGAGAGAGAGAGAGAGAGAGAGAGAGAGAGAGAGAGAGGATGTCTCACTATGGGATCTCATTTGAATCAAGACTGGGGAACCTTTTGTCTCACATCATGTGCCTCAGAGGCTATATATTGGGAGCTGAAGCTTTGAAGATCTCTTTCCAGAGGAGCAGGGAACAAAGTCCTGGCTGTCCCTATCCTGGAAAGTTACTCTGTGACGAAGATGTCATGCCCATCTTCCCAGGACACCAACACCCCCAGCTATTTTAGGCCAGGTCAATCAAAGGTCAGCTACTAATCCACTCAGTGTTGCCAGCTGGCCAATCTGTGGGACTGTTTTCTCAACTGAGATTCCTTTTTTTAAACGACTCTAGCTTGTGTCAAACTGATATAAAACTAGCCAACACAGAGCTTAAAATCAACATTGAGCAGCCCACAGTCACCTCTGCCTCCAGCTTCAGGGTATCTAGCTCCCTCTTCTGGCTTCCACAGACACCTACACTCACATGCACATCACACACACACACACACACACACACACACACACACACACACACACTTGAAGCAAGACTTCAAGTTTGACCCAATTGCAGTGCAAGGCACACAGCAAACCCTTGGGAACCTGACCCGTGGTGATATGGGCTCTTTAGGTCGCCATGATTCCTGCCATGCCAGTTCAGAGATGGAGACCTCAGTGTTTGCGGTTCAGCTCTCTTCTGGCGGCTCTAGTGCATCTGGGGAAGGAGTGGAGCCTGCAGGAGGCTCTAGGGAAGATTTATACATATGGGTGAATGGTAATTTCCATAACAGACATCATCCTTCCAGACCTGGAGCCTTGAAGGGAACACCTTCTGAATGAGCACTCTCAGGAGAAGCCCACAGTGTCCTCCTCCTCTTCCCTAGCTAATGAGCCGAGACTCCAATTACAGCAGGGGCCTGTGTGGTGAGCAGCTCTGACAGTGGCCTTGAAGGAAAAATAGCAGCGCCTGGGGCAGGGGCAACTTCCTAGCCTCGTCACGCCTGCTGCAGGCGAAGGGACTTTGCTGGACAGTCAGGGCCTGGCAGCGACTGGAACAAGCTGGGAGGAGGGGGTGTGGACATCTGGAGAGTGACGTGGGGGAGACCATGTCGGTGCCCTCCAGTTCAGTTTGCTGGGCAAGCTGCCATGGGTCCCCATTTAGCACCCTGTAGCTGAAGCAGTGGAAATCTTGTGAACAGTCTCATGTGGCCTTCAGGTCTCATTGTCCCCGCTTGGAAAACAGCGGGTTATTGTTTTTCCTGACTCGGCAGCCTTGCCTCTGATGAGGTTGGAAGTTTATTTTGGCTCTCAGTGGGAGGTCCGTTATAATGGGGAAACTTTAGTAATGGGAGTGACTGGCTGCCATGGCAGCCTGCTCATATCTTGGTGGACCAGGGAGCAGAGAGAGCACAGAAAGTGGGACCTGACTGTAAACCTCCAGACCCCCCCAGAGCCCCAGAGATACACTTCCTACAACTAAGCTCCACATGCTGAAGGTTCTATGACTTCCTAAACAGTGCCTCTAGCTAGGGACCAAGTGATTAAACATAGACATTTTACATCTAATCCACGATAACAAATGGGCACAATACATGCAGTCTATACTTTGAGAGAGTTTGGGAACACAGGAGACACTGGATGTGAAAGTCAGTTACAGGCAGAACATGGGGTCAAGGGCCATTTACAGACAGATGCTACAGCTGGGGGGTCACAAGGTTCAAATGAGTCCCTTGTCCTTCAGATGACAAGAATGAGTGTTAGAGAGAGGAAGAACTGACCTGATGTCCCCCAGTGAAGGAGTGAGATGGGACCAAGGACCAGGGTCTTGATGCTAAGTCATGCCGTCTCTGTCCTTCCTGGTGGTTCTGCTGGGTACAAGTGGGTTGTCCAGGTGCCTGTGGCTGGCAAGGTGGAGGACGGGCTTGCCAGCTGTGGTCTTTCTGGTCTTGTGACTACAAAGTGGTGCCCATGTTGTATTTTGTATGTGTTTATGTGTGTGTAGATATACACGATGGGTGTGCAGTGTGTTCCTGTACAGGTCAGAGGATTCTTCAAATATTATCCACATTGTTTTGTTCTACACATTTAAAAAAGGTTTTGAAAACTGTTGCTTATGTCTGTGTGTGTGTGTGTGTGTGTGTGTGTGTGTGTGTGTGTGTGTATGAGAGAGAGTGTGTGGCATGAATGAATGCTGTATGTGCGGGGATGTCTACAAAGGCCAGAAGAGGCAATCAGATTCCCTGCAGCTAGAGTTGCAGATGGTTGTAAGTCACCTGACATGAATGGTGGGAACTGAACTCGGGTCTCTTGCAAGAGCAGCAAGCGCTCATACCCTGAGCATCCCCCAGCTCCTTCATCTTATTTTATGAGGCAGCGTTTCTCCTAGAGCTCGCCAGGCTAGCTTGACTGGCCACAGGTCACAGAGGCCTACATATCTTTGCCCTGATGCTGGGATTACATTCATACAGTGCCATGTTAAGCTTTTTCATGTAGGTCCTGGGATTGAACTCAGGACCTTGTGCTAACACAGCAAGTTCTTTGCTGACTGAGCTGCCCCACAGCCCACCCACATCATAAATCCATACTGCCACTTTTGCCTACTCTTAACTGTTAGTGTGTGGTCTCTGTGGTTGGCATCCCATTGGCCCGAGCCCACATGTCCCACTGTCTACGGTGAGAAAGAAGGAAAGCCCAGGAGAGAATTAAAGGCTTTGCCTGCTCTTCCTTTCTCTATGACCTGCAAAGCCCCGCCCCCATCCCAGCCTACTTCCATGTCCCTGGTCTTACTTCTTCTAGGTCTTCCTCTCCTTCATTCTTTCGCTCGCTGTGACATTCCCCCTTACTTTGCACCACACTTGTGCCCACATCATCTCCTTTCTGGTAGCTGCACTCTTCTCTTGGGATGCATTTTGTCCAGCTGCCCCATGTCTGACTCTTCTCGTTGCTCAGATCTCATCTCAGACATCATCTGATCATAGCCGTCTCTAGCCATCCAGACAGCGACTCCCACCCAAGACACTAAGCATTTCGTTTCCACAAATGGGAATGGTCCCAGTTATCAGTTATGTTCATGCTCCCACCCTTACTGGAGAGGAAACGGCCCCAGAGCAGGAGAGTTCGTTGGCCAGCATATAGTAAGCTTTCAATAAGCATTCAATGTATTGGGGCTGGAGAGATGGCTCTGTGGTGAAGAGCCCTGGTTGCTCTTCCAGAGGAGCCAGGGTCAGTTCTCAGTACCCATATGTGATGGCATATGTGGTGGCTCACGACTGTCTGTAACTCCATTTCCAGGGCATCTGACACCCTGTCTACCCTCAGTGGGCACTGCCCACAGGAGACGCACTATATACATACACTCAGGCAGAACATCCATACACATAAGACAAAAACAAATCCAAAAATAGTTAAGAAAGAGTTCAGTGTGTAAATTGCTCTGTGTGTGTGTGTGTGTGAGCACGCGTGCACACACACACCTGCACGAATTTATGTGCACTATGTGTGCATGGGTACCAGAAGAGGCCAGAAGAAGGTGTTGGATCTCCTGGAGCTGGAGTTACAGGAGGGTTGTGAGATACTGGATATGGATTCTGGAATCTGAATTCAAGTTCTCTGCAGGAGCATTACCACAGAGTCATGTCGTCAGTCCGTGGTCATATATTTATTTAAAAAAACAAAAACAAACCTCTCCTCTCACTCTCTCAGAAAGTTTTCTCAAGCTGGAGAAGTTTAGGGGAGAGAATGGGGTAGACCAGCTAGAAGGCATGGATGGAGGATGCTGGGAGGATGCTGGGGGAACCTGGCAACCAGGGTTGCTTTGATGTGTTAAATAGGCACCTCAGTTAGCCCTGTGTCCCAGGCTTGAGACCTAACGGGCTAGTTCTTAATCCTTCAGCTGATGAAGGAATTGTTTTGTCTCAGGGTTTCAGAGGTACAGGACAGCTCAGGGTAGCCAGGGAGCACACAGAGGGGTGAAGGGCAGGAGAGACCAGGAGAGGCAAAGGGGGAGGGGGAAGGAAAGGTAAGTCCAAGTTCTCAGCCGTCCTTCGGTTATTCCTTTTACTCCGACCAAGCCCCCACCTATAGATGTTGGTGGACACATTCAGAGTACATATCCCCCTCTATTAACCATCTCTGGAAAAACCCTCATAAATGTACCTTTTCAGTGTCCAGGCTTTAAAAAAAAACACAACTCTCTATAGAAATCAACAAAATAAAAGATATCAAGAAAAAAAAAGTTTTCTCAAGTCTAGGTGAATCCCAGGGGTCCTGGGTTTTTTGTTTTTTGTTTTTTTTTTT
>NC_022016.1:84682660-84718036 GCF_000317375.1 Microtus ochrogaster | reverse complement strand
CTCTCTATAGAAATCAACAAAATAAAAGATATCAAGAAAAAAAAAGTTTTCTCAAGTCTAGGTGAATCCCAGGGGTCCTGGGTTTTTTGTTTTTTTTTTTTTTTTTTTTTTTTTTTTTTTTTTTTTTTGCATGTACTCTGACAGTTTCAGCTACCAGGAATGCCTGTTACCTGAGTATTTGCTGGCATGTAGAAACCGGGGAGAGACCTGAATTGGAGGAAGAAGGTGTCAGTGGGAGGTACAAGTTGGGTGTTTTCCAAGCCAATCTTCTCATTACACATACATTTTTAACGCTGCCAGGGTTTAATTTGTTATATAAAGCTGGAAACAGCAGCGCCGCATGTAAATAGCAAACTGTGGGAAGATGGCTCTTTGCAAACATGACTTACGGAGCCTCGCCTGTATCCATAGCCGGAGAGCGAACAGAATCTCTGTCCACGGTGCTGAAATAATCAAACCCAGGATTTACCCTCTGTCCGACGTGTTGAAGCGACCCGTCCCATTTCCTGTTGTGGGTTTTGCCCTAGCAGTGTGTAGTCACTAAATCGTGGGGTCACCATGCTTCACCATGGTGAGGTCATGTTCCAGTAACAGATGATGGTAGTTGTAGGCTATAAAATAATCCCACACACCTCTGGCATCTCTTGAAACCCACTCAGGAGTTGCCACTGCTGTCCTGCCCCTCCCTAAAGGGATCCTGTTCCACCGGAGTGAAAGAGTGATAGGAGGCAATGTTAGTTGCCTTTGTTGCTGTTATTAGACACCATGACCAAGGCAACTTGTAGAAAAAGGGATTTATTGGGACCCTACAGTTCCAGAGGGCGGATCCATGAATGTCATGGAGGGGGGCATGGCAGGAGGCAGACAGGCAGGCATACTGTTGGAGCAGCCACTTAGAACTCACATCTTGATACCACAAACATGAGGTAGGGAGTGAGGAGGTGGAAGGGAAAGAGGAGGAAGAGGAAAAGGGAAATGAAGGGGAGAGAAATGGGGGGGGGAGAGCAAGAACACTCATTGAGAATGCAGTGGACTTTGGAAAGCTCAAAGCCTGCCCCCAGTGACACACCTCCTCCAACAAATCCATCCATACCTCCTAACCCTTCCCAAATGGTTCCAACTGGAGACCAAGCATCCCAAAATATGAGCCTATGGGGGGCATTCTCATTAAAATCATCACAGATTCCAAACCCTTTCAGCCTCTCCATGGGGCATTTTGGAACACATCAAGATTAGTTAAGGGCATAGGTGCCACAGGCCTTGGCTCACAGGCCCCACTTACCACAGTTGTCTCCCAGACTTAGAATGTAAAGTCTGTACTGACCCTGTGTCTGGAGACCCATGTTCAGGAACTCCCGCATGTGACACAGCTCCCCTCGAAATGGGACACCAGGATCCTGTGTGGCAGAATCATATAAAAATTAGTTGTTAGAAAGGACACATAATCTCAGCAGGGGAAGATGAAGCAGGGAGATTGAAAGTCCAAGGAAGGCTAGCCTGGGCTACAAAGTGAGACCCTATTGCATGTAGAACTTCCTGCAAGGGTAATTGTTAACCGCTTTTCGGAACTCTGTCCCCACATATTAGCCTTTCTTATTCCTTCACTTCATTTCATCTGGATTCTTCTGGTTTCACTTCCTCCCTTCCACACCATGTCTTCAGTTCCGGAATGCCTTGCACCGGTATTTGTATTTTGTTGATGTGCAACACTTTTCTGTGTACGACCAGCACACTGTGATTCATTTGTTCCTTCATTGATAGGCAATGGGGCTGTCTCCAGCTTGAGATCTTTGGAAGAGAGCTGAGCGTGGTTTTGTGCATTTTTTTCAGATGGGCTAAACACCCGGCTGTGTTGGATATGCATTCAGGATTGGGATCGCTGGGTCACAGGGTGGACATCAGTTTTCAAATTGGTCATATTGATTTACAGTCATTAAAAAATTTAATTCCTCCCTCCTGGCTTTTTCTTTTCTCCTGACCAGCAGAGACAATGTTCTGGAAGTCTCCGTTTGGATAATTGTGGCCTGAGAGTTTCTGGGGCACTTTGCTGATCAATATTGATTAGATGACTTCCCTGCTAACCTCTGCCTGGAACAGAGACATTTTTCCTTCCTCTCTGTCACCGACATGACCCTTTCTGTAATGGAATCTGAATGAGATGATCCTGGTTGTAAAATGAGTGACCCCCCCCTCTTCTATCTTTCACATCCTGAGCTAGAATGTGACTGAGAGAAGATTTCAGTCAAGCAGGACTTTGTTCTCCACCCTCGGAGCCACAGTGTGGTCCTGGGAACTCTGGACACTCAAAGGCTGGCCTCAAATCTGCAGGAAGCTTTCTGCTCCAAGACCAAGGTGGGCACAGAGGCAGTAAAAAGAGAAAACCATTGCTCCCATTTTCACCTTTCTCAGGCATTCTGAGATTCACAGAGACTGTTGCTGCAGTTTTTAGGAAACTGTATGTGTCTCTGTGTATCTGCGTGTGTTCATGCACCCGTTTGTGTGCATACAAAGACCATAGAGGAAGACATTGAGTGTCCCATTGTCTTATCATTTTCCACCTTATTCCCTTGAGATAAAGTCTGTCACTGAACCTGGAGCTTGGCTGTCAGCCACTGAGCCCCAGTATTCCTCCTGTCTCCACTCTGCACCCCTCCAGTCCTGGGGTGACAGGGGTGCATGTGCCCAGCTTTAGTATCTGGTCCTCGGGCTTGCATTGGCTCTTAGCGAGCCATTACCCAGCCTCCGAGTTTAAGTAATTCTAAAGCACAAGCTGGATCTGTGTCAGAGACAGGACAATAAACCCAAGGAGCCTGTGGAATATTTCTCACGGTCCTCAACATTGATCTGCTCGTGAGGACCTCATCCCCTTTGTCCTGCTGACTGTGTATTCTGACTTTAGAGTCACAAGGTTTTCAGCTATGTAGTTACTTTTCTGTGGAACCTATTCGTCCATGTATGTCTCTGTGTTTATATATGTGTATGTCTGTGTATATGTCTCTGAGTATGTATGCATATGCCTGCATGTGTCTATCTTTCTGTGCGTATGTTTCTATGTATATGTATGTGTATATTTATGTGTGTGTGTCCATGTGTGTATGTCTGAGTGTTCATTAGTCTGTATATGTGCATATGTCTGTGTGTTATGGCTACTTCAATGGTTCTCAACCTGTGAGTCACGACCTCCCACAGGGGTTGCAGGTTAGATATTTAAGTTATGATTTGTAACAGTAGCAACATTACAGTTATGAAGTAGCAACAAAATAATTTTATGTTTGGGGGGGTCACCACAACATGAGGAACTGTATTAAAGGGCTGAAGCTTTAGGAAGGTTCAGAACCACTGGTCTCTATGTTTATGTCCATAGGTGCATATGTCTGTATATGTGTGTGTTCATCCACACATGTGTATAACTGCCTGTGTCCATTTGTGTGTCTCTGTGTTTCCTGCTGCTGCCTGTGCCTCTTCTGTGTCTCCTAGTCTCTGTGTGTCTTATGTCGGTCTCCCTCTCCCCTCTCACTCCAGTTTTCATTGGGTTTCTGGCCTCCCCCCTCTTCCCTTCCTCTGACCTCCCCCCTCTTCCCTTCCTCTGGCCTCCCCCCTTCCCTTCCTCTGGCCTCCTTTCTCCCTCTCTGTTGCTTCTCCTCCCACTTCGCTGCACTCACTTACTCTTTGGAGAAAAGATCTCTGAATTCAAAATATCCAAAAGGCTGGTGCAGAATAAAGCGAAGCTCCTGAGTTCTCTTGAGATGGAGCATAGATGCTCATGGCCTCTTCTGTTGCTACGGTGGAGACAGGCAATGCTTTGTGCTGAGATGTTGACCCAGGGCTGGGTCAACAGCAGTCTCAACGTTGCTCTGTCTTCTGAATAGATATCCAGGGAGCTCTTGGCTGGGCTGAGTTGGGGTTAAAGGACTCGGGGCATAGCACGGGTGTGTGTGTGGGGGGAGCAGAGCTTGTTTGTGGGGCCCCTTGGTTTGGGTTTGCTCAGCCTGGACAGTTGGGGGTCAGGTAGATGAGGTGAGTCATGGTAGGATGCAGTATTTACCCTGGGACCTTGGGGATGTTGGAGGGTTCTGTGGACTCCCTACACATCTTGGGATATTCTGAATCTGCGGTTGGGGACACTCTAAGTCTCAAGGGGACTTAACTTTCCTATCAGCCATCCAGGTTACCTGCAGGTCTTACAGGAAGTGCTTTCAAATCTGCCACAGCTGCAAGAGTCTCAGTGGCCCCTCTAGCCCCTCTGGCCCAAGTATGGTTGCTGTCAGCACTTTCTCTCTCCGTAAGGATCAATAGGGCTCTTGGATGTGACCTCGAGTTCAATTATGGCTTCAATTATGGAATAAAGAGGCTGTTATCACACCTACCTCTTATTAGAAGCGCCATGCTGGGGGCTGGAGGAGACCGGTCCTGAGGGAAATCATTAGCCCACTAATTTGAAATCAATTTAAAGTGCATTTGCTTAATGATATGAGCATTGTGAATTATCTATAAATTGTTAATTTAGTTGAATGTCACACCAGATTTTCGTTTTATGAATTGGGTTTGGGGGGTTGGCCGATGTGAGGGTGGGTGTCACTTCCCTTCCTCGCCTCTGACGCGAAGCTCGGCCATCTCTCTTGTGCTTTTGAGTTTGTGACCTGCAGCTACTCAAGAGCCTTTGAGTGTTTGAAGCAATTAGGGTAGGAAAGGGATGGTGGTAAGTGCTCACAAGCCTGCCTGCCGCACACCTCTGTCTACACTCCAGTGACAGTTCGGGAATGAGGGCAGAGCAGAGCAGGGCTGACCCCCTCCCAGCTGCCTCTGCCTGCTCACCTCACTAGGGTTCACCACCTCTGTCTGAACCGGGAGACAGGAGTCTTGCCTGTGAAGCAGATTCCTGGGATGAGGGAGCGCGCAGTGATGAGAGCCTGTGGGTTTTCCACAGCAGCTGGCATGGGAACGGGCTGATGCCGTCAGAGGCAGCTTTTCTTCCTACAGACTGGGCACCTGCAGATAGGAGGTAGCACCAGGTGGGCCCCTGTGGGCAGGCAGGGACCTCGATGCCAAGCCAGCTGGAATTCATTAGCCTCTGAATTTCTGCTCCATGCCAACACTGTTCTGAAAACTGCAGTTAAACCGTGAATAAAGATCTTGGCTTAAAAAAAGAAAACAGACTTCCACCTATTGTCACTTTGTACCCACTGTGCCACATGCCCTGTTGAAACCGGGCTGCAGCAACACTGTGTGACGTGGGTAGCCTTGCCTTGTTCAACAGACGACGTCTGGGAATGGTTGATCGTGACCCGGGGGCTGCTTTCGTTTCTCTCACAGAATCCGAATCTACAAACTATCACAGAGGACTTTTCAGCTCTTTGGTAGGACGGACAGACAGCCTCCCTCCACCGCATCTGACCCAGCAGTCCCCACTTCCTGGTCCATTTGAACTTGACACCAGGCCTGGGTCAGAGTCTGCCAGCATCCTTCTACTGAAGAAAAGGATGCTGGAGTCTCGGTTGCCTAGCTGCCCTAACAAAGTACCAAAAGTGGGTGTGTAAGAGCTTCCGGTGCTGAGGCAGGAAAGCAGGATGCTCACAGCCGATGGCCCAGGGAAGCCTATGGGTTTCATCCCTGCCTTGCCCCATTTTCAGGTACTTTGCGGTCCTTAGATGCTTTTTGACTTAAAGATACACTGCTCTGGTCCTCCACTTCACCTGGCGTGTATCTCTGTGTGGCCACATTATCTGTATGTGTCACTTGGGGGGGGTCACTGTGCCATCCCCTCACCCAGCCCCATATTTCATTTTATAATATTAATTTTCTAACGAAGTCCCACAGGCTGGGGCTCCTATGGCAGACATTTATTCCCTAGACCTGATGCTGGCGGGGCTGGTTCTGCTGAGGTCCCTCTGTTTGGCTTGCAGATGGTACCTTGACCTGTATCCTCCATAGTTGGCCCTCCACGCTTTGTGTACTCTTTATTTCTACATCATGATTGCTTCTCCCCTGTAGGGACAGCAGCCAAATTGGGTCAGGGTCCATGTCGTCAGCCTGGTTCCTACTCTCTCCCCAGTCCCCCACCTAAAGGCCCCATCTCCAAGAAAGTCACACGTGAGCGTCCAGGATTAGGGCCTCAGTATATGGCTCTTGGGATGGAGTGGAGCACAGTTCAGGGCACAGCACCAGCCACACTTCATTAAAAGCAGTCTACTCTAATAACCTCACTTTAACTTGGTTCAGTTTGTGAAGAGCCTGCTTCCCAAAACGAGGCCACGTGTTGAAACACCAGAGGTCAGGATTTCTAAATATCATTTTTTGGAGAGGTGACGTTCAGCTCATAAAAGGAGGCTGTGTGTACATTCCCATACTCTCTGGGAACCTGTCATTATGGACAAGCCTGAGCTTGTCTGCTGGGTGCTAAATGACCCACGGCCTTGTGACACATCTTTCAGTCTAAGAACCCACCAAACCTCCAACCCTTGAAAATACAGCCACCCAGCTAACCTTAGCTGAGTGCAGACTCATGAAAGAGTCCTTCTAGGGTCACAAAACCACCTAGAAGAGGCCGGCGGGACCTAGCTTTGTGGTCCTATGGGATCATGAGATAAACATGGAATTTTTACTTTCTTTTTATTGTTTTTAAGTGATGTGTGAGGTCAAAAGAAGTTGCCGAGTCCCCTGGAACTGGAGTTGTATGTGGTTGTGAACTGCCCAACATGGGTACTGGGAATCAAACTTAGGTCCTCTGTAAGAGCAGCAAGTCATGTTGACTGCTGAGCCATCTCTCCAGCCCTGTGTGCTTGTTTGGCTTTTGTTGTTTTTGTTTTTTGAGACAGGGTTTCCTTTCATAGTCCTGGCTGTCCTAGAACTCACTCTGTAGACCAGGCTGGTCTTGAACTCACAGAGCTCCACCTGTCTTCTGCTTTGGAGGGCTGGGATCAAAGGTGTGTGCCACCACTGCCTGGCATGTCCTTGTTTTAAGTCAGTAGACTTTGGGGGGATTTGTTGGGTATCAAGAAATAATAGATACACTGAGCCTCAGTGGCAAAGGGAAGGTCACAAAGCTCTGAAGCCAGGAGCCAAAGGGTCGTGCCTCAAACATCAGGCACTGTAGAAACATTCTCTTTGAGCCCCTCAGGAGTCTAAGCAATATGCTGGGCATGGTGATGTAAGCAGTTAGAGCAATGTGCTGGGCGTGGTGATGCTCACCTGTCATCTCAACACCCAGGAGGTGGAAGGAGGATCGGAAGTTCAAGGTTGTCTTTGGATACGTGTTGGGAGTTTGAAGATAACCTGGCTATGCATGAAACTCTACTTAAAAAACAAGAAAGAGTAGGAGGGTAATGGGTGAGAAGGCAGAGCAGGGAGGCAGGGCAGAAGGCACCGTGACACCTCCTACCCCAAAACCTGTTCTGTTCCTGCGGTGGTTTGAATGAGAACGGACCCTGTATATTTGAATGCTTAGTTTCCGGTTGGTGGACTATTGAGAAAGGATTAGGAGGTGTGGCCTTGTTGAAGGAGGCGTGTCAATGGAGATGGACTTTGAGGTTTCAAAAGCCCGGTCTAGCTTTCTCTGCCCACTGCGGTGGATCAGATGGGCGCTCTCAGCTACAGCTCAAGTGCCATGCCTGTCTGCCTGCTGCCTCGATGCTCCCAGTCACGACTGTTAGGGACTCACCCTCTGAAACTGCAAGCAAGCCCCAATTGCATGCTTTTATAAATTGCCTTGGTCATGGTGTCTCTTCATAGCAATAGAACAGTAACTAACACAGCCGCATCATGAGAGCTCATCCGGTTTCTCATGTAGATGGAGGTTTGGTGTGTGTGTGTGGTATTCAGGCAGTATTTACAGTGAACACATCATGCAAGAGCTTGGACGCCCATCCTCTGCCTCCATGGTGCACCTCCCTAGAGGAGGAGCCGGTCAAACAGCAGGTCCTTAACAGCACAGAGGGAAGGCTAGGTGCTATGTGTTGATGAACCTACATTTGAGGTTCCCACAAAGGCTTCTAGGTGAAGCCAACTCCTGCGGGAGAAGACGGCACTACACAGTGCAGTGGCTTCAAGATGAGGCTAGCCCGTGCAAAGGCTGGGCTGAGTTGTGGGTTCAAGATGAGGCTAGCCCGTGCAAAGGCTGGGCTGAGTTGTGGGTTCAAGATGAGGCTAGCCCGTGCAAAGGCTGGGCTGAGTTGTGGGTTCAAGATGAGGCTAGCCCGTGCAAAGGCTGGGCTGAGTTGTGGGTTCAAGGTGAGGCTAGCCCGTGCAAAGGCTGGGCTGAGTTGTAGGGTTGCCCATGTGTAGGGGTGGAGCTTGGTTAGTGAGGCCTGAAGGTGAAGTCGAGTGGCATGAGATGATGGGGGGCATGACAGTGAGACCCTGTAGAGCCCCAGAAGCTGTGTGAAGAACCCCCATTTGAACTAGAGCTTCCAGGAAGTGCTTCAGCTATTGCTGCCAGAATGTTGCGTAACCAGCATCCCCAAACACAGAATCTTTCTGTTCTAATCATGTACTGTCCACTGGGAGTCTGATCTATGCTAGGACCATCTAGGCTTGGTGGCAGGCCAGAGGAGGGGTTAAGCTGGTCCTGCAGGCTTCTCAACTTCTTGGAGTCAGTAGGCTTGGGGACCATGTCTTTTTCTCAGAGAGTTAGAAACACAGAGGGGCAGCTATATTTCAAGCCTTTACTGCTTCCTGCTTGCGGTATTCCACTGACTAACATGGGTCCCACAGCCAAGCACACTGTCGCAGGGAAAGAAAGCATATTCCGCCCCAGTCAGAAGGACAGCTGGGGAGGGAATAGCTCCTGCTTATTGAAGAGCTTTGGGATGCTAAACACATCCATCTACTCAGGGTTGGGAGAGACCTGTCTGATAAGAAAGACGACAGGGAAGATGGCGTGACAGGTATTAGTGTGGTCAGGACCTGGGCAAACATCATCTTATTAAGGCACAAAGACCACGCTCAGTAGGTATTATTCTATTTAACGGATGAGCGAGCAGGTAAAGATGGAATTGTGACTTGCTCAGACACAAGGCCAGCAGAGGCAGAATGAAGGAGCTATTGTGAGAGCATGGCGGGGGGCAATGAGCTGAGCTCTGACCTCCTGCTACCCAAGATAGCCCATTCTGGGCATCCTCACTGCCCCTTCATCTACACCTAGGCGTGGTGTGGAGGAGGGGGTATCAGGACCACCATTGCTTTGATCTCACCCCAGTCTCTCTAGCTCCAACCCTGTCCTTGCTTGGGAAAGGTGTCGGGGTGGGTACCTGGCATTGCCACCAGCAGCTCCCGGAAAGGGTATCAGATGCAACTAATGCCAGCTTGTGTTTGTTGAGGCCTTTAGTGGGACCCCTCTCTCCCTCCTGCTGCTGAAGCGAGCTTCTCAAGAAGCCAGTGTCAGCCACCCCACTCTTTACAAGAAAATCATCTACATGATCGATTCCTGCAGTCTGAACACCGAGCGTGCAAAGATTTATGGTAGGAGGCTTTCTCCACGGCTCTCTGCCTCCGAGTAGCGTCCCCACCCCGGTGCACACAGGTAACCACTGTGCCGTCTCTCCCTGTATTGTTCTCCAGAATTATTTAATGCACATGCAAAAATTAAAAAAAAATAAGTACAGGTTCTCTCCTGTTTGGGTTTTGCTCAAACACATAGGCTAGTGGATTTCACAGTTTTACAACCTCTCCTCTCATTTAATCTTCGCCGGCAATTTTTCCATCCCGGCACCGAGGAAACTCCCTCGTTAATTTTCGGCTGCAGAGCACAGACCTATGGAACTCACATCCCCTGTCCTGATGCTGATGGATGCGGGAGGCTCTGGTTCTTTGATAAACCGGACCAAGCTTCAGCACATACCTTCTGCTCTCTGCCAGGGTTAAATTTACCTGCAGGATCAATTCGCAGGAGCAGGGGTGCTGAATCCGAGGGGTGTCATGGCTATTGCTCAGTTACACACAGACAGCCCTGCATGGTTGAGCAGATTACACACGCCGACAGGCGGTACCTGAGAACTCGCTTCCCCAGAGCCTCGTCACCAAAGTCTACCAGGTGGCTAGAGAGTGGGCTTCTGTTTGGAAAGACTGTCGTTGTCCCCCCATCCTCCCCAGGACAAAACAGCATCCTCTGGCAGATGGGGAGGTGGGCACAGCCCTGACCATTCTCCCAGCTTGTGGTCAGCTAGGAAGGAGGACAGGGGCACATCTCTGGCAGCAGCCTCCTTAATGGGACAAGACGAAGGCACTTTCTGAGGCACACTGAGGATCCTCAAGGGACAGGCGGCACCCCTTAAGAGCAGAGTAGGCACCCCTAAAGCAGCAATCATTGACATCTGGGCTTGGTAGAGAAGTAGGGCCAAGGGGTCTTTGGTGGGTGAAGGGATTTCACTCCCTCAGACCTCACTCATGCCCTTGGCCCCTCCTCTGTACAGAGGGCTGTCACCTTGGCACACAGATGCCTGCACATGGTGGGTCCCCCCCCCCCGCAGGCTGGTTACTGAGCTCAAGTGAACAGAGATCTCATTAAGCTCAGCGAAGCTCATTAAGACTGCAGCCCACATTGGCGTCAAAGGAAGGTCAAGCCTCTATTCACGGGAGCTGGTGCCTCTGGGACCCAGTGGTGCCAGCGCTCACAAAAGAAGATGAAGGGGATCAAAGAGGCAGACAGCTGTGTGGCCCAAGTTCCCTAGGGCACCCGAACTGTTACCACCATCTTCTTCCAGGCCTGCTCCTGCTTTGGGAGAACTGCGTGGGAACTGGGTCTATCAGCCCCTACACAGGGAAGAAGTATGGCTGAGAAAGTACAGTTGGATGTTGAGACTGCTATCCTTGGAGGAGACAGCAAGCCTGGCCAGAAGCCACTGTGCCATACAGACTTGCCCTCTCTGATACC
Source organism: Microtus ochrogaster (assembly GCF_000317375.1). Lineage (NCBI taxonomy): Eukaryota > Metazoa > Chordata > Mammalia > Rodentia > Cricetidae > Microtus > Microtus ochrogaster. The sequence goes on along the minus strand of NC_022016.1, from coordinate 84,707,169 downwards.
CAGACTGCACATCTGTAAATCAGAGGCTAATTTATAGGCGCCCCAGGGGTCACAGAGTTGCCCAGAAGCTAGGGAGTCTGAGCCAGTCTCCTCCATCCTCGGCCCATCTATCCAGCATCCCCATAGCCCTCAGAAAAGGTAGCGGTCCTGGGAAGAATGAGCTATTCCTTTGAAGTAATGGGCCAGGCAGGGCTCTCCCCGAGGAAGCAAGCATCAGGTAGAGGGCACGTAAATGAACCAGCTCTGTATTAAACTGGGTTATGGGGAAGGGCTCAGGAGACATCAGGCCTTCTGGGATATACTGTCAATCTGCCAGGCCCCTCTCCGATTCTCTCGACCTGCCGGCCATTCATTAGCACAATACTCGTGTTGTGGTCAGCTAGATGGGCCCTGTATAGGTGGCTACCACACAACTAGCTCCAGAAGCCCTGGGTCAGGACCAGCCTGCTCCCCGGGAACTTTTCCCCAGTGACAGGCCTCCCGCGGCTCCAGCTTTACCAAGAGGAGAGTATGTTAGGCAGACCCCGAGCTTGTTTCAGGAGTCCAAGAGCAGGCTCCTCTGTCTGACTGTAGCCTCCAACCCCCTAGTAATATTGCCCGCCTTTGTGAGAGGTTATATGCTTTCATGGTTGAGGATGCACCTTGGGGACACACTTAGGCTCCACGTCTGGCTCATGATCCAGGAAATCCCATCTCTTATGTGCTGGCTCTCTTGAAAGCATCATCTATACCTGATGACCAGAAGAAGAGCTGATTCCTCCTGGGTGTGGTAGTGCAGGGGCAGAGGCAGGTGGACCCCTGAGTTCAAGACCAGCCTGTCTGCAGAATGAATTCCAGGAGAGTCAGGCTACACAGAGAAACCTTATCTTCAACTCCCTGCCACTCTGCCTGCCAAAAAAAAAAAAAAAAAAAAAAAAAAAAAAAAAAAGAAAAAAGAAAGGAAGAAAAGGAAAAGAACAGACTGTGTGTGACAACCCTGCCCCTGTGTATGATGTCTGGTCCTGATGTCTAGTTCCACAGACAAGAGTTTATTGGGGGTGAGGTCTCTGAAGCCAACAACAAGGTTAAGATGGAGCCATTAGGGTGAGGCCAACTCCAGCATAGCAGAGGTCTCTCGTAGAGAAGGTTGAGGATATAAAGTGACAGGCACATAGAGGCCGGGAGACGCCCAGCAGCCAGGGGAGGAGGGCTGGACCAGATCCTCTCTTTGAATCCCCAGTGGAAACAGGCCTGCTGTCAGAGTTGAGGGTCTTACATCTGTGATGTCATCATGGCCCCTCAGGAAAGAAATACCAACTCCAAGAAGAACATCTGTTATATCACAGGCCAGCCCATACTAGGGATCTTTCCATTTCTTCACGGTGGATGGAGGGTACAAAGGTTTGATAATCCCCCAACAAACACTGGGCGCTAGGCCATGCCAGGTGTACACTGGGCAAGGACACAGTGGTATCTGTCATGCACCCCAGCCCCCCTCTTCAATATCTACTAGTGACTGGGTGAGCTGGTGTGTAGACCACCCCGGATTCCTTTCTCACCCTCAGGGATCTGTCCCAGCTCAAGCTGTGTCCAGCTTTATATAACTCAAAGGTCACGTGTTTGTTCCCGGGAAGGCCAGTGTCTGTCACAATGCCAGGCTTTCAGAGATGCCCAGCTATGGGGCTGAATGGGCCCCATAAAGTCAGAAGCATCTTCTGAGCCCCAACCCCCACTGGGAGGCCCCAGCTTCACACCGAGCCCAGAGTGCTCCATCTCCATACTGGACACCCCCATCCACTCCCGTGTCTGTCCAGGTCCGGTGCCACCCTGTGTGGGGCTGCGCGTGAAAACTTAAGTTATTGCATTATTAAGAACATGATGGAGCCAGTGAAGCTGGAAATGCTTGTGTTAATAGCAGCGGTCTGCAGTTTCGTCTCACTTTAATAGGGACCATCTGCCGTGAGCAGGCGGCTGGCACAGCCAGCTCCTCCCTGTACGTGCAGCACCCCAACACACATGAGTCATCTGTTCTCAGTCAGGTGAGGGAGATGAGGTTTAAGAACTGTGGGGGTAGCTGAGCCAGAACTCCAGGGAGGGATGTTGAGGCTCCCTGGAGGTTGGGGCTGGGGCTAGGACATGCATGACCCCAGGAAGTGCCTCTGTCTCTGCTGGCCTGGACACAGGCCTGGCGATGATCACAGGGTCATCAAGCACTGGCTGCATAAAGCTGAGGGGGCGTGGCTCAGGGGGTGTGTCCCCTTGGATCCGCTGTGCTCTTCTTGCAAAGGCCCAGGGAGACCTGTGCTCTGAGGCAACTTTGGCTCTGCCCTGATTCAGCCACAGGGCAGCCCCTGCCTCCTGGTGCCTCAGTTTCCACATCTGTAGAGTGGGAGTCCTGAAATGCCCACCCAAGCAGGCCGTGAACACTGAAGCGGCATGAGAGAAGACCCTGGTAGGCCACCTGCTTGGTTGGTGACTAGATACGGGAGGAGGGCGAGCATCCTCCACGACCGGGCAGACCTCAGTTGGGGGGAGGGGCTGGAGACCAGACAGTATGGGGCTGTCTGACTCCACTCCCAGTCTGAGCTGTGATGAAGGTGGTGTGGCCCACACAGCTCTGGGTCCCAGTTCCACGAAGCCTGCGAGCGGAACTAGTTGGAACTGGGCCAGGAAACGGAGAGCCTCTGCGTCTCAGCTCCCCTCGTCCTCGGCTGCAAGCAAGGTGAGATGCTGGAGACGGGACCCAAGCACGGGGCTATAGTGTAGCCCCACTGGGCAGGGGGATCTTGTAGCCGCTGCGCAAGAGCACAAGGCAGGCACCCAGCCCCAAGGCTCCCGCCAGCAGCACGGCACCCAGGGCCTTGAGGAAGGAAGTCCTGGTCCGGGTGAAGGAGCCCGGGGCCATGATGCCCAGCAGGGCAGTACTGACGGTGAGCGTGTAGAGAATGGATACGCCCGTGTTGAGTGCCACGATCTTCCCAAACTTGGCGAACGGGGCGATGATGCAGAAGAAGAGGGGGACTGTAGCGATGACGGTGGTGAGGGCGCTGGACACAATGGCCACGCCAACATGCCGGACGGCCTCCAATGTCCTCCACTGGCGCTGAGAGCTGGCATCCTGAGGCAGTGGAGAGAGAGTGGGGAGGGCTGAGCACCCACTGCGGGCATTAGACCTGGGCTTGACTTTGGAGCGGGTGAGCATACACTGCTGCCCCAGGCTGGCTCTGCCTGAGACTGGCTCCCACCTCGTAAGTGGGAGTCTCACAGGGAGGGTCACAGGGCACAGACGTGCTGAAAGGATATAGGTAGGAGGATATGCATGGTGGGTCCTTATACATGGGGGCTCTGACTGGAGTTATTCCAGTTTTCAACCTGAAAGTGATTAGGAGTGTAGCTGACTTAATTCTGTCACCTTTTGGTCCATGTCTTCACATCAAACCTAGGACAGGTAGCTTTAATTGTCTACTTGATACAGCCTAGCATCACCTGGGAGAAAAGTCTCAGTGAGCGGCTGTCTGCATCGGGTTGGGTTGGTGGGGATGGTTAACAGATGTGAGAAGACACAGTCTACTGTGGGCGGCACCACTCCCCAGGCAGGGGACGTCCTGAGCTGTGCCATAGTGGATAAGTCAAGCTGAGCTCAAGCAGCAAGCGAGCTAGCAAGAGAGCATGCAATCAGTTTCTCTCTCTGCTCTAGACTGACGAAGTGTGTAACTAGATGTCTGGAGTTTTTGCCCTGATCCATCTATAATGTTGGACCATAAAGTGGAGTTATAAAGCAAATAAATGTTTCCTCCTCTAAGCTGGCTTTTGTTGGGGGGATTTTATCACTCAATAGGCATTTAATTAGAGTAACCCCACCTCCCATCCCTTCCTTAGGTTCACAGCAAGCTTTGGCTGTTACATGACCCAGGGGCTGCAGGGCTGCGCTCACATGGCTGGAAAGACACCCCGTGCTCCCAGGGCTGTGGACTGCGACGCTGCAGTGTTGGGAACAGTTCCTAGGATGCAGCTTGCCCATGGGTGGAGTATGGGATGTTCATCTGTTCTTATGGGCCCTCCCACTGACCCAAGGTGGGAGCTGAGTCAGGGGTTAGGCACACACAGAACAGCTTACCTCAGCCTGATGTGGGGGTAGATTTTCCCCAGCTAGCAGATAGCCTTCTACCAGATGGACACAGTAATCCACAGAGGAGCCGACCAGGATGGACAGCGAGATAGCCTCCACGGCTCCCATCTCCCAGCCGCTCCAGTACATGATGGTCACCACAAGGCAGACAATGCCTGCAGGAGGGACAGCAGAGGTACGCTTAGACATCCCCCTATCCACGTGGTCCTAAAGAGTCCCTAGGAAACAGGGACATCCAGAGTCAAGAGGGACGAGGGTCAATGCCAGAGAGAAGGGAAGAGATGAGGGAGGGGGTGGGTACAGCAACCTGTCACTCACCTGAACGATGGCACAGAGATACCTGGCTCCACTCAGGGAACACAGGCATGTAGTTTCTGTGTGTCACAGTCACATAATGCCAAACTGAGGGTCTTTTCATAGGGGTAAGAATGGCAACAAGGCCTTTTCTAGGACTGGGTGGCCAGAGGCTCAGAGGTCCAGAAGACTCTTCCCTGGTCCCACTCCCATGAGCCCGGCCTGTTGTCGCCTGCCACAGACCCTTACTAACCTCATCCCCAGGACACATCACCCTTGGCACACATACCCAGGATACTGAGGAGCACAGGCAGCAGAAGGAGGACATGGGTGGTGAACACGGCCACCGCAGCCACACAGATGAGAAGCGAGAGGACCAGGCCGTACAGGGCACTCTGTACCCCTGCAAGGGAGGAAAGAAGGGACTCAGGGCTGCAGGGCAAAGAGACTGTGCTTCCTCTTGACCCCAGGACAGAGGTTATTGGCTTTGTAGGGAGAGGCAATCACAGCTAGTTTAGCCATCTTGAGCTTTTCTCTAAGGTCTGCCCACAAGCAAAATTTATTTGGAGTTCAAGGAGTTAAACAGGGCCCCAGAGCAGAGCAGACCCTAGGAAGGGCCATGACCCTACTTTTAAAATTATTATTGTATGTGAGCCCATTGATCCAGCACACAGGTCGGGGTCAGAGGGCTTAGGGGAGTTCGTTCTCTCTTCCCGCCATGGATTGGGGGACTGGCTCAAATGATCAGGCTTGCACAGCAAGTGCTTTTATCTGCTGAGCCATCTCACTGGTCCAAATGTTCCTTTCCAGGTGGCCAAATTCAAGATCACACATGGCCAGATGCCACCAGCAGGAGAGGACCCACACTCTGGCCTCTCATCAGTAGTCTGGCAACTGTATCCCATTTTCCTTGGGTCCTGAGCCAGGACTCAGGATAGCAGAGGAGTGGCGTAGACTACACCATGCCCTCATTGTGGGTGACTGCCTTTGCGTGGCTACTCACAGCCGGCCTGCAGGAGGGTTGGACTCACACCCACCTATGATCTCCATGAAGATTTGCTTCCAGTGCTCACAGGTCTGGAAGCCTCGGCGCAGGGCCGAGCCCTCAGGGAAGGTCTGCAGCTGCTGTCGGAGGAAGCTCTCCCAACGCAGGTAGTCCGAGTAGGTCTGGAAGGAGGACTTGCCCTTGTACGTGGTCTGCAGGGGACATGGGCTGGTGAGACTAGTGGGTCTTCTTGCATTTCCTAGAGACAGCTACTCTGTGGCCACCAGCGGAGGTGTCCTGCGAGAATGTGGGGGCTGAGCCATCCCCCATGAGCTGCCACTGGCTCTGAACCAACATAATTCTCTCTTAGACTCCTCCATGCTTCCTCATGTCACCCTCTGCCTATTCGGGAAGCTCCTCCACATGACCCTAACACTGGTTTCTTTCTGTTCATGACGTGCCTCCTCTGGGCTCTCAGAACATCTGGGCAGATGCTTGCCTCTTGGCTGGTTATGCAAGCTTGCAGTGCCTTGGGCAGCCTGCTAGCTCACAGTGCACAGCCCTAAAAGGGACCTAGAACTTTCTTTTGTGTTGCCTCACTGACCCAGTTCTGCTATGATCTAGCCTCAGCATGTCTGCGCACAGGTGTGTGTGTGTGTGCACATGCGTGCATACATGTGAGTGAGCGCTGCTGAGGTTCAGCTGGGAAGGGGATGACCTGCTTGGTCGTGGAGAGGATCAAGGACATCTCCAGTCTCAAGGTGGCTGTGGCATCAGCTTGTAAAAGGGAAGACAGTTCCACCACATGCTACGAGACGGACGGATCTTGAAGGACATGTTGCTCATGAAAAGGACAAATCTGTGATTCCATTTATATGATATATTTAGTATAGTTAAACACAGACAGAAAATAGAGTGGGGGTTGCCAAGGGTTGGGAGGAAGGGCAAGAACTTTGCGATTAATGGGGACAAAGCTTTGTAGATGGATGGTATCAATGACAGTACAACTGTGACAATGTATTTTTCTTTCTTTCTGAGACAGGGTCTCACCATAAGGCCCTAGCTGGCTAGAAATTCACTATATAGGCCATGCTGGCCCTGAGCTCACAGAAATCTACTTGCCTCTGCCTTCCAAGTACTAGGATTAAAGGTGTATGATATCATGCCCAGTTGCCAATGTCACAAAAAATTTTACGTTTAAATATCATGGGAGGTCTGCCCCTTTCTGAACGGAGATGGAGGAGGAGTGGATGGGGGGGTGATAGATGGGAGGCAGAGGAGGGAATGGGAGGAGAGGAGGGAGGGGAAACTGTAATTGTATGTAAAATGAATAAAAATTGTCTAAAATGATGGGATGGCCAGTCTTCGTTGTCAATGTGACTAGATTTAGAGTCACTAAGGATTCGATGAGACACACCTCTGGATGAGTACGCTGAAGGTATTTCCAGGGAGTTACAGTAATTGAGAGGAAAAGACCCACTTTGGATATGAGTGGCACTGTCCCATGGGCTAGGGACCTAATTAATAAATGTTAGGAAAATACTTTTGAAATGCCAATATTCTTTCTCTACTTCCTGGTTCACCACGAAAGGAAACACTCCATTCCACCACACTGTCTCAGTCACGAGGGAGTAAATTCTTCCTCCCAGTCAGGTATTTTAGGTCATAGTGATAGAATAGTAACAATCAGAAAACTGGTACCAGGAGTGGGATTGTTACTGTAACTAACCTTGACCATTAGTTCTTATGCCCCTAGAAGTTTGTAGGAGGAATTAGAAAAACTCTAGAATGTTCTAACCAGAGTTTATTGGGCCATTCTGGTTGGAGCTTGGAAGATCAGAATGCTGACAGGAATTTGGACAGTAAAGACTGTGTGCTTGAAGTTTCAGGGGAAGCAAGGACTCCTTTGGAAATTAGACTTTTATTCATGTTATATTCATTCATGTTATAGTCTGGCAAAAATCACTGTCTACATCTTGTCTATTTCCCTTCATGGATAATTTTTAATTATCAATTTGAAATACCTGCAATGACCTGAGAAGAAACTCTCAGTGAGAAGCTGTCTGGGTCAGGTGGACCTGAGGGCGTGTCTGGGGGATTATCTTGACTATATTACTTGAGATGAGAAGACCCACTCATCTTGGCACCATTATCTGAGTAGGGAAGCTTGAACTGTATAAGACTAGAGATGAGGAGGTGGAGCGATGGCTCAGTGGTTAAGAGCACTGGCTGCTCTTGCAGAGGACCTGGGTTTGATTCCCAGCACTCACGTACTGGTTCACGACCATCTGGAACTTCAGTTCCAAAACATCTTATGCCCTTTTCTGTCCTCTATGGGCACTGAATACATGTGGTATACAGACATACACATAGGCAACACTCATACATTAATAATAATAATAATAATAATAATAGTAATAATTTTAAGAGAGTGTAGAGATGAGCTCACACATGCATGCATTCATTACTTTTTGCCTCCTGATTATGACGGCCGTGTGCCCAGATGTCTCAAGCTCCTGTCATTGTGACTTATTATGACAGACTGTGGCCTGGAACTCGGAGCTAAAACACACCTTGTATCCCTTGGGTTGTTTCTGTCAGGTATTTATCACAGTGTGCCGGATAGTTTCATGTCAGCTTGACACAAGCTAGAGTCATCTGAGAGGAGGGAACCCCAGTTGAGAAAATGCTTCTGTTAAGGCAGGCCTGGAGAGCATTGTTTTAAATTAGTGATTGATGGGGGAGGGCCCAGCCCGTTGTAGGTGGTGCCATCTCTGGGCAGGTGGTTCTGGCTTCTATAAGAAAGCAGGCTGAGCAAGGCAGTAAGCAGTACCCCTCTGTGTCGGCCTCCATGTTCCTGTCCTGTTTGAGTTCCTGTCCTGACTTCTTTCAATGAACAGTGATATGGCAGTATAAGGCAAACTCACCCTTTCACCCCCAACTTGCTTTTGGTCATGGTGTTCCATTGCAGCGACAATAACCCTAACTAAAACAAACAGCAACTGGGAAGATGTTAAGCAAGTCTCAAAACATGGTGAGAGGACTCATTAAGGGTGACGGATTAATTAATTTAGCCAAGGAAGTTCCAAGACAGCACAACATTGAGGCTGTGGCATAGTTAATGCTGCCCATTTTTAGCCAAATTTATGGTAAAAAATGAGCATTCAAAAACAAAAACAGAGTAGAAGGATTTGAAAAAACATGGAGTCTTCTCCCAAAGGTGATCAACTGGAAGCTGTAGGAGAAGTATTGTTTCATAGATTAGCACTATCAAGGAAGCCCAACCATTTTGAACTAGGACAATAGGGAAGGAATTAGACTCTGGGGCATAAAAGTGATAGCTCTTTTGGAAGATTTCCCTTGGCAAACACAGGGCCACCCAGGGAAGTGTTTTTCTGAGTTCAGCCACCTGGGCACTTAGAGGCTACTGAAGCCATGGCCCAAGGGAGGCCATATACTGCTCAAGTTGGTGTCAGACCGTGGTATCATCCACACGTGCTGGTTTGCAGGTATGCAGGATACAAGAGGCATAGGTCATGGAGCCTCACAGGGGCTCACAGTTGAGCGCTTCCTTGAGTCTCAGAGGAGACTCTGAAAGCAAGACTTTTGAAAAACATCAGAACTGTTAAGAATAATTTTTTTTGAGACAAGGTTTCTTTGTGTAGCTTTGGTGACTGTCCTGGACTCTCTCTATAGACCAGGCTAGCCTCAAACTCACAGGTATTCTCCTGCCTCTGCTTCCCGAGTGCTGGGATTAAAGGCGTGCACCACCAATGCCCAGTTAGGGAAAGCTTTTTTAACCCTGCTTTGTAGGCACAGAATCAGAGGACAGAGGGAACTGGGGACCTGATCTACAGTGTCACTGGCACCAGGATCAGGTAGAGGCTGGGACCCTGGTCTGCACAGGGAGGCAGGAGGACACCAGGGAGGCCAGGCCAGGTGATATGACGGTACGCATGCATGTGTACACTTATTCCTGTACCTCCCTTGGCGGAGCCGAGGGAACATAAAAAGGACAGAGAGGCATCTCCTGGGACCCCTTTCCTCCCACAGACAGTTAATCTATGTGGCAGAAAGGATGAAGCTCTGTAGTCAGATGGGTAGCGCTTGCCACTGACAACTGCTAGCTGTGAGCCTCAGGCCAGAGCCGAGGTATATTTCCCTGGTGGGACAGAGAAACAGGAGTGTAGGGGGACATGCGTTCAAGACAAGCACACTGCGCAGCGCCCCCAGACTCACCGACTCAAAGGCCATGGAGATCCACTGCACACGGCCCTCCTTGACACCCACCGCCCCGTGGGATAGCTGCCCTGGCAGCAGGTTGGGCTCAGGCAGCTCCTTACACTCGGGGTGCAGCATCTGAAGGAAGGAGGAGATGCTGTACCCTGTAGGAAGAAGCAAGAGGAGGTTGTGACGGGAAGAGTGGCCGGTCCCACACATTACACCCTCACCTGCCTCTCAAGCTCCCAATGTGTCTGCAAACACTGGGCGGTGTCGTTGAGAGTCCTACAGCCCACACTTGCAGCTGAGGTGGAAAGTAACATTTTGGGCCACCTCAGCCAGGTAGTCTTTGGACCAGCAACTGGCCTTGCTCTCCATTTTGGGAGAGCCCCCCTTGAGGTATTCCTAAACTTTACACTAGTACACATATCATGCCTTAGGCGTGTGTGCCCATCCACTCACAAGCCCGTGCATATCGGGAAAATGTTTGTATGGAGTTGTGAGCGTTGTATAGGCACGCTCCAGCACAGACATCCAAACACTAGGCATGCACTATCGCTCTGTGTCATGTGAACCACGATCACACATACCTGAGGGCAAGCACTGGGCCCCGCCCGGCTTCACCAGCTCCGAGTTGCCCGCGATGGCCTTGCAGAGGCGACACAGGTGCCCGATTTCTTTGAAGAGGTCAAAGCTGCTGTCGTAGATGACGCTGCCCTTTCCCAAGGAGACACACCGGCCCGGGCACTCAGTGAGTTGTGGACTCAGTCCTAGGCTCCCCTTTCCCACCGTGGGCTCAGACCCTTCAGCCGCTCCCCTTAACTTTATTACCATGTCACCCCCTCATGTGGTACCCACTGTTCCCCTTGCTCTGCCCTTCTGGAGCCTCTGCTCCAGTAATAGCTCATCCCGCAGTCCCCTGCCCTTGTCTCTGTTCTTTCTCTCAACTGGACACAATGCTTTTCTCCTTTGCTTCCAGCCAGCTCTATCTTGTCTGCCTGTCCCCTCCTCGGTCTCCCAACCCCGCTCTGCACATGGACAGTGTCCATCTGCACTGGAAAGACAGAGCTCAACTTCTTCCTTTTGTTACAAGCATGTGCTGCCATGCCTATGCCCAACCCAAACATGACCTCTAGTGACATTTTAAGCACACCTGCAAGGTCGTTCAATCACACATGTTCAGTGATGTCTACATACTTCACCCCGGAGGAGGACCAGAGGACAGGTTTCACATGTGACTCCTCTCATCTCTGTTCCCACCCCTAAAGGGGCCATATAGCCAGCGTGGGTCCCCAAATGTACCCATATTCTTGAGTAATTCTCAGTCAGTTCTGCTCAGTCCTCCAGGGGAACAACGCCCCCTCATGGCTGTCATGAGTGTATATGAAGGACTGGACGGGCAAGCCATGCACATGTGCCAGTTTTCAAGGTTGCTGCTGCAGCCGGGCCCTCCTACACCTGTCCAAAGTGGCCGTACCGGGTCCCCGATAACATGGTTGTCCATCTGCTGGGTGCGGTTGATGCCAATGATGCCGAAGACCACGAAGACCATGGCCCCGGTATCCACCAGTGGCCGCACTGCTGGCTTCCCACAGCCTGTGTTCACACAAGGGTTGAAGCCAAAGGTGGCAGAGATGCGGGCCTTGGGCACTGCAGGGGGGAGTCAGAGCCAACACTGAGGGGAGGGCCCAGGCTTCTGAGGTCCCCCTCGGTCCCCCCAGGGATGTGCCCCGACAAGTACCTTTGTCACTAGGCACGAAGAAGAAGCCTTTGGTGGGCCCATCGGGGCTGGAGCTGAGCAGGCACCCAGGTGGCGCCACACACAGGCGCCCGTGGAAGGGGGGCTTGTGAGACTGGGCAAAGTACAGCTTCCTGTGGAGGCAGGGAGGCCAGGCTGAGTCGGGAAGGCCAAGAAAACTCAAAGGATGTGAGGTGAGGAGGCCTGGCTGGCCTAGGAAGTCCAGGAAAGGTCGGGGAAGATGAGACAAGGAGACCATTTCAGGGGTCACAGAGGGTGGGAACCAAGCTGTGTTTCCCCTGGCACAGGAGCAGAGGGTGCCCAGGGCTGGGAATCTCATGGCTTACTTTATCCCTGCCTTTGCCAAGACTAACCTGGCCCTGATCAAGGCTCCTCCCTCTGGCTCTCAGTCTCCCACACTGGCACGGGTTGGGGGAACACAAATGTCCAGCTTTGGAACAGCCCTCCAGAGTTCAGGAAGGACCTAGGGCCGGCCTTAGTGTCCCACCTCGGCAGCCCAGTGACCCACTGAAACCCGAGGAGTCAAGGAGCCTTGAGTTTGCCACTGGCTTCTAGTTTCTTCTAGAATGCTCATCCAGGGAGCTGCTAGGCTCCAGGCCACATCTGTGCAGACAGAACAAGCCCAGCCCTGGGCTTCAGCAGCAGTCAGTCCACCCTGAGACAAGGATGTTTAGCGGAAAGGACCCCGCTAGAGCCACCTCAACACCCGCTGCCTCCTGACTTCACCTCTCTGCTCCAAATGAAGTCAACCTATGGTGATGGGGGAGCTGAATGCCTGATACCAGTTCCCAGTCAGACCACAGTGCCCAGGAAGCACAATTACTATAGGCCTGGCACTGAGATACCCTCCTGGAATGGGGCTGGGCTGTTCCCGAGTGTGAATCCTAGTCTGCCAGCATGCAGCTGCCACTTGGTAGTCTCCTGTCTCCCAGAGAGGTGCTCGCTACCCCATCCTGCCTCCAGCATGTGGACACACAGCTCACATTTAGTGTTAGTGAAATGAATGCCTGAATACTTATGCCAAGACAGCCTTACCTGATAAATAAGGCTGTGTTCAGAACACAAGGGTATAAAGCTGGGGACATGACTGCCTTGGGGGCTTGAGGCTCCATGTGGTGCAGAATGTAGCTCTCATTCAGCAAGAATTAGGTGCCTGCTGCATGCCGGGGGTGGGGAGACTGAGTGTAAAGCAGAAACTGCACCAGATACAGTCTGCGCCATTCCCCAGCAGTGTAGGAGAGGGCGCAGGAAACCAGCTGCTTGCTTATTACAAGTGAGTGAGAACCTCGGACAGGAAGTGTGTCACACACTCATCCGGCCAGCGGAGACCTACTGAGTGCCAGACACCACACCAAGTGTGGGATGCACCAGAACAACCTCTCAGAGCGCCCGAAGGGTACCTTTCCTGGGGTGGGACAGGTCACGTGCCAGACCAACATGCCTGCATGGAGAGTCTGGGGTGATGTTGGATGGGGCAGGGGCTCTGCTCAGGGACAGCCTCCCCCAGGGGGGGGTGACATCAGGCTAGAAACTTGGATCTGGAGAAGTGAAGCTCGGAAGGACTTGAGCAGAATGTTCCGAGTACAGGAGATGGTGACTGCCAATGCCCTGAGGTGGATCCAAGAGATGGCCATGGTGACAGAAAAAGCAGAGCTGACAGGAACAGTGGCAGACTGGGCTTGGGGAATAGAGGGCCCGTAATCTTTGCTAATATCTCCTTGCCTAGACTGAGAGAAGCAAAGAGAAGCAATGGTCTGGATGGTGCACACAGGTCTATCTGCTGGCTCTTACCGGGTATGCTGTTGCTCCTTGGTGGCCACGTAAAAGCTGAAGTCAAACTTCCAGCCCCGCTTGGCGTCGCAGGCCAAGGCCGTCACCATCCACTTGCGGGAGGGGCTCGCCGCCTGGAGCAGCCCTACTGTAGACATACAAGCGGTCAGCTTCTTGGTGAAGTCACCAAAAGGCGCTCTATACACCTAAGCAATGGGTTGACAGAGACAAGACACGTGACTCGGGGAGGCTGCCTGGGCCTGCCCGGCCTCAAGGTCTGTCCCCTCCCTCCTTGGCCTATCTCCCACCCTGTCCTGCTTCCCAGAGCTCAGAGGCCTAGGCTTGAACTTGAAAGCTGGGCAACCCTTCCTCTCTCCCTTTGCTCCCTTTCTCTCTGAACCTCATTTCTTTCCACCAAGAACTCACTGGGCTAGGCTTAATTGTCAACTTGACATAACCAAAAGTCATTTGGGAGGAGAGTCTAAATGAAGGACCCTCTGCACTGGGTTGGCCTGTGGGGGATGTCTCGATTAAGTTAACTGGTGTGGGAAGAGCCAGCCCACTGTGGGCAGCACCATTCCCTAGAAAGGGGGTCCTGAACTGCATATGAATGGAGAAACGGAGCTGAGTACAAGCAAGTGAGCATGCATGCATTTATTTCCCGCTGTTCTTGACTGGAGATTTGATGTGACTAGCTGAAGTTCTTGTCTTGATTTCCCCACAATGATAGACTGGAGCCTAGAATTGTCAACTGAAATAGACCCCACCATTCCTCCCCTAAGCTGCTTTGCATCAAGGCATCTTATCACAGCAAGAGAAACTAGGTGTCTCCCTGGGACAGGTTCTGTGCCTGGATCTAAGGACTAAGCATGGGCAGGATGGGCAAGGCCCCACCCTCATGGACATGGCATGTCATGTCATGTCTGGCCAGATGGGCCAGAGTCAGTCAGACAGGACCATCAGGTGAGAGAAGGGGCAGGGGAGAAGGGCATTCCGAGAAGGGAGGGAAGGCATTTGTGGTGGACAAATCTGACCAAGTAGGTTCTTCTGTGCCAGACATCTGGACGGTGGGAAAGGGTAAATGAACAAGGATGGTACTCCTGTTGAGGGAACACTGACTGTGGGCTTATCCTGGAAGGCTGTCTTCTGGGCAACCTCTTGATTATAAGATGAACTATGGGCTGCCAGTGGGGACACTGCGTTCCATCTGTCAGGTGGCACACAACTCTTGTTCCCTGTCCACCCACAAATATCTTTTAAACCCCATTTCATAGATGAGGAGACAGAGGCTCAGAGAAACGGAATCACCTGCTCAACAACATGCAAGTTGCACATGCCAGAGCTAGGACTCAAACCCAGGTCTGCCTGGACGTAGGTCCCATAACACATCTGTCTGCTATGGACTGGACCTCGTGTGCCTGGAGCAGCTCAACCCTCAAGGGCCCTGCTCCCTGCCTACATGGCCGGTATCCACCAGCATGGCACCAATGCAGAGGTAACTCCCTGACAGCCGAGGCTCACCTGGAAGGATGGCACCTCTCCATCTCCAGGGGATACAGCTTGCCAGGGGGCTGGTAGGCTGGCATTGAGGGACAGCCTGTAGACAGCCGGACGTCCTTTGCTCTTCACTTTGGAGATGTACACAGTGCTCATGGTCTCTGAGAAGAAGCAAGGGGTGGAAGAGGAGTGGGCAGTGACCTTCACAGCTCCGGGATGGGACAGAAGTCCACCTTAGCCCTGTTGGTGGAGGAGCTGAGCACTGAGCTTGGGCTCCTCCTCAAGGATTGACACTGGCCCCTCTATCAGAAAGGGTTTGTGGGAACGATAGTGGGAGGTGAAGGTAATGGAATGAGATCGTGGTGGTGACGGTCATCGGGCAGGGTGGTGACAGTGATGGTGGAAGGTGGTAACAGTCAGAGAGTCACATATATGATGTTGGAGACACCAGCAATGAAGTAGGCTGGTGTTGCCATCCACGGGATACAGTGTCAAAGATGGGGCTAGGTCTGTAATGGCAATAGTGGGAACTGCCGGTGACAATAAAAGTGGGTGACGGGGAAAGGATTAAGATAACCGTCCACAAGGGTCACTTCCCCTTGTCCCAGCACTCCTTCCGGAAACCCCCGAGAGATGAATCAAGGCTCAGGACACCCTTACACTGACTTTCAGAACGGCCTTGGTGACCAGGGCAGGCTCATGGAGGCTGCAGTTGGCAGAAGAGGCCTTGAGCTCTCCTTGAGTTCTGGGGGCTGCTGAGATGGCGGATGGGGACCCTGATTTTTCATATGTTGTCCTTAAATGACCCAAGGACACAGGTTCTTGTTCCCATGGAGGGGGGGGGGGCGTCAGCTCTAGATATGATCTGTTCTCCGTGTGGAGTCAGACACGGGAGAACCAGGGTGCATCTACCCACCCACCCCACTCACCCTGCGCAGTGGCCTCAGGTCGGCTGGCCCAGGAAGCCCCAGAACCTCGCTTCTTCTTCTCCAGGGATGTCCTGACATTGTTCTGCAGGCTGTGGGGCTTCTCCTGGAACAGACCTGCCCCCACACACTGAATCAGGGACATAGTGGTCCCTCTGGCCACGCCTGGTGGTCTAGGAGGACAGGCTAGGATCTGTGAAGGGCCCAGAGGCTGGGAGGAGTGGCTATCAGTGGTTTGAGGGAGCGTCAACGGAATCGAGAAAAACATCAAATGTTTATTTTGTCCCCATCTGGCGATGTCCCCACATGCCCACTCTGTGCCTCACTTTCCCAATTATCAGGGGAGGGTAAGGCTGGGCAATGGCCTGCCTTGTTGTAGCACGACAGACAAAATGTTGGTTTAAACTGAGAGAAATTTCACACATTAAAATATCAGCCCTCATAACCACCCAAGGTCAGGGTTATTAATCGCATCGGCAGAGGAGAAAGTCATAGTTTTGGAGGCCAGGGGCTGCATAGGAAATGAGGGGAGTTTGGGAGAGGCCACCCTTTGTAGAACCATAGCCCTCTTTGCTGCCACACAAAGAAGGGGGTGAGGTGGTTCTCCTTCAGATGGCTGCTCTGGCATCTGTCCAGCTGGGAAGTGGCAGGGGTCAGGCGGGGGATCCCTGGGAGGATGTGTTGTGAACATGGAGAGCGGCTCTGAGACCCGAGGGCTGAGCTGGGGCTGACTATGGATGCAGGGCTCTGGGTACCTATCTGCTCCAGTCTGCTATCATGCATTCGGCTCATGCCATGACCAAGGGGGAAGTCTGGGTTAATGGGAACAACGCCCTAACTAAGTGAAGGCAATTACAGCACTAGCAGCTGGGCTCCTCTCCTGAGCTGCAGCCACTTAGCTCAGTAAAGCATTCTCTCATTCTGGTTCTGCCTAGCAGGGCAGAGTGGTTTCACTTGCTCACCTTTGCCGCACCCCCCAATCCCTGGGTCTCCCTGTCCCAAGCAAGGGCCTTGACCTTGGAAGCCACTCTTCCCCCTCTTGCTCATCAACACCTACTGTGTCGTCCTCCTAGAGGTACCAAATCTCTCCTAAGACGTGACTCTTGAGCCCCTCCATGGCTCCTCCAGAGATGGTGCCAGCCTCCTGCCCACCTCCAGCTGGTCCACCAACCCAGCTCCCCCCAGGACTCTGCTCCTCCCATCAACACACGGGCCAGTCTCAGCTCCTGCAGCCACTCCTCTCGGGCTTGGCGCTGCTCTTCCCCCATCACCGCCACTGCCCGCAGCCTAGAGCCCTCTTTCCTTGCCCCTGCCCACCTGGCCTCACTGAGCTCCTTCCTCTCCTCCGGGCTAACCCACGCCTTCCCTCCCCAGCTCTATTAGCTTGGTGACTCTCGTTCTTTAAGTCTCTGCTTAGACACCACCTTCGGGCAGCCCTCCGAGATATCCATGCCCACAGAGCACTCTCTCCTCCCTCCACAAAGGCTCCTCTCTGCTATTGGGACAGCTTGTCCCTGACTCAGCAGTGTGGACCCCCGAGCCCAGGATGTCTGTCCCTCCTGCTTACTGAATCTCTGCAATAGCTCATCTCTCAGGCCAACAGTGGGCTCAGACACCACAGGATGTGGGCTCAGCCGGTGGGGATCCTCACCTGAACAGGTGATGCAGGAGATGCCCTCGGCACTCAGGTTGTACTTGAGGTCCAGCAGCACCTGGATGTTGGTGTCAGGCCGGAAGAGCAATGGGGCCCGGCTGGCGGGGCGGAGCCGACTGGCAAAGACCAGGGACAGGATGAGGATGGAGGCGAAGAGTCCTGTGAGGAAGACGTCGTGGAAGGTGGATGAGGCTGGCACCCCACCCTGGCGGAACCACTGTCAGTGTGGAGAGTGGGCGGGGGGGAGTAGTCCCACCAGAGGCAGAGACAGCTACGGTGTTTGTGGAGTTGCTGGGCCCGGCTGTAAGGTACAAACTGACACTCATCCACAGGGCCAGTGTGGCACTTTGAATATAATTGACCCCCCATAATCTCATAGGGAGTGGTCTGATTAGGAGGTGTGGTTTTGTTGGAGTGAGCATGGCCTTGTTGGAGGAAGTGCGTCACTGTGGAGGCAGGCTTTGAGGTCATATACACTCAAGATACTGCCCAGTGTCTCAGACCACTTCCTGTTGCCTACAGATCAAGATGTAGAACACTCAGCTCCTTCTCCAGCAACATGTCTGCCTGCACGCCGCCATGTCCTGCCAGGACGATAATGGACTGAACCTCTGAAACTGTAAGCCACCCCAATGAAATGCTTTCCTTTATAAGAGTTGCTCCAGCCATGGTGTCTCTTCACAGCAACGGAAACCCTAGCGAAGACAGCCAGCTAGTGTCTCAGAGCATCTGACAGTCCCCGCGGACCTGGTACTTCCCCTTGACTGCAGCAGCTCTGATGAGCCACTGAAGAAGGCGAAGGCTCCTCATGCATACTGAGCACCTGGCATGCCCCACCTGTGCCAAGCTGAGACCTTTATAAACACATCACGCTCCTGAGAGCTGTCTTCCTAGACCCTTGAGACAGAACCCAGGCCCGGAACAGGCTTCTACCACTGAGCTATGCCCTACACCCTGGGCACCATTACCGCCTTCGTTTTCAGGACAAGAACTCAAGTGTCAGACTGCCTGGCACAGCCAAGGTCACGATGGGCAGAACAGGGGTTCAAACTCAGCCAGGCTAGTCTATTTCTGGGCCAAGCATGAGGACTTTGCTCTCCTGCCTGGCACACGGCAGCTGGTGACTTGTGGCAGAGGAGGCTCGGGGCAGCCTATGCAGGAAGAGGGGGAAGAGGCAGAGAAGAGGTCCCGCCCAGGTCTCTAGGTGCTACTCCATACCCAGTGCTTGTTACTTGTTTTGTTGTTGTTGTTTGGTTGGTTTTGGTGGGGGTGCGTCTAACTCATGCCACTGTAGTGGTGGAGCCGGAAGGAGGGAGTTGCTTGCACTTACCTACAATCACCCAGCGGCTCTTGACAGCTGCCCATAAGACCCAGTGGTGCAACAGCTCTTGAAGCTGGGCCAGGAGCTGGCCCCTGCTGCTCCCATTGGGGGCGGGTTGCAGACTCTCGCGGGGCACAGATACCAGCGACACGTCACCCAGCTCTAGAGACACTGCCAGGCAGAGTGGTAGTCAGTCAAAGTCTGGGCCTCAACCTGCTCTGGCCCACACCTGCCTGGGGAAGGCCACACACCAGGTAAGGGTCCCCACAGGCCATCTAGCCTGGCCCCCTTGGGACCCACCCATCCTTGCACGTCCCTGGCCAGGCTGGCCAGCTCTCACCTGGCTCATCCTCCACATTCAGCAGGGGGATGTCATCATCCAGGTAGGGTAGCGGGCCCTGGGCAGGGCCACCCCCAGCCCGCTCTGGAGCTGCAAACAGGTCCCCAGGGAAATGCAAGGAGCTCTTGCGGCCGCACTTCTGGTGGCAGCTATGGAGGGCAGTGGACAGGCATGAGGCTAGGAGTCACAGCACCCAGAGAGGATGGGGCAAGGCCAGGAAAAAGCATGAGCCCAGGCAGCACATGGCTGCTCCTGCCTCTCAGGAAAAGGCAGCCCCCGACTACAAGAGCCAGCGCTGAGTTCTTCTGGGACCATCTACCCTCAGCTGTCGCTCTTCCTTGGGGACACAAAGGGTCACGGCAGGTGAAAGAGCAGTTCTATGATACCCTATGCCTAGGTCAGATTCCACATTTCCATAAGAGGCAGAGTAAGAGGACACAGGTCCTTGGGCCCTTGAGGGGAATGGTGGCTAAAGATGGTCAGTCCATAAGGACGCCCACCTCCTGTCCACATGTGACCACAAACAGATGCTAGGCAACAGTTGTTCCCTCCCTGTCCCTACCTAGCCCAGGGCTGAGCACACAGAAACCCAGAGGGTTTGGAAAGAGAGGGCTGGGTGCTGTGGCTACTCAGGGTGTGAAGGGTGCAGGCCACTCACCCGCTCTGGCACGAGCTCTCCAGGGGGGCCATGTAGAGGCTCCAGAGGCCCAGGGCTGCAGGCATGGTGAACAGGACAGCCAGCCAGCAGCAGGTCACAATGAGGGACATGAACAAGCCAAAGTCATGCACAGCTGGAATCTGCAACCAGGAGGCATGAGGATAAGATGATGGCTAGGCTTGGCTGTCTCTACAGCCAGAGACAACCCAAAGCTGGCTCTCTCCAGGTTAAAGTAGGAATGGTTTGGCTGTGGGATGATAACGCCAGGCCTGGAGGATGCCAGATTCTGGGGCTCTGCTGGACACAGCAGCAGAGGAACAGCGTGCTCCACCCGAGGGCAGAGACTCGGGTCTACCTGCAGCCAGCTGGGAACAGCACCTCGCCAGAGTAAACATCCCGAAGCGGCTATTACCCAAGTCAAGACACATGCCCCCAATCCAAGCTGCCGGTTGTTGAGAAGGAAGAAGTTTGGTACCCAGCAATGGAAACAGGATACAGGATCCCCAGAAATCCCACAGGAACCTGCCTGGAGCCGTGGCGATTGGAGGAAACCCTCACCAATGAGCAGGTAGACCTGAAGTTTATAAAACTACCTTACCACCTGCTCTTCTCAGCTCCAGAATAACCCACTGAGGGACAGAGGCCCAGAGAGGTTTATGTGAGCTACAGGGTCAGGTCACGGAGTCTCTCAAAGATGTGTTCGTAGGTAGACAGGACCCACTCAGGAATATGGAAGTGGGAGCAGCGACGGGAGAGAGGGGGAGAGGAGGAGAGAGAGGGAGGGGGACAGACAGACCAACTGTATGAGGGATGAAAATGGGGCATGAGGTGCCAGGGAAAGAGCTTAGGCCAGGGGCGAGGAAACTGTAGAGGGGTCGCCATTTACCAGCTGTGTGACCATGAGTCACTTTACCTTTCTGAGCCCCAAGTTTCTGTGCTAGGAAGAAAAGAGATGGTGACTATACTTTTTTTTTCTCTCCAAAAACCCAAATTGTTCTCAGTTACACCTGTGTCTAAGGAATAGCGTTTCCCTGGGGTTGATTGCAATCCCTTTTTCATCTTTTTTTTTATTTATTTATTGACTATACTTTTATCTTGGGTTGTAAAAATCACATGAAAAGAGCTTCAGAACCTGCCAGGTTCCCCAGGGCCACAGCAGGGTACCTATTTGCGAGCACCAATAACTAACGGTATGATTGTAATCACCCCACTTGTTGGTTTTGGAATGGGTGGTTAATCACAGAGATGGACTTCGGGGTCACAGCAAGGGTCCTGAGATGAAGGTGCTGGGGCCAGGAGCCAGCCATGTGTGGGCAGATGAGAAGCCAGGACAGGGACTTTGGAGCAGGCTTCCCACCTGGGAGAAGACGTTGGCTGCATAGGCAGCGGCCGTAGTCAGCGAGGTGAAGAAGGTGGCCTTGCCTGCTGTTTGGATGGTGTGGATCATCCTCAGCTGGGGGTCCTCCAGGTGGGTGGCCTGGCGGTAGGTGTTGATGAACACGAAAACATCATCCACACCTGTAGGAGGGAGGCCCGGCCGGAGGGCAGTTCAGCTCAGGCCCTGCTGCTGTGTCCCTGAGGCCAGGTGTGGGACGGTCTGGCAGAGCGCTGGCTTAAGGAGGGCTATCTGGCTACAGTCAAGCCCCACCTGCCAGTCTCTTTGGCCCCACCCAGTGTCTCCAAGCCCCACCCACTATGGCCAAGCCCCACCTACCAGACTCCTTGGCCTCACCCAGTGTCTCTAAGCCCCACCCACTGTGGCCTAGCATCACCTACCATGCTCCTTGACTCCACTCAAGTCTCCAAGATCTACCCACAAAGTCTGAAGCACCACCTGTGCCAGACTCCTTGGCCACACTCACTGAATTCAAGCCCCATCCATCATGCTTTTTGGCCCCACCCAGCCCTCTTCCAAAGTTGAGCTGTGTTTCCACCACCTTCGTCACCACCCAGGATACCTTCCTGGGGAATCGGGAGTCCTGTGCCGCGGCTGGGAAAACTCACCAATGCCCACGATCACAAAGGCGGCCACTCCATTGAGGATGCCCAGGTATTGGATGCCAAAGACCACGTGGTAGAGGAAGAGGGCCACCAGGCAGCTGAGACCGATGCTGGCAATCCCGAAGAAGGATAGGAACACTGGGCAGTGGAGGAGCAGAAGGGCCATGGCAGGGCCCTCATAGAACACAGGCCCCCTTCAGTAACCCTGACCTCAGCCCCTCATCTTGGCCCCCCTGCACCACTCTGTCTGTTCCCAGCCAGGTGGAGGGACAATTGGCGGAATTTGAAGCCCTTCATTCCTACAGAAGGCCTGTGTGGCAGATGGGACCTCTTACAGACAACCTCACAGACAAGGAGAGAATTGTGAGTGTTTTATACTGTGTGTCACCTGAACACACAGTATAAAACCCATGTCCTGTTCACCACTGGATCTGGAGGCGTCAGAACATCGGGCATACAGCTAGTGTTGATTGCATGCCTTGTCCAGTTTTCTATCTCTGCTCACTTGGGCAAGAGCACACACCTACTGTATACAAGCAGCTGTTAGGGGCAGCTGGTGCAGATGAGGAGGTGGCAGCGGTGGGGAGAAAGGTTATGGGCTGAAGGGAAGCTGATGTGGAACATAGAGCAGGCTCTTGAGTAATCCATAACAGTCTAAAAATATCCCAGATGCCCCTACACAAAGTTGTCAAGGTGTCTGAGCGTCATCCGGCCCAGCACCGACAAGCCAGATTCGAGGCTATTCTGGAACGCTTGAGCAGGCTGGCGCGTGCTGCGGGGAGGGAAGATGCTGGCTTACATGCGCCTTCCGAGATGCCGTACCTGAGCAGGAGGTGAGGATGTAGACAAGGGCTGCGATGCAGCTGCTGCTGATGAAGGCAAGGAGCATGTCGTTATTGAAGGTCCTGCGCACCTCGTAGTCGAAAAGGTCTGTGCCCCCATAGAGGACCTGGACTTTGCTGGTGGAGGGAGGCCGTGGAGAAAGGAAATACAAGAGAGAGACTGAAGATGACTGTGGACACTTGAGAGCCGGAGCTGTGCCCTTCATCCGCGGCTCTTTACCTTGACTGCTCGTTAAAATAACTTGAGCTTCCAAAAGTCTTAATATCTAGGCCTGATGCCAAGCAAATTAAATCTTAATTTCTTGGGTGGAGCTGAATCAAGTGTTTGTCCCCTCCCCCAAATCTCCCAGGTGATGCA
This sequence comes from Microtus ochrogaster, assembly GCF_000317375.1. Lineage (NCBI taxonomy): Eukaryota > Metazoa > Chordata > Mammalia > Rodentia > Cricetidae > Microtus > Microtus ochrogaster. The sequence goes on along the minus strand of NC_022016.1, from coordinate 84,684,435 downwards.
ATGCACAGCCGAGGTTGAGAGCCACCATTCTACACCAATAATAATCAGTGACAACCAACCCCCATGTCACCTTCAGTTCTCAACGGTCCACAGCACAATCTAAAGGCAATCAAACTGGCTCCAGATAATCCCATTTTACACCGCTGTTCAGTGTGTGCACACTACAAGTTACTTACCACAAGAAAACCTACCAGGATGATCAAGCTGCTTTCTCTCGTGTGAATGTGGATGTGGTATGAACATGCCTGCTCATATGTGTGAGTGCACATGTGTGCACATGCATGTTGTAATAGGAGCGGCGGAGCTGCGTCCCCAGCACCCTGGCTGCCTGCTAGCTTATGCCTCGAAATAATTACATGGACACTGTATTCTTTTAAACACTGCTTGGCCCATTAACTCTAGCCCTTACAGGCTAATTCTCATATCCCGATCAACCCATCTCTAATAATTTGTGTAGCATCAGTCAGTCTTACCGGGAAAGATTCTAGCCTACGTCGATCCTGGTTCTGAGCTTCATGCGTCTGCCTCAGAGAGCAGAGCTATTGCGTCTGCCCGGGAGAGGGGAGCATGAGACATCTCTGAGATCACTTCCTCTTCCTCCCAGCATTCTGTTCTGTTTACTCCTCCCACCTATGTTCTAACCAATAAAATGGGCCAAGGCAGTTTCTTTATTTTTTAACCAATGACCTTCCTCCATCACATGCACTTGTGTCTGTGTGGGTGTGGAAGCCCAACGTTGATGTAGAAAGTCTTCCTTGATGGCTCTTTCTGCCATATTCATTTTCAAGTGAACCCAGAGTCCTCTGGCACTACTAGACTGGCTAGCCAGCTTGCTCTGGGGCTCCATCTCCACTTTACAAGATTTAGAATTACAGGTGGGCTGCGACAGTCACCTGGCGTTTATGTGGGTTCCAGAGAGCCGATTCCTGGTCCTCACAGTCAGGCAACAAACACTTAGCCACTGAGCAATCTCCCCAACTACAAACTGTATTTATTTATTTTTAGTTTCATCAGACAGAGTCCCACTATGTATCCCTGGCTGGCTAGAAGGTTCTATGTATACCAGGCTAGGCTTGAACTACGGTAGTCTATCTGGCCCTGACTCGTGAATACTGACATTAAAGGTACACCACCATACCCAGCCCTCTCCAAACTGTATTTTTAGGATTTATTTTTTTTTATTTTATTTGTGTGTGTGTTTCTTTGTGTGTGCCATGGATGTGTGGGTACCCACAGAGGCTCATGGAAGGCTTCAGATCCCCTGAAAAGGAATTACAGGTGACTGTGAGCCACCTGGTGTGCATTCTGGAACCTGAACCCAGATCCTCTGGAAGAGTACTGTATGCTCTCAGCCACCGAGCAATCTCTCCAGCACCCAAGCTGCTTTAAGAGGCAAGCAAGAGTGACACTTTCAGCAGTGCTGGAGCAACGGCTTGGCATCTGGACTGGCCTTACCACCGCAACCACAGAAATATGAAGAAAAGGGCTGGAGAGGAGGCTGAGTGGTTACAGCATGTGTGTTCCTACAGGGAACCTGGGTGTGATCCCGGGTACCCATATGGTGGCTCACAACCATCCATAACCCAGTTACAGGGGATCCGACAAGCACTCACGTGGTGCACTTATATGCACGGAGGTAAAACATTCACATACATAAAAAATAAAAATAAATCAATCTAAAAAACTTTTAAAATATGAGAAAACATGAAATCGGACTCTGGACACCAAACCACAGAGGACTGTGATCCTCTGAGATAAGAGATAAAGTAGATGCT
>NC_022016.1:84670971-84682345 GCF_000317375.1 Microtus ochrogaster | reverse complement strand
GGCAGGTGCATGACAGCGCTGCTGTACCCAGGACAGCCTCGCGCATCAGTTACTAGATTCTCCAGTCACTGGCAAATTCCTTAAACTTGATGAGAACGGTGAGCCTGTCGATCCAAGAAGCTGAACCATGAGCTCCAAAGACCAAACAAGTACATGGACAATAGGGTGCATCACATGTGAGCTGCTCAGACACTCTCACAAGAGAAAAAAAATGACAGAGGGAAAAGAGATGTCGCATACCGCAGAGCAGAGAAGAGTGACAGCAGACGTCTGGTAAGAAATGAAAGTCAGAACACGGCACAGCAGCCTCCCCAGACACTCAGGGGAAACCCAACCCAGAATTCTATACCCAGCAAAAATACATTTCAAAAGCAAAGGCAAAATCAAAACTCTGTCCACTATACAAGCCAGAAATTGCCTCTGGTATGCTCACATACTGAAGATGCTGAGGGGGCCCCTCAGGCCGAAGGAAGATGACAGCGTGCAGGAAGGAGAATCTGCACGAAAGATAAAATGCACTAGAGATAAAAATGCCACGAGCAAGAAATGCAACGTTTCCGCTTATCTCTACAAAAGACAACTGGCCACTTAAAAATAATAAGGTTGTGTGGGGTTCCTAACAAACAGAACGTGGACCACAGTAGTGTGGAGGCCACAGGAAACCCAGAAGGCTATAACTGTGTGCTATGCTACCATCTCAAAGATACACCGTGATACTTAAGGAGGTACCCTATAAATCCTAAAGTAGCCACTGAGAGTTATGGCTAAAAAATAGGATTAAAATAAAAGCATAAGAAATAATTCACCCTGAAGAAATAAAAGAATTCCTCATTCCATCTGTTCAGCACCAGGGTCTGACAGTGTCAGCAAGCAAAAGGGGAACGAAATGTATCTGTGCTGGAAAAGAAAATGTAGATCTGTCTTCATCAGTATAATATATGCTTATCTGTGTGGAAAATGCAACGGAACCTAAAAAACAAAGCAGCAACAACAGAAAACCCTAAGTTTGACAAGGTCGTAGAACACAAAGGCCATTATAAATTTAAGTTATAAATTAACAGCTTCAGAGTAAATTTTAAAATTATATTATTGTAGGAGCAAGAAAATAGAAACTTCTTAGAGATAAAATGAAAAATGACATTAGATGTACCATGTTCATGGGTCCAAAGATGCAGTATTTTAAGGTGTCAATCACATTCAAGAGTCCAGCAGACTTTTCTGTCTCCTGGTACTTGGGACTGAACCCAGGGCAACCACATTGGAGAACTCCGGAAGTCTCTTAAGTTAAACATAGGCCCACCATGATTGCTCAGTCATTTTGCTCTGAGGCATTTCTCTAAGGCAAAAAGTATTTGTCCCTACAAAAATGTATACATCAACACTCACGGGAGCTTTATCTGTAATGGTTCAACCTGGAAGCAACACAAACACTCACTTACCAATGTGTGAAGAGATGAACAAAATATGACCTCCATACAATGGAGTACTATTCCGCGTTCAACAATAAACTGTTGAAATATGGTAAAAACATGGGCACAATTCAAACTGGCTAGAAGGAATGAATGCGTTCCATCAAAAGAGATTATAAGATACCATGTATACAAAATTCTAGAAAAGGAATGTCTATGCATGCTGGTAGAAAGCAGAAAGTGGGGGCTGGAGATGTGGCTCAGCAGTTAAGAGCACAGTCTGCTCTAGCAGGGTTCAAATCTCAGTACCTGCCTGACAGCTGGCCCATGTCTGTAATTTCAGTTCCAGGAAGACAGATGCCCTCTTCTGGCCTCTTAGAGCATTGCATGCATGTGGTGCATCTAAATACATGCAGACAAACGCTCATACACATATAATTGAACAAAACAAAAATGGAAATTGATTGCTAGGGCTGGGGCTGGGAAGCAGCTTGGAAGCAGGGTGGAGGATGAGACAGTTGTCAGTGGACATAAGAAAATGTGTTGGGAAATTCACGATCTTGACACTGGATGTGTTAGAATTGAAATGTAAGTATATACAGTTGGTCACGTACCAATTATAACTCAACAATCTTTTTTTTATTTCCTTAGCCTCATATATAATAGCCAAGAAGAAAATATCTCTGACTTTCTTACTTTGATGAATTAGATAGATCATTTTTCTTTGAGTAAAAAAAAAGCTGAAAGTTAAATGAATCATTTGCTGTGTATACATACATTTATACTTCCTTTACAGTGTCTTATGGGGAAGGGAGCCAGAGAGATGACTCAGTGGTTAAGAGCACTGGCAGTGCCTGCAGAGGACCTGGGTTCAGGTTCTAGCACTCACATGGTGGCTCAACACACACATAATATACACGAATGCACACAGGGAAAACACACACATTTAAAAAGCAGACAAATCAACCTAAATGCCCTTTGACCCAAGAATGGATAAGGAAAATGTGGTACATTTACACAATGGAGTACTGCACAGCAGAAAAAAATAATGACATCTTGAATTTTCCTGGCAAATGGATGGAGCTAGAAAACATCATTTTGAGTGAGGTAACCCAGACCCAGAAAGACAATTATCACATATACTCACTCATAAGTGATTTTTAAACATAAAGCAAAGAAAACCAGTCCACAAATCACAATCCCAGAGAACTTAGACAACAATGAGGACACTAAGAGAGACATACATAGATCTAATCTACATGGATAGTAGAAAAAGACAAAATCTCCTGAGTAAATTGGGAGCATGGGGACCTTGGGGGAGGGTTGAGGGGAGGGAAGAGGCAGGGAGGAGAGCAGAAAAAATGTAGAGCTCAATAAAAATAAATTAAAAAAATAAAAGAAGAGGAAAAACAGTCATTTTAAGAAAGCAGCAATGCCGGGCAGTGGTGGCACACGCCTTTAATCCCAGCACTCGGGAGGCAGAGGCAGGCGGATCTCTGTGAGTTCGAGGCCAGCCTGGTGTAGAAGAGCTAGTTCCAGAACAGGAACCAAAAGCTATGGAGAAACCCTGTCTCGAAAATCAAAAAAAAAAAAAAAAAAGCAGCAATGGACAGACAAGATGGCTTGGTGGGTAAGGGAGCTTCGTGGATGGTTCTGGAACCCACCTAAGTGGAAGGAGAGAACAAATTCCTGCAGGCTGTCCTCTGGCTTCCACATGCACACAGGGGCATGCATGTGCCCTCACATGCTCACATACACATAATGAACAAGCCTAATAAAAATTCTCAAATTCTCAATAAACTACAGGAGCAACAAGAGAGAGTTGCGGCTGACTTCTCTACCGAAAACAACGGCAGCCGCGAGACAATGGAGCGGCTTCTTTAAAACAGAGAACAAACACAGCTGCCAATTTGGGACATGGCACAAGTGAAGTCGATTAGAGAAATGAACGCAAAATAAAAGTGCTTTCCAGGCAAACAAAACAGAAGTCACCATCAGCAAATCTGCACTCAGAGAATAGTAAAAAAGAATTCTTCAGACACAGAGAAAGTGGTCCCAGAGGGAAGCATGAAACCGTAGAAAGTAATGAGGAGCAACAGGAAAGGTAAACACCAAGATAAACAGAAGTGAGCAGGTTCTGCAAGACAGAATGGGCTGGGGGGACTTTAAATGTATGTACAATTAAAACGCGCACAACAAAACCACAGGAGGATGAAGACAGTAAACGCCACGGACTGTTCTCAGTCGCTGGTGTTACCAACGAAGCCAGAAAAGCGACGCTTCGTGTAACTCCGCCTTAAGTCAAGGTGTGTTTTCCTCCTGAGTCACCAATAATTCGACAAGAAAAAAGATTCTGTGAATCTGAAAGAAGGCATTAAAATTAAATCCTCAGAGCCCAGCTCTCACTTCCTGCTAGGAAGTGCCAGGGCAAGGCCTTGAACTTAACAGCCGAACATTTCAGCAGAGGTAGGTGTTACCCACACAAAGGCACACACAGGCATCGCTGGACTTCCTACCTCGTAGACTGCTTGGCTAGCATGGCCACGTAGGTGACCACGAAACTCTGAAACTTGGCCCTCTGTTCCTCCCAGCGATCATCTACTGAGTAGTAGTTGGGGAGCGGGGCTCCAAACAGGATCTCGCTGCGCAGGAGGGAGCTCTTCAGATTATCCACCGAGAGGCCTTCATCTACGTACCAGTAGAACTCGGGGTGAGTCATGGCCAGCTCTAGGGAGCCTGCAGGGGACAGGGAAATCCAAAGAGCTCAGTGCACAGCTCCCACCAGCAGCCCTCCTTCCACTACAACATCTGACATAGAATCTACAGCTTCCTAAGGATGAGCCTCCTTTGCCTGAGTAGGCAGTTCCCACTAAGCAAATTACGCTTAGATTCCAGTTTGAACCCCACCTGATTCCAAGGCTCAGTCTATAATCCTGTTAAATCCCTATCCTGCCTGCACCCTCCCTCCATCCCAGACCCTACTCTCTAAAGCCCCACCCCCAGGATACTCTAAACCTTATGTGTCATATTTCTCTGTGTCCTGGCTAGTGTTTTGTTTTGTCTTGCGGTTTGACACAAGCTAATGTTATCTGGGAACCTGGGAAGCTGGGAAGCGGAACCGTAACTTGGAAAACTGGTCCATCAGATTGTTTGTAGGCAAGTCTGTGGGAACATTTTCTTGATTGTTAATTGACAGAAGAGGGCGCTATTCTTGGGCAGGTGGTCCTAGTGTTTTTTTTTTTTTGTTTTTTGTTTTTTGTTTTTTGTTTTTTTTTTTAGTGTTGGTGGCTGTTTATTGCTGCAAAAAATATTTAATCAGAAAGTACAAAGATTAGCTGTGAAATCTTGCAAACTGTCAATCATGGCCACGATTTCTGTGGCGTTGGCTGAGGAATGGGTGGACAATGAAAAGAAAGAAAACGGAGCAAGCAAACCAGTAAGCAGCGGTCTTCCATGACTTCTGCTTCAGTTCTGGCCTCTAGGTTCCTGCCTTGAGTTCCTGCCCTGCCTTCCTTCAATGATATATCATGATGTCGAAGTGCAAGAAGAAATAAACTCTTTGCTCTCTAAATAACTTTTAATTACAGTGTTTTTATCACAACAATAGAAACCTAACTAAGATACACTTCCTTCCAGGCCCTTTCTAACCAACCCCAGCCCCAAGTGTCTCTTCATGCTTTCTCTCTGTCTGGACTCAACCAAAGTCCCAAAGTCCCACAGTCCCAGTGGCATCCTATTCTGTTGCTTTCTCTCCCTCTTCCTGTCCAATCCCAGCTGCACACCCCACTGATGTCACACCCCCTGGCCACGCCCAAGCTCAGCGAAGTCCTTTGCCATCAGTGCACCTGCTCACCCCGGATATCCGCCAGGTCCTGGCCCATGCCGTCGTAATAGATCTTGCCGCCCCTCTCGGTGGGAAAGAAGTAAGTCATGAGTGAGCTGGGCGGGGAGCAGTAGGAATAGGAGCCGAGAGGTAGGTCCTTGAGTACCTCGTGCGGCTTCCAGCAGAACTCCCGGAATCCCGGGTGGTCCATGATCTTTCGTTCGATTTCGTGGATCGTGACCAGGCGCTCGCTAGTGAAAATGTTGCGCTCCGCGTCTCCCCGCGCCAGGAAGATGAGCTCGATGCGCCAGTGTGCGTGGGTCTGGGTGTTGGCGCTCACATAGGTGCGCGAGTAATCCCAACGAGATGTGCCCCGACGGGATCGGCTCTGATTGGCTACCTGGTCCCCCTGGGGCGGAGCCTGGCGTCGATGTCGCTCACTCGGACTGGCTGTTGATCTCTGAGTGGCAGGGGTGACCCTCGAAGCTGAGCGAGGCGTCCGGGATACCGGTCGCGAATGATTCCCCAGGTGCAGCTGCTGCAGTTGCTCTGTGATGAGGCGCTGCAGCGTTTCGGAGGTGAAGTCCGCCAAGTCCCGCCTGTTGCGCCCCCAAGATCCAAACTGGGATTTGAGGGCCAAGGCCAGAGCGTCAAAGCGCTGCGACGCCTCATGGTTGCGGATTTCGAAGGCATTGTAGGAGATGTCGATGTCCAAAGGCGGGTAGTAGAGAAACATGAAGGCAGACAGCACCATGGGGATGCTGCAACCGAGGAACAGCACCAGACCTGCGCAGCATGGGTTGGTGAAGGCCCAGCCCAGGGTACTCCAGAACCCTGAGGCTGGGGGCCGGGAAGGCAGCGTCCAGCGTCTCCAGCAGCCCTGTGCTCCGGAGGGCAGCCATGCCCCAGAGACACCTCTATAGGCCTCACCCGAGGTCTCCTCCTCCTGCTGTTCCTCGTCTAGCCACACATCCTGCAGCAGGGGGTCATCCTCCGAGTCCATAGCCTAGGGGAAAAGGATGGGTCAACAGCCTTGAGAAGGGAGGCTTTGCCCAGCCTGAGTACCACAAGCAGATACCAGTTCAGCCATGGGATTGAATCACGTGCTCACTATGGTCTAAGGAACCCAAGCACATGTGCACCTACCAGGAAAAACACGGCCCGTCGTCCCTCCCTGCCCACCCCCACCCCAGCAAATTGGTCTTGGATCTCAAGAAGGGGAGGGGGTTGCTGGGGCTGGAGATAAGGTTCAGTGGTTAAGAGCACTGACTGCTCTTGCAGAGGACCCAGGTTCAGTTCACATCACACACACACACACACACACACACACACACACGGCATCTCACAACGATCTGTACCTCCGGTTGCAGCAGATCAGGCTCTAAGGGGCACCAGGCACACATGTGTGCACACGCATACATGCAGCCAAAATAGCCATGTGCATAATAATAAAGAAGAAAAGGAGACTCATAACCCAATTGCAACCGAAAAAAAAAATTCTTCTTGTGTGTAAAAGCCAGCCAAGACTTCTGGCTATACGTGATTATGTGATTTTTCAATCTTTCCTGCGTTCTCTGTCCAACTCCAGAACTCAAGGCCAGTGTAAGATGTGGTTCCATAGCAACTGTGCGTGTATAATGAACAACTGCAAAGCACCTTCAGGAGTCTGTCAGGGAAGAGGGAGAGAAAATGATCTCTGGAGTCAGACAGGCCCGGGTTTGGGTCCTGGCAAGACTTGCAGCCACCCTGAATTTCAGAGTTACCCTCTATAAAATGAAGGCAGCCATTTCTGTCCCAAAGGAGTACGGGGTCAGAGGTGGAAGTAGTTTGCAGTCTGTCAGGCAATCACAATTCTTTTGTTCCCCTTTGGAGACTGTAACGCCCTCAGCCATTGCCCAGGGGACTGTGCCAGGACTAGGTGTCTGCCGCAGGGCCCTCCGGCTATCCCCACCCCGTCCCTGCACGCGGCAGCAGCTGCTGCAGCCACCATTTGTCAGGCTTAGACCACTTAATATACAGCCCCGGCAACCGGCAGCCCTCTGAACGCAGACAGGGGCTAGGCATCTCTCAGAGAGATGTGAGGACTCCCACAGGGTGACCCAAAGGCCACCTTCAGTGTCACTGGGATGGCCTGCCACCTCGGTGGAGGGAGACTCCTCATCCAGATAGACAACAGGCAGTGGGGTTGAGGATGCCGCTCTTCCCATTGGCGTTCCTTGGAGCACTCAGCTTCAATTAGCTGGTCAACCGGGAGGAAGAGGGTGCTGTCAGTCCAGAGGACATAAGGGAGAGGGAGGAGGGAGGAGGGAGGAGTAAGGGATAGACTCATGAAGAGAGCAAGGTAGGGGGGTGGAATAATGGGAGGAGCGACAGATGCAATGGAGAGAAGAAAGAGAAAATGACTGAGGGACCCTCCGTGTCCAAGACTTAAAAGAAGGAAAAAAATCAAGAGAAAGACCCCTTCGTGGAGAGCAAAGAAAGAAAAGATGTTCCCAGTTCTCCTCCTCCCTGCTTCCCCCTCTCCCTTCCTGCCTTTTTATTAGGTCTATTCTGTCCCCTCCCCCACTGTGTGTAGGTGTGCATATACTAATCCACAGGGTGCACATGGCATTCAGAGGACAGCCCTCCCCGTCACCATGTGTGCTCCAGAGACTGAACTCGGCTCGCAGGCTCGCCTTTCCTTCCTAAGCCATCTCACCAACACACTTCCTGTGTGTGCTCACGTCAACATGTGTGAGTTTACATGCATCATGTGTGTGCAAGTGCCCACAGATGTCAAATGGCATCGGGTTCTCTGGAACTCAAGTGATGTGGGTGCTGGGAACTGAACCCAGGTCTTCTCAAGAGCAGTAAGTGCTCTTAACCACTGAGCCATCTCTCTATCTCTGTCCTTGTGACCTTTGATGCTGGGGCTCATGTAACTTAGGCTGGCCTCAAACTCTTTATGTAGCTGAGGATGACCTTGAACTCCTGATCTTCCTGCTTCTATCCCCAAAGTGCTGGGGTGCCAGTCATGAACTACCATGCCTGCCTGGCTGATGCAACCAGTTTCAAGGCCAGTCTTGCTGGGACTCAAAGCCATATCTGAAGCAAAATCCCACTTTTATAACCAGAGGGCGCGGTGGGGAAGGAATCTCATATGTACGTACTTTAAATATAGCCCAATGAGAATGATTATCACTGCCCAGGAGGATTACGGATGATTTTTATTTTCTCTTTTATGTTTGTCTGTTTCCAAATTTTCTGCAATGATCAGGTAAGCCTTGCTTTTGGAATCAGAGATAAATGCTATTTAAAAATAGCATGTGTGTGTGTGTGTGTGTGTGTGTGTGTGTGTGTGTGTGTGTGTACTCGTGTGCATATTTTCCCAGCTGTCTTTACCTCTTTAAAGAGTCATGATAATTCACACAGGGTGGGGGAGAAGAGTGCTGGCCTCTAAGAAACAAACCACAGAGAGTGGACACAGGACACAGAGAGTGGACACAGGACACAGAGAGTGGACACAGGACACAGAGAGTGGACACAGGACACAGAGAGTGGACACAGGACACAGCAGTAACAAAGTGTATCGCTGGGTTAGGAGGGAAAGGAGAGTAGACACTCCCAGTCCTTTGAGACAGAGAGAGCAGTCGTGAAAGGAAAAGGAAGTAAATCACAGCACATAAAACCTTAGCAAAGGCACTGTGGATGTGGCTCGGTTGTAGAGAGCTGGCTGCACACTCACAAATCCCCAGCTTCCATCCCCAACATCCATAAACCACGGCACATAACCTCCAATCCCTGCACTCAGGAGATGGGGGCTGGAGTGTCAGGAGTTGAAAAGCTATCCTCAACTCCACTGCAAATTCGAGACCAGCTTGGGCTGTATAAAATCGGGTCTCAAAAAACATACCACATACAGCACTTCCATTGTACACACGAGAAAACCGAGACCCAGTGAGCAGGGTCATGACACCCAACGTCATTTCAGCAGCCAGCAGTAGGGCCAGGGTTCTTGAGTGGAAGGTTTCTATTTTGCCACTAGGTTCTGGGGTAATTTTTCAGCAGCCCCAGGGGACAGGCAGGTCTGGGGATGATAGACATATTCAAAGTAGAGAGAGAAGCTGTGTTTAAAGTCTACAGGGAACGGACCTGTAGTGCAGGGCGGTGTGGACACCAGTCCAGGCCCCTACTTAGCACCCAGGCAGGAGGCCCAAGCTAAAGCTCTCTGTTTACAGCTTCCCTCTTTCTAGCCAGGGATGACAGACTCTTCTTTCTTCTTTCCCTCATCCCAGCCAGACTATTAAAATGTAATCAAAAACTCACATTAGACATGCAGAGTCTACTTAAAACACATATATGTATATATATAATTTAACGGCAATTAGGAGCTAATCAGCTTTTTTTTTTCTCTCCCTGACTCGGTGTTTTGCTTCCTTGGTTCAGCGCTGGTCCACGAACAGCTCAGAGCCCTTAGAATCCCTCACTCTTGGGTTGAGAGATTCGGGCAGAAGTTCAAACTGAGATATTTTGAGTTAAGTGGTTCCACTCTGCGGCTGTGTTGGAGAGAACACTGTGTGTCTCTCCTGCTTGTGCGTCTGCCTCTCTCACGAGCCCAGCTCACGCGAAAGGAAAGGAAGAGGTCACAGACACTCCTGGGTATGGCTATCCTGAGTCTTGGTCCTATCTTCCCGATGCTCTCACCATGTACCTGTAGCCCAGCATCCCCAGCCCTTTCCGATGACCTGAACACTCCGCTTCAAATTAGGAGACTGGTGACAGCTAGAACACCAAAGGGGCAAAATCACACACCTGGGGTGAAGCCAAAGCCCGGATAGCTTAGCTGGAATCTCTGACACTCGTTAAGATAATTATAGCATCTTAATTAGTTCTGCATCCACCAGGCCACCAGGATTTTTCATCCTTTTTCTATCAGTTTCGAACCAACAGAGGCATGTGAACGACCCCATTTTATGGAAGAAAAAAATTCACAGAGAACATTGATATCTATACATATCCAGAGGCTCTGTTTCACTAGAGAACTCTAATACAAAGGGGTAAGGAGCGGAGAGAAAGTGGGATTGACGCAGAAAACCCTCCTGTAGCAAGTAGGTACTAGGGCAGTTCCAGAATTTTCTCCCAAAAAACCCAGGCCCTAGGCTGGAGATATAGACCAGTAGAGAATGCTTGCCTAGCCAGTGTAAGGCCCCGGGTCAAACCCCAGTAGCAGAGAAAAGGAAATTCCAGACCCTCACTGGGGAATGCCCCCCAGACCTCTAGACGAAGGCAGATGGCACTTCCCCGAGCCCTTCATTCTTCCTCCCACAAGACCCACTCAGACCTCTGCTCATCCCTGGGGCAGGCTGGCTGTGCCCAGCTGAGGCAGATGCCTAGACATCCTCCATCAGAAGTGCTCCCAGGAGGCTCCATCCTGCTGGCTCAGAGGGGCCTCGGCTTGCTGATTAGAAGTCTAGGTGGGGTGGAAGAGGAAGAGGGTGGACTCAGAGAAGGACAGGCTGCTGAGATGGAGTACATGAAGGGTGGCTGTCCTCCCAGGCTGACAGCTGCTGACGAACCGGGGCACCGACTCGTAAACGCAACAGCTCAATATATACTGAGCAAACAAGCTTTGCCCTGGGCGGTATATCAGCCAGGGCACTGTCCCAGAATCCCCAGAGAAACCTCACAATCATGGCCCAGAAGCTGCTTCCTTCCTGACGTTCTGTGGATTCCCTCTGGTGGGCTCAGTGGGACAGGACTGGTCCCCTGACAACAAGAGGTTATCAGAGACTCGAAAGAACCATGGCTTGATTTCAGGAGTGAAAGGTAAGCTGAGCAGCACAGACTGTGTAGTTAGTAGACCTGGGTTCAAATCCCGGCACTACGACTAGCTGGGTGTTTGGAGCAGGAATGTTTCTCCCTCAAAAAAAAATAGTGGGAGACTTGCCATCAGCTAGCCTTACTGTGTGGCCAGCACACACTATGTGCTTTTAAAACATTACATTTATTTATTTACTGTGTGTGTGCATACATAGGTGTGTTGAGGAGGTCAGGGCACACCTCGTTGGAGTCAGTGCCTTTTTCATCGTGTGAGTGAGTCCTAGGGTTTGAACTCAGGTCGTCGGGCTTGGAGGCAAGCGCCTTTAGTTGCTGAGCCATCCAC
>NC_022016.1:84650195-84670754 GCF_000317375.1 Microtus ochrogaster | reverse complement strand
AGGGACGGCACACACTGGTCGCTCCTCCTCCCCCCCTTTCCTCCTCTCCTCTCCTACCTGTGCAGCTCTTCCCAGCCTCTTCCCAGCCCCATCAATCAGCCCAGACTCTGGAGCCCTTAAAGCAGTCTCAGCGTCACAGAGAATAAGACAATGAAAGCTTAATGTGCCCAGCAGCACGGATAGAAGGTGGAAATTAGAACATGCTCCCAGGTATTCCTGGTGGGAGGGTCAGAAGGTTCCAGAAAGCCCACCTACCCTGTCACCCCTTCCCATCACATCCTGGCCACTGCCTGAAAGGCCATGTGGGGCTCTGGAGACCGGAGCCCCTGAGGCTCAGCAGTCTCTGCAGTGCCCCAGCCCCAAGAAGATTGCATTAATAAAAAAAGAGAAAGAGCCCACAATGGAGGGTGAATAACCAGGGCTATAAAAGCCAAATTGGATTCCTTCCTGGCTGATGAGCTCAGGGCTCCTCTCTCTCTCTAAGACCCGATTAGCAAATATGTAAAACCACTCTTGCTTCCCTGGTTCCCTGGTTCCAGGCAGCTCTTGCTGGAGCTTACTCAGGGGCAGGGCAGTGAAGGAAGCAGCGATGGGCACCCGCAGCAGCAGGATTGGTCCTGGCCTGCCACAGACCTGCCACAGCTGGTCATCGACAGTCTCTGGTCAGCAGTTCCCCAGACAGTGAGGGGGAAAATCGCCTTAATCTAAGTGGGGGAAACAGTGGTGTGCTGGGGGGAAGTCTGCCCCTTACCCTGATCACAAGCTACTGTGTAATGGGGTAGCGGGAGTTGGCACTCAAGGACAATGTAATGCCATCGCACTGTGTGGCAGAGATAGCAGAATAGCCAGTAGCTGTGTGCTGGGTGCCTTTGGCTTCCCTGAGACACAACACAGCAGGTGGCCATCTTACGGTGCCCAGTTCTGGGGAAGGCCTCAGATATACCCAGACCCCACCCATGGGCCCAAGCATGTGGCAATACTCTTCAGGGCCAAAGACCTCTCAGAGAGAAGCTGGAGGGGACAGAGAAGCTGTAAGAGAAACAGGAACCTAAAGCAAGGTGCTCCAGCCTTGGGGAGTACTGTGACTGGTTCTGGGTGAGAAGGAAATGAGATCTCTGGGGCAGAGCCCCTGCCCTTGAGAACTTGGGGCTCCTGACTCCCAGGCTTATAAAACATCAGCACCTGATGAGAGGCGGGAGAATGGTAGAGGCCACCCAGGCTCCACATACCCGAGACAGAGCCATTTCCTGCACAACTTTGATCTTCTCAACCTAGGGGACTTGGACACTGTGGCTCTACGGCAGCTTCCAGCTCGCAGACCGTTTGCTATCGTGTTTTCTACCCCGAGGAATGATTTCCAATTTGCAAAGCAGAAAACAACATCTTTTAAAGGTCTACCGGGGCTCGTTTCAGCCTGAACTTCTCACTGTTAGGTTTTACTTGAGTTTGACATATTTGAAAATGCTGGGCTCTAAAATCAGCCCTCCCGACCCTCACTGGTGTGCACGCATCCCCATGCATACACTGAGCCCTGGCTAGTGTGCGCATTCCCATGCATAAGCTGCGCCCTGGCTGGTGCGTGCATACCCATGTATACGCGGCACCCTGGCTGGTGTGCGCATTCCCGTGTATACGCTGCACCCTGGCTGGTGCTCGCATTCCCACGTATAGGCTGCACCCTGGCTGGTGTGCGCATTCCCGTGTATATGCTGCGCCCTGGCTGGTGTGCGCATTCCCGTGTATACGCTGCGCCCTGGCTGGTGTGCGCATTCCCATGTATACGCTGCACCCTGGCTGGTGCTCGCATTCCCACGTATACACTGCACCCTGGCTGGTGCACACATTTCCACACATATGCTGCACCTTGGCTAGTGTGCGCAACCCCATGTATACACTGCGCCCTGGCTGGCGTGCACACTCAGCATCTACCCGAGTCATTCTAGCGACAGTCTGGGCCGGGCCCCAGATGGGAAAGCAGGACAGCAGGGCCCCAGACGAGAGGAGAATAAAAACGCCAGTCTTGGAGATGGACATCCTGCTTTGCATTGAGGGAGTCCAGTTGAATTCTCCTTTCTGTGCCCAAGTCAGTGGCTTTCCCCAGTGACTGCTGATTGACAGTTCCGACATCCATGGAGGAAGTGTGGTCAATGTTGGAGGAGAGCCTAGCATCCCTCCTTACTTGATATTGGCCCATAGCACAGCTCTGGTCCACCCCATGATGACTCCACTGGCTACTGAGACATGCAGGAGTGGGTCAGAGCTGAGCAGCTAGGGCCGAGGGTTCTGGGTGGAGAGTGGGACCTCAAGAGCCCACTTTCAACTCCGCAATTTTTTTACCATAAAAATAATGGGGAGATTCAGGGCCCCAGGGTTAAAATCTGAAGGGACTCACTAAGGCCACCGGGTCCTGGCTCCAGCACCCATCCCACCTGTTCACACAGAGATATCACCAAGTCCCATCCCTGTCTCCTATTGGTGCTTCTGTCAAATGGGAAGGCTGATTCCAGTGAGCTTCTAAAACAACCCAGTTCTGTCTTCCAGAGTCTCCAAAGGTCCAGAATGCAGGAGGTAACAGAAAAGATGGAGCTAGCTGGGGAGGGGGCTGCTGATTCCCTGAGATCCTGGGGTTATGGCATCTGTCAGCATTGTGCCCTCCTAGATAGATTCATAGGTGCCAGGGGAATCCCACAACTGAGGGTCCTTCAGGATGAGGTGGGGGCGGGAGATGTAGTGGGAGAATGAGGCTCACAGGATCAGATCATCTCTCCTTATCCTGAGCCAGTGGTATTGTGGGCCCTGCATCACCGCAGGGCAAGGAGAGCTATGTAAGGCAGGAGTCTAAGCATGTTTAATGGAGGACAGAAGAAGGAGAAGCAACCCACTTAGTCTTCTGGGCAGGTGAGGGCGGCAAGCAAACTGAACTGGTTCTTATTCAAATGCTGTCCCTGGCTAAACTGGCAGCCATGGGAAAGCAGCTGCTCCCCATCGCAGAGTGGCAGGCCCTGCCGTGATTCTAGACTTGGGCGTGGCTTCATCTACTGTATATCCTTCCAGGAGAGGAATGTGTTAGGGTCTCTAATCCAGAGCGAAAGACCCCTCCGCAGGCTTCTCAGACTCAGGGACCTTCTCTAGTGACAGGGCAACTCTTCCTGGAGTAAGGGAAGTTCTTTAAAGATGAGGAGAGGGGCCGGGCGGTGATGGCGCACGCCTTTAATCCCAGCACTCGGGAGGCAGAGGCAGGCGGATCTCTGTGAGTTCGAGGCCAGCCTGGTCTACAAGAACTAGTTCCAGGACAGGAACCAAAAAGCTACGAAGAGACCCTGTCTCGAAAAATCAAAAAAAAAAAAAAAAAAAAAGATGAGGAGAGTGACATAGGCCCTTCCATTTGTCAGTACCTGGAGACTGGCCCTGCCAAATCAAAGCCTTGATCACCAAAGTTCATCAGACCCATCCATCCATCCACCCTACTCTCCACACATTCACCCATCCATGCATGCATAAGCCTATTCGCTTTTTCATTCATCTATCATCTATCTATCTATCTATCTATCTATCTATCTATCTATCTATCTATCTACCTATCTACCTATCATCTATCCACCCATTATACATCCATCCATCTACTTATCTACCCATGCATTCATTCATCTATCCATGCATCAACCCACCCACCTACGCATCCATACAGGCATGAAACCATCTACGTACCCATCCATCCATGCATCCATCCCACCTTATTGGTACTTTCTTTATAAAAGGACTGTTATTTTATTAAATCATCCTAGTCTTGACTTTGTGGTGCCTGAAATTCTTCTTCCACCAAAGATTCATGAATCTTCTCACCCTGGATCCATTCTCAAGGTCAGTGATGCCCAACGACATCCCTCAACTCAGACATGCCCCCACTTATCACAGATTCCAACTCTGTTGCTTCAGATGGTCTGCCCCAATCCTGTCGGACCTTCTAGGGCAATCAGGTTTCCTTGCAGGTAGCATGTAGCAGTAGCTACTCACTTGCCCCCAGCCAGACCAGAAAGGTTGCATCTGGCGGCTGATGCTTTTCCAAGGCCTGATTTCTTTCTGGCTTAATTTTTCTAAGGTCTGGATTGCAGACTAGAACCAAAACCAGTATCCTATTTTTGTGAAACCACACAACGAAGTTTTCAAATCAGGAAAGGCTTGCAACCAGGAATTATCAGATGTTATTATATCTTATAATAATCTATATTATAGAGGGACCTGGGACCCAACTGTGTCAATGAGGGACGGGAAGGGAGAACAATCTGGATGAAAGCCAGAGAATGTCCAGTCAGCTGGCCACATCTGAACATCTGGAAAGTGATCTGTTCGGCTGCTTGGCAATCAGGACTGCAAATGACCAATTCCCATCTAGAGTCAGACATAAAAGCTACCCGGATCGCTGAGGATCCAAAAGGTACTTCTGCCCATGGTGTTAGCAAAGGCCAAGCCGTGGGCTCCATCCTCACATAGTGGTCTGCCATCAGCTTGTCTGGTTCAAATCCTGCCTTGTTTGTTTCCCACTTCACCTCTCTGCGCTTCCCAGTTCCAACCCTTATGATGGACATAGCAAGCGCCACCTGTTGCCAGGTGGGCATGAGGACAAACTCCACAGAATGGAGCCCGAGTAGCAAACATTCAAAGTGTGCTGTGTGGGACTGGAGAGACGGCTCAGCAGTTAGGAGCACGTGTTGTTCTTGCAGAGAACCAGCACCCACATGGTGGTTCACAACTGTCCATAACTTCAGTTCCAGGGTATCCAACGACCTCCTCTGACCTCTCTGGGCACCAGGCACACATGTGGTTCACATATGCAAACAAAACACTCATACAAAGCTGGGTGGTGGTGGCACATGTCTTTAATCCCAGCACTTAAGAGGCAGAGGCAGGAGGATCTCTGTGAGTTCGAGGCCAGCCTGGAACTGTACAGAGTGAGTTCCAGGAATGCCAAGACTACACAGAGAAACCTTGTCTTTAAAAAACAAAACAAAAACAAAAGACCACTATCATACACATAAATAAAAATTTAAAATCTCAAAGTATGCTGCCTATTTTTGGAGTCATTCTTATCACTGGGGTGACCACTCAGCACCTCAACCCCAGCAAGGCTCTGACCTGGAAAAGACCGCTTGCTTGGATCAGGTCCATAGTCCCAGAAAATACCTGGCCCTTTTCTGTTTCTGGTGGGGACACAAGAAAACCATCACCTGTCACCTTTGCTCTCAAGGCAGCAGGAGTCAGGGGTGGTGTAGGGGTCTCCATGGTACTCTACAAGGATAAAGACAGATCCTTCTGTTTCTGAATGCCCAGTGCCTGACACCATGGAGCTGTGCAGGCAGATGCTTAGCGGTGCAGGGAATTAAAAAGGCCTTTTCTAGGAGGCTTAAGGCTCTGATACTGTCTCCCAGGACACCCCTCTCTGTAGGGACCCAGATGGCATAGGCTAGCATCAAAACCCATACAAATCTTTCCATTGTCCCTACCTTCTAGTTCCCAATACATTGATACCTGGGCCTGTCACCAATGCAGCTCCAAACTTCCCAGGTTTCCAGGCTCTCTCCCTTATTAGAAAGAGGAAGTGGGATGCTAGACTCCAGGGCACATGGGGCCTACATGCAGTGGCTCCCCCTCTAGTGGCGACTCTACCTGGAATTTAAGGTGAAATGCTCCCACCCCTACACTCTACTGACATCTGGTCCCAGATGCTGCTTTGGGCTCCTTCCTTCCAGGGATTGGCAAGGACGCAGTAGCTGCTGCTGCCAGCAATCGTGACGAGGCTGGAGAGGTGTCGTATAAATAGGCTGGGGCTACCCAGTGGCTCTGCCTCCCCCCTGGCTCTGGTCCCACATCTTTCCTTTCTTCACTCTCACAGTGAGCCTGCTCTCAAGGGCTCTGCTGGATTCCAGCTGCTCCCTAACTGTGTGGCCTTGGGCAAGCAACTCAACCTCTCTGGTCTCACTGGTTTCCTTCCGTTGTGAAGTGGAACAAGATTGCCTGCCTTTGGGGTGGTTGTGAGGGTTAGAACATAAAGGACATCTAGCACCATGCCCGACATGCTGTGTGACAGTTACTGGTTGTGATGCGGAGATGGCGTGAGCAGTAACAGCAGGAATTTCGTCTCTGCCCTCAAAGGGGCACTGTTTGGCTCACAGCCGCATGGGCTCAATCCCCCTGGACTAGCTAGCTGGACAGCTCCAGAAGCCTCTGCAAGCTGAGGAGAGTCGGGTTCTGGCACCAGAATGCTGGGTGATGCAGGGAGACTCACTTGCCTTCTCTGAAGTCACCTCCCCATCTACAGCCCCTAGGGCACTGGTCTCCTCTGAGTTCAGTTGTCTGTCAGTGGGGCGCCACCTCTCAGGAAGCTGCCTGGGCTTCCAAGGTTGGACAGTCTAAGATGCAGAACTGAGACATTTGGACCCAACCTCAGCACCATCGTGGCTCAGAAGTCCTGGGTACCCAGCCCAGGGTACCGGCTCACGCCACTCGGAGACGTGTTTGTGACAAAGCTAACTGAATCCCTCAGGAAGAGAAATTGGCATTCTTTGAAAACAATCACATAGGCAGGTCTGGTTTTTTTGGTTTATTTGGTTTTTGAGACAGAGTCTCATTACATCCTCCAGACTAGCTTTGAATTTCCTAGTCTCCCTGACACCGGGATTATGGCATGCACTACTATGCTATCCATAAGTGATTTTCTTGACAAAACATATTAAATAGGCAAGAAAGAAATAACCACAAAAGTGCAGAATCCTGGGCAAAATGGAGCCTTTTGTTTCATTCAAATCAAAACTAGGTCCTGCCTTGTGTGATGGTGAGCACCTTTAATCCCAGCACTTGGGAGACAGGGGCAGGAGGAACTTTGTGAGTTCGAGGTCAGCCTGGTCTGCAGAGTGAGTTCCAGGACAGCCAGAGATACACAGAGGAAACCTTGTCATGAAAAACTAAACAAGCAAACAAAAATTCTGTCTCAACTTGGACTCTTTGGACTGTGTGGGCTCAGACTAGTCTCTTTATTTCCTGGAGCCCTGTTTTCCCATGAATTTCTCGAGAGTAACAGCCCCCATGCCACGAGAAGATCTCAAAGCTTACAGACGATTGCCTGTGCAGTGTATTTAGTGTCTGGCACACAGCGGGCATCCAACTACTGGCAACTGTCATTGGAGATACTATCATTGCCAGCCTCTCACTGTAAGCAGGGGACCCGAGGCCATCAGCTTCACATGGCCCTTCCCGAAGAACTGGTGACTAACCCACAGGAACACACTAACTGCCATTCACCTCTGGCAATTTCCAGCCAGAGCAGCTCAGGAGGGTGGTCCTGTGGTCTCCTAATGTGAGGAGCAAGCTCTCTGGTTCTGCTGGCTTCCCTGGACTGGTCCCTGCAACATCCCTGCCTCTGGCCTTTGTTGAGCAGCTGGAGCGCGTGCTGCACGGTCTGCCCGTGAAATGCGGCTCATGGAAAACATGCATATTTGTGACTGGGTGCGTGTTTCTATTTCGGGCTGACACTGCTCTCTTTATTTGTTTTCCCCGGGATATTGGTGCTTTGGAATCCAGCTTTGGAGGGCGTTTTGACAGACTTTGAAGGCTCTCCCGCTCCCTGGGCAGAAACAGGCTCCAGTGGGAGGAGGGTGGGCGGGGATAGAGAGGGTTTCAAATGACAGGTCCCCTTCCTTGGCTAGGACAAGGGACAGTGACTCTCACTGCCCACACCTGAACATTCAGGAAAAGGAACACAGAGGAGTACAGGTAAGGAAATAATTCCAAAGAGGGGAAAAGGGGGCCGGAGAACTAATCACCAAGCTTCCAATTAAACTTCGGTTACTGCCGGTTACCAGCACCAAGGCTATTACTATCAGCTTCCACAACATCACCATGGCAGTCATTTTGGGGTGCTTATATTTACAAACAATGGTAGATTGGTGATTCCCTTAGGGAGCCCACCCTGTCCTTTGGCACCATACTGTGCAGCCCCCAAACCAAGAGGTTTTGAGAAACTGCTTAGCCAAACAGTGCTGAGGCCTGCCATTCCTCCCTGCACAGATCTGACTACCCATGGGCAGGCTGCTTGGTTGAGTCCTAGAGACTTGAGGCTGACACTTGAGATAACACTGACAGGTGAGGTGCCTTGGCCAGTCCCTTCTGTGAGGCCGTGTGTCTGGGGACAAGGATCTTCAACCCAGCCGCCCCATCTGCCTTTGAATTGCCAGGTGTGGTAGGTAGTCAGGGAAGTCTTTCTTACCATAAAAAAGAGCTTGAACCTTCATGGCTTGACACAGTGGACAGCCTTATCATTGCCTGCCTCCATGGTGACTAGACCCAACCAGTGAGACCCTAAGAAAATTGCTTGGCATCTCTGGTCCTCACCAACTGGGCATCCCTTGCAGGGTAGCTGGGGCAGTAGTGAGGATTTCTGAGGAAGTTGCGAGGCACTGTAACCTCTGGGAGCTGCAACCATGATTTTCAATCCCAAGTCCAGCCACTCACGAGAGAGTCGGCGTTCTTCATAATCAAGTCCCAAAAGGGATCCCGTGGGCGGTGGTGCCCTTTTATAATGGAAAGGCTGGAGCTGAGAGTAGGGTGGGAGGTTTGTCCAGGGAGCTCTGTACCTGTGAGAGGCTGAGACCAAGATCTGGGTGTCTCCATTTCTGGCTCATTTCTCCCTCCATACCAGGATTTTCTCAAGCTTTTTCTGAATTTTAAGGACAAGAGAATGAGACTGTCAAAAGACAAGCCGGGGCATGGGTACAGATCCTTCAAAATGCCAATTCTCCAGGAGGACTAAGGCTTTCTGTGGCCCCAGAACTATCTCACTCTCCAGGTTCTGGTGCCCCCTCAAGACAGTTTTTGAGGCTTCTGGCCCTGGAAAAATTTCAAAGATTGGCAGTAAGCACTGCTAAGGCTATTGGACAGAGAGTATATATATATATATATATATATATATATATATATATATATATATATCCGAAGAGGCAGGAAGGGGTGAATGGAAACTGCAGCTGAGGAAGCCATCCCAAGTCAGTGCCCCAAAGGCCAGCACTGCCAACACGGGTATCAGAGTGCAGACTGGGTCAGACGCAAGCGAAAGAAACTCAGAAAAGGAATGGAGCCAGCCTGGAGGGATGATGGACAGGAAAGACCAAAGGGTGTGCATTTGAAAGATAACCCTGGGGAGGAGCAAAGCAGCAAACAAAGACAGCACAAGCAAGGACTGCAGACCCTGGAGGAAGAAGATATGCCAGGAAGAGGCTTGAGTAGGCATGGGGGTGGAGAGTACGAAATGGACACTGAGCTTCAAACCAAGACAGTGAGGCGCCTGCCTGCCTGGCTGGGCTGCTGCCCGGAGCTTCCTTTGAGCCCAACAGCTGCTTTGCTCCTTCTGGCAGACACTCTGATTCCGGGGAGGTCTGCAGTAGAAGGAGAAAGGGGATGTTTGAGCCTGTGTGTTTGTGTGTACACACGCCAGTCTCTGTGCCCCACAGCCTGAGACCCTGTGTGTCCTTGGTGTCAGCGGGAGTCCTATGCAGTGGTCTCCGGAGTCTGGGGTTTTAAAGCATCCTCCAGAGAGAGCGTGGGGTGGGATGCATGCTGGTCCACAAACTGGGGCTTGTGGAAAGATTAGGCTTGTCCACATGGGTGTGAATCCTAGGTCTGTATTGCGTTGCGTGTGCCTATGAGCCACGAAGGGAGTATGTTTACCAGGATGGAGTGTGAATTTGTGCATAGAGTGTTGGCGAATGATCTATGGATAGTGTATGTGTGCATGTGCGCGTGCTTAATGCGTGCATGGGAAGCATGGGGCTGTAGGCTCCGGTGCGCTGTCCGCGGTACTGACCGAGGGTGCGGACAGGCCAGGACCCACACTCAGATTCAGGAAGCACCGCTGTTAGCTGGCATCCTCCATGGAGCAGACAGAGGTCCTGCAGAGGAAACCTCCAAGGAGACGTCTCCCCCGGGGAGTTGGGAAAAGTTCTCCCAGCGGCAGGGTTGGCTCTCGGGACTCGCCACTTAGGCTGGGAATCTTCCCCTGACTCTGGGCTCCATGGCTGCTCAGATACCCACCCCATCATAGCCCTCACAGACGTTCTGAGCCGAGCCAGGGACCCTCTAGAGCTAGGCTTCTATTGCCTGCCGGAGCCTCAAAGGTTCCTTCACGCAGCAGCACCTGCAGCGGGTTAACCGCGCCCCAGGACTCGAAGAACGTCCCGCTGAGCGCGTGAGTGCTCTCAAGTAGGAGGCAGCAGTAGAGGCCATCATTCACCTTTTCCTGTCCCCTCCCTCCCCTGAAGCCCGGCGGACAGAGGATGGGGGTAGCTGACGTTCAACTTTTATGGACCCAGACAGACACCCACTGGGACAAGCAGGGATAGGGGGGTCGGAATCCAGGCTGACTCTGGACGTTAAACTAGTTCCGGCAGACCGAAGCTGCAGCGGCTCCCTAGCGCCTTGATGTGAGGCTGGGATCCGACCTCGGAAGCGCGGGGACAAGCTCTGAGATCTGAACTCTGTCCTCATCAGCCAGCTTTCCTGGGACGCCGAGGACCTCGCCCGGGGTGGCCCGAGAGCGGGAGAACTTTCCGCACTCCTCTCCCATCCCCTCCAACCCCCCGCGCAGGCCCGGGCGCGTGTGGCGCGTTATCCCCTTCCCCTCCTCTGAGCAGCGCATCCCCAGCCCCGATGGCGACCAGCGGCAGTCCCACTCACCTCTCTGGCCGAGCTGAGCTAGGGTGAAACACAGGTGCCGTAGGGAACTTGGGGCTTCGGCCACCCCGCCGAGAAGATTTGTCCCTTGTGGGGAGTCTCAGGGAGGAAGGTCCTCGGAGCTGCAGGAGCCCCGCGTTCCCACAGCTCCTCTCCCGGGCGTGCAGACCGCGAGCAGGTCAGTGACAGCTGCGTCCCCAGCGCGCACCCGGAGCACTCGGCGCCGCCGCCTCCTTTTATCTGCCGCCCGCCTTTGTTTGGGTCCCGGTTTCTACCACGGGGTGCGGGGGGTGTCCCGGGCAGGTTCTGGAGTCACGCCGCGCTACGGCCACTGGCGCCTCCAGCCTTAGCGCCTGCGGACTCTGCGTCACCATCCCGGCGAGGGCTTGCGCTCTGCCGCGCGCTGCTGTCCCCCGATCCCGCCGCCAGGCGCCGCCCTGGCTGTCGCTCCCCCTGCGGGAATCGCGCGGTGGTACAGCCAGGCTCCCCGTGCGGGCGAGCAGGGGCTACGCATAGCGCAGCGACCCCTGGGGGTCAATCCCAGACTCTGCGAACGGTCCTGGCCATGCCCCCTACCGGCCCCCGAGGTTTCCGGGTGCCCAGGTCTCTCCCAAGCGTGCGCTCCTGCTGGCGGCTCTCAGCGACATCTGCCCATCTTTGGCATCTCACCAACCCGCTGGACACTCGAGGGCATCCCAGGATGCCCTCCGGAGGTGGCTGCCAAGCCCAGGATCCTGGCACCATCCCTTCCTCCCTCCTCTATTCACCTCTCTGGCAGCAGAGCCCAGAGCCCAGCCAGCCCCTGGGACCAGGCACTCGTCCAGTCAGCACAAGGTCTGCCTGCCACCCCCTGCAGAATGGGTGTCCTAAGAGGAACGAGCCCAGGAATCAAGACCACCCCCCACCCCCCACCCCCCGCGCAGCCGCTCCGGGCCTCATTTCTCTCTTTCAGGGCTCCAAAGGCATTGGCCTTGATGTCACTCAAGGAGAGGCAAGAGAGCCCTCAAAGGGACCTGGTTCCAGTCTCATGCTGCAGGAGGGATGCCACTCAGGTGATTATAATGTAAAATCATAATGTGAACTGCTGGAGAACCAAGAAGATAGAGAAATAAGTGAGCTGAAATCTCTACCTTTAGGAAGTCTCCTTTTATAGAGGAGAATGCAGGAGCATTATGACATAAAACTATTGAAAGCCCCACACCTGGCTCTACGCACCGTAGCCCGTGCCCCCATCTGTAATTTTGAAGGAGGAAACCTAGGGGCCTGGGCAATGGCTTAATGGGTGCTTGCTGCCAAACCTGACAACTGAGTTCGATCCCCAGGGCAAACCCACTCCGTGAGCTGTCCTCTGAGCTCCACTCATGCACTGTGGTCCACATGTGCATCCCCTCCAACACAACACAACAAACAGACAAAATTTCAGTTAAAATGGAGACAACCTGGGAGTTCTCTGAACCCCCCTATTTTTGGGGTTCTACAGTGAAGCCTATTGTCACTCACCTGCAGCACCTGCCCAGCTTTCTTAGACACAGTCCTAGGGGACTGCACTCACTGACTGGCTGCCAGGTGGAGGTATGCGCACTTATGATCCTGGGTGCCCCAGAGCTCATCTGCATGGAAGCAAATGACCAGAGCTAATTTTCCTGCCCTGGTATTTGCCCCCCCCAATATGTTTGGGAAGGAATTTTAGAGGGCCCACTGGCCAGCCACCAAATCTGTCAGAAGATCTGTAGTGAATTCATGCCACCCGGAAGACGTTAGGGTTAGGGTCTGTGCCTGGCAGGAAGGATGCCGAGAAAGAGAGAGAGAGAATTAACACCTAATGGAAGGTGTGTGTATTCCACCACAAATGCAGAGGCCAAATGTGATTCTCCAGACAGAGCAGCCCAGCAGTGCCTTGCAAACGTCCATCCGTCCATCCGGCTCCACCTAATACATCCCAGAGGGAGGCAGAGAAAGAGGAGCCATGGGGGGAGGGGGGAGGAAGGAGAACCAAGGAAATTCTTGTTTCTAAGGGAGTAATGGGAGACACAAAGTGTGTTCCCAAGCCCAGCTGAGAGCAGAGGCTTGCTCTTCTGGGTGAATAGCTGCATTCTTTTCTGCTTGTTTTTAAGACTTCTTGCTTCGAAGAGCCCCCTTAAAGTTCTCCAGAGGCCCTGAGCTTTTTCCTGTAGTCTGGCAGAATCACAGGGCACCCCAGTTTTGCCCCAGGGTGCTGTGGATATGACCCCCATTCCCAGGAACTAGATTTGCTAAGAGCCCCAATGCCATCCTCCCTAATCTCATTAAAGTCCTTTCTCCCCTCTCCAGAGCTCCGGGTAATCTCCAGAAGGCCAGGGCTCGCTCCGCCTTTCATAAGGGACCCTCTTCAAAGGGAAAGTACAGAGGCAGGGGACCTGACCGTCGTCGCTCTCCCCACCCCACCCCTCTCTCTCTTGTGTGTGTGTGTTTTGTAAGGGAGATACCGAGAAATCCTGAAAGGATATGATTTGCCCAGGCCATCAGCAGGGTTTTAAAAATGCAAATGGAATCAGGCCTTTGAAATATGTCCACTGTAAGGGAGAGCCTGTGGTGGCAGCAGAAAAGCCGCAAGTGTGGAAAG
Organism: Microtus ochrogaster; assembly: GCF_000317375.1. NCBI lineage: Eukaryota > Metazoa > Chordata > Mammalia > Rodentia > Cricetidae > Microtus > Microtus ochrogaster. Next base: position 84,657,433 of record NC_022016.1, on the reverse strand, counting down.
CTGAGCGAATCCTGCTCAGGGGCTGTTGCCTTCCCTCTCTCCCTGGCTGTCCCCATCCTCAGGCACCTCCCTGAACCCCACCCTTTACCTCCAGGATCTCCCCAGAGATAACTGCAGTGGTCTCATGATGGGCTCAGCTCTGAGGCAGCGGAGATTGCCATTCCCCATCGTCCCCTTGGTCTCCGAATTCCAGTGCCTTCTGCAGGAAGTGTTTCCTGGGTCTGATATAAATTCCTCGTGGTGCCCAGGAGCCGCTTCCCTTGTTCTTGTCTTCCCAACTAATTGAAAAGCCTTCTCTTGAAAGGGATGGGAGCCATAAAGAGCCACTTTGTCCTTGGTTGCCATTCCTCTACTGCCCCTTCTGTCTGGTCTCCAGCTATGCAAAAGCAGGGCCTCCAGTCCAGCTTTCTCCGGAGATCTGTTTTCCTGTTCCACGCCCTACCAACTGCTGTGTGACCTTGAGAAAGTTACTTCACCTTGCTGAGGTCTCACCTCCCCCTCCATTTATAGAATGGAGACGATGAAAGTACCTGGGCCGTGGCAATGGCTATCAAGGCTTTCCAGATAAGAGCATCCCTATGAAAAGCTGCATTTGACACATCTGCACGGCATAGATTAAGATGTGGGAAAGTGTCAGAGCCGTCTACATACTCCTGGAGCCAGGACGCCAGTTCCTCCTATTTCTTTGCTTCACCAGTGAGGAAGAGTGTGCACAGATCATCTGGTTATTTTACCAGATGGCTGAGCAGCTCAGGGTTAAGCATATAGGGAGGGTTGGGAGTGTTTATTTTTAAAAATATGGTATATTAAGACACTGTCCCAGCATGGTGGAAGGGGATAAATACTTTTTGAAATAGTTCTCTTTTTAATCTACTAACACTCTGACTTTGGGGAAAGTTGGGGTTGAAGGGGTGTGTGTGTGTGTGTGTGTGTGTGTGCACGTGTGTGTGTGTTGTAGTAACCATGTGAGCTTGGGTGAGCTTACACTTAGTTTACCCATCTGCAAAATGGGATTAAGGAGGACCTCCACTGCTACTACACTTGCAGTAAGTTTTATCGCCTATGAGGACTGTTCATTTGTCACTTATGTAGAGTTTAATGCAATGGAGTCAGAAAGATAAATGATAGAATGATTGGTTGTGTTTCAGCAATTGTTAGGTTGGTGAGGAAAGAGCTTGGTAAGCTTGCCCAGGTTCTCTTTGAAGTCCTCTTGAGCTCACACAAGGTCGTGGGTGAACTGGAGTTGAAGTCCAGGCCTTCCAGGGTCCAGGTCTGCACTTCCTCTGAAATACTGTCTTTCCTCCCCCCAGCCCCCTCTTCCCTAAAGCTCCGTTTAGGAATCTGAGTTTACAGAACTCTCGTAAGGAGAGAATAGATGAACTGATCATTTAGGAGAAGAAAGAGGTTTGGGGAAAGCGACAGTGCCAACCCCAGCTGGGTTGCTCTGAACAGGCTGGTTTGGGGGGGTTGGCAGATGGGTAGCACCCTTCTTTCTCCCCCAGCATTCTGCAAGCAGCCAGGTCTAGCATTCCTTTCCCAGCCTCACCGGCCTCCTCCAAGGAAGCAGGCAGCCTGCGCCAGAGTGAATACAATCCAAGTTATTAATTGCCTGCAACAATTAGCCCAGTGCCTGGGCCTGCAGACGCCCAGGCTCTGAAAAAGGGAGCCAATTACAGCTTCATCAATATTCACGCTGCTGCATAATCTTCTCCTGACATGAGGCCCCCAGCTCCCCACCCTTGTTTCTAGAGGCCTTTGCTCTAACCTACAGCATCTTCAGAAGACCCAATATTGCTGAAGCCTTTGAGAGGAAATGTCACTCGGGGCCAGACCCAGAGGGACGTTTCGTGTAGTGGAGTTGTACCACTGGGAGAAAAGACAGGGACTGTGCCAAAGACCTAAAGGAGTGGTTCCAGCCAGTATGGTCGTATTGTGGGGGAAGCATTGGCGTCTCCAGGTTGTGGATATCAGTAGATTCCTTGCTGCTCTTGTTGCTAGAATGGCTCAGAAAAGGGAAGTAAAACTTCTGGGGCTTTTCATCATGTGTGTTTATGTGTCTGTGATGTGTTTGTGCGTTGTGCGGGCCATAAGTCCACATCGGGGTCCTCCTCTATTGCTCTGTATCTTATTTTCTGAGATACGCTCTCTTGCTGCACCTGAAGCTCACTGATTCTGCTAGACTGGCTGGCCAGCAAGCTCCCGGGATCCTCCTGTCTCTTCTCCAGTGCTGGGATTGCAGGCATGTGCTCCTGGTTCAGTCCAGGGGTCTCTGAACTCAAGCCCTCAGGTTTGCACAGCAAGAACTTTGCTGACTGAGCCATCTCCCCAGACCAAGCTCTAGTCTTAATTCCAGTTCTGTCACACACATGCTTCATGGCCTGGTAAAAGTTCACTTCTCATCTCTGGGCTGATGTCCTTACCTGCTCCCTTCCTCATGCGGGAAGGAAGATTTCAGAAGGGGCTAAGCAGAGCCCACAGTGAGGGGTACACAATGAGTTGGAAAGAAAGACAGTGTTTCTGTTCTGTCTAGGAAAAAAAAAGATCTAAGAGGAGAGACCATGACCCCCAGGGAAGAGTGGAGCTATGGGGATAGGACAGATAGGCAGTTAGAAGCACTGGATGCTAGCCCCAGATTCGCTGTAACTCACTCCTTGGCCTCAGCATCCTTTTGTACCTGGTCTCTTGCTCCTACTTGCCAAGTGAGGACACCAACATAGATGTGCACAGAGGTGCCCTGGTGGAATCTCCCAGGAAAGTGTGGGAGGCACGACGAATGTGCAATGGGTCCACAGCGTCAGAGGAACAGGAAAGCCCTGTTCAAAGGGCAAACGGCAGGGGCAGTTCCGTGAAATGGCCCAGAGAACACAAGACGAGACACACCGCTCTCGCGGCCAAAACTGCGCACCTGTGTTTCTGTGACAGCCAAAGAAACAACACACTTTTAAAAATCAAGATAGAGAATAAAATTTATCTCCTGGTGTAGAATTTCTGAGACAGGCTACATTAAGAATCCTTGGACAGAGCCTGGCCCAGGATTGTTTCAGCACCATGGACAGTGACCAGCGCTTGCTGTGGTCAGGTGAGGGCTTTACAATTATGGGAGTTCAAACCTTGGAGGTGGTATGAGGCTTGGAGCCAGTGGTGTTGAGCAGCACTCGGGTTCAAGCCTAAGTTTGTGTTGCGTGGCTTTCAAGTACTCAGTGAAGCTGCCCAAACCTTGAGAGGACAGAGGTCATTCTCATGGCCTGTCTCTCTGCTCCTCCAGGGATACTACTCAAGGCTCAGCATAAAACCTCAGCCTGGCTCCCCATCCTGCCCTTTATCTGTCTGGTTTCAGCTTCCTGGTACAAGTTGGCCAGCATCTCGTGCTCCTCTCAGCTCTGCTGGCCCACTGGCGCCAGGAGACAGGGCAGCTTTCACCCTGGCCACCAGGATTCATCTAGAACTCTGCAGTGACAGCAAGAAAGAGCTTTCCTGGCATCTCCCCAGTCAGGAATCTGTATCGCTCTGATGGGCTGCCCCCCAGTGCCAGCTTCTATTCCTGCACGCCTCGTGTGGGCAGGGCGCAGAGCACACTACTCCAAAACACAGTGGTAGAGCACTGAGCTGGAGTGGAGGGCTGAGGGACAAACCCGAGTTTTATCAGGTCATACACCTGTTAGGCAACGAGAAGGCTGCCAACCATGTCTGTCATGACCCTAACCAATTGCTGCTATGAACTGGGAGCCAGGCCATATACATATGCTTTCATGGAAGCCCCGCCCCCAGGAAGTGAACTTTCTTGTTCATCTATTTTCAGAGGAGGAGTAACTAGTGGTTTCAGGTCACCAAGTGGAAAAACCGAGGAGTCAGATTCAGGGAATTTGATTCTGTAGCCAAGTTCATCTTCACATTCTGCCCACTTTACAGTTGTGAAGACTGAGGATAGGAGCTGTCAGGGCACTCACATCATAGAAATGAGAGATGGTGCAGCGGGTTTGAACCCAGGGCTGCCGCTGTCTCCTCTCTGTCTCCCAGGGGGAGCACATGTCTTTCTGCTCTGGTCTGCAGACCTCAGGACTCAACAAGGTCTTGAACACAACTACTGTAATATCTCTGCACGTTTTTAGAAAAGTCATCACCAAGTTCACATTCAACTTGGTTGCACTTGAGATGGTCTGAGTTGACTACGACCCGCCTCAGGAATCCAGAGGGACCAACCAACCCCAAGGAGGGAGAGTCACACCTCGTCTCCCTAGGACAAGATCCAGGGGCAGGACTAGTGACTACAGACACATTACAGCCCTGACTTCCGCTGGCCCAGGGCCCCAGGTCGTCCAGCCTCTTCTGTGAACAGCAAGACTGAGGCCCAGGCAGAGGATCCCACGACCGTGTTTACTTCACAACACTGCCGTCCTTTCGGCCACTTCTCTTCTGTCCCCTTTCTGCCATCTCCAGGTCCTCATTTTGCAGCTGGGCACGTCGGGGGACAGCTGCTCTTGTTGGCAACCTCAGCCACATCTGGCAGACGTGTCAGCAGGATGCAGAAGGGATGTGTGAGTAGCCTTAATGTGATGTGGGGGAGCAGCTGTGGGCAGAGCTGTGCCTGAGGAACCCGCTTGATGGCCTCCCCCATCCCCCTTCTTTTCTCGTCTCTTCCCTGCCTCTCTTCCTTTTTCTCCTCTTCTTTCTTTGTCTTTCCACACTCCACACCCCCTGACCTCATCCTTTACCTGTACCTCCTTCTATATTGGTCCCAGTAATGAGGTCACCACCGTCTTCCCTCATCTTCCCATGACCGAGGGGAGGATAGCTATCTCCCTTTTATAGACAGGAAGAACGTAGAAGTCAAGATTTGTAGGGCCCAGAGAGTTCAAGCCCAGTCCCTGGGTCTCTGCTCTCCCAAGTACTGAGGGAAGAAGCGTAACACCTCAGCCCTGTGGGACAGGAAGGCCAGAGCTGGTGATCCACACTCTTGGTCTCAGAGAGGTTGTTGGGAGGATGTGTCTCCCTTGAAACTCGGAGCTGGTCTCGAACCCAGCCAGCCTAGACTGTGAGTCTCTGGACTCCAGCTTAAACCCCCTCCCTGCTCCATGCATGGGGTCAGCCCAGGGTCCATGATGCTTATAGGATGTAAAACCAGAGAAAAGGAAGTAGAGACAGAAAAAACACAACCAGGCTGTTCCACAGGGACCCAGGCACAGAGGACTTCTCTCCCTGGGATTCTGTGACTGTCATTTCTGTACTGGGATGGAGCGCTTGGTACTGGGTGAACCTGAGTGCTTTGATGTCTGTGCTGCTCGCTGGAGGATGTTGTCTGACCTCACCTCCAGCTGTCTCATGGCAGCCATGACTGTGATGCCCGCACTCAGGAGGCTGAGGCAGGAGGATCCTAAATTTTAGGCCAGCTTGGACTACATATTGAGATAATAGGTCTTTTAAAACATCAAACACACCAGGCAGTGGTGCATACCTTTAATCCCATAACTTGGGAGGCAGAGGCAGATCTCTGTGAGTTTGAGGCCAGCCTGGTCTATAGAACGAGTTCCAAGACAGTCAGAGGTACACAGAGAAACCCTGTCTCGAAAACACCAAAATAAATAAATACGACAAGCATGCACGCGGTTAGTTAAGTCGAGTGGGGTTGCATGCGCTGTTTCTAGGGTGCATGGCAGACCCCAGGAAGTGTCACTGCTGCCTTTTAGGTGCCGGGATTGTCCTCCTCCCAGCACCTGCTTCAGTGCTGTGTTCTCAGCTGCCTGATCTTGGTGTTTGCTTGTTTAGTGGGGTTTAGATAACAAGGCCCCAGCAAACAGGTTGTGATCTATCAGCTGCCCACACAAGCCCTGCAGTCTAACGACTTGGGCTCAAACCTCAGTTCTTCCAGTGACTGGCAGGCCACTCTGTCACATCAGGAAAGTCACTAAACCATTCTGTGCATCGATTTTCCCACCTGCAAAGGAGGCTCACAGTGGTGCCTGCTGACGGAAGCTGTGCCGGGGACAGGGAGAGTGGGAGAGATAAGTCAGATAAGCAAACGCTGGCTGGCATCCCAGAGGGTTTTATAGAAAAGGTAACAGAGCCAGACATGGGACCTGCAATCACGGGACTTGGGGAATAGAGGTGGGAAGATCAGAGGTTCAAGGTCAGCCGTGGCTACTAGCAAGTTTCAGGCCAGCCTGGGCTACATTCAACCTTGTCTCAAAAAATAAACAACCATCACTATCATCAACAAAACAAAAAAGTTAATGATGAGACTGAGTCACAGGTACAGCAAATAAATGACCTAACTATTGGAATGCAGGATTAGAATCCAGGACCGCCTGGTTCCCAGGCCTATGCCTTTCACCAGCAACCACACACCCAGAAGTATGAGCGGGATGGGGATCCGTGACCCCCGCTAGGACTGGAACAGCACAGGAGCTTCACACCTGCCTGTCTGCTCCCCTAGTCACTCTTCCTTAGCTGGGAGCTCACCCCTCCCACCGTGTCGTTCATTTAAACTACACTCCTTCCTGCTTAACTGCAGCTCCCTAGGGTCCTCCCACCTGCCAAGCCTGCTTACCTTGCAGGTCCCAGGGGGCCTACAGAGCCCTGAGCTCCAGCCTTGTTCTGGGTCTGGGCCTGGTATGAGGCTCTGGGAGAGCCAGGAGAACTCCCTTCCCCTCTCCCCTGACGGTGGGAAGGTCCATGTTCCAGGAGCAGCACTGCCTCCCCCCCCCCCCGCTGCCTGGCCCCCCCAGGACCCTTCCTCTTGCCTTATAACCTGCCATTGGCTAGTCTTCCTCTGTCTCTGTCAGCCCCCATCCCGCCTGTCCTAATACACACTGATCGGGCTTCTGCGTGTCCTAGCCAAGCTCACGTTCCTGCCCCCACCTGAAATGCCTTTCTCCTTCCTCACTGTCAGTGGATTCATCCATCCCTGGGCCAGCTCATCCTGTCATCAGAGAAACCACCCCCATCCTCCCCACACCTTTCCTCCCCAGAGTGCCACCCCACCCCCTCCTGGCTCCCAGAACAAATTCACACATCTATTTCTGCACTTATCCCAGCCTGGCTTGTGTGTTCTTTATGGAGATTGTTGACTAAGTGTGGGGCTCCTAAATCTTTGCCGGGGGCCACTTCCCAGGCAAGGGCTCCAGCATGGCTGAGGGAGACCCACTTCCCAGGCAAGGGCTCATGGCTGAGGGGGACCCACTTCTCAGGCAAGGGCTCCAGCATGGCTGAGGGGGACCCACTTCCCAGGCAAGGGCTCATGG
>NC_022016.1:84642332-84650095 GCF_000317375.1 Microtus ochrogaster | reverse complement strand
CAAGGGCTCCAGCATGGCTGAGGGGGACCCACTTCCCAGGCAAGGGCTCATGGCTGAGGGGGACCCACTTCCCAGGCAAGGGCTCCAGCATGGCTAAGGAGGTCCTTGGGCAGCAGATCCTGGAGCTATGGGTCCATCTGGCTCCCACAGCCAGGTCAGACCCAGACACTGGTGTTGTCATTTCAGAGAAGAGACAATGGATACTTCCTTGAAGGTACAGCTGTCCTGTGATCGCATGGCCTTTGCGGGGTGCTGCAGACCTGGGCCACTACTCCCTCATCCTACAAGGACCCTAAACCCTGGTGCAGGGCTGGGCTTGGGCACATCCGAGTCTCCAGTTCGCACTGTGAGTCTTAGTTCGCACTGAGACACTTGAGTCCTTGAACAAGAGGTTTCTGTTTGGCTCACAGCTGGAAGACGAATTGGGAGCTCTGCTGCGGGTCGTGAGTGAGGCCACCTCTGCCCTGGGGTGCTGGAGGGGTCCAAGGCTACTCTGACTATATTCCTCTTCTTGCTAAGCCAGGGAAAAAAACAACCAGCCAATTGTGACCCATAACTATGTCCCAGACTAGGGGCTGCAGAGACGGCTCAGAGGTTAAGAGCGCCTGCTGCAGTTGCTGCAGAGTAAAGTTAAGTTCCCGGTGCCAGTGCCTAGCTGCTCACAGCCACTGGTAAGTCCAGCGCTGCCCAAGGGGTGGGAGACTCCACTCAGCTGTGGAGGGTGTTCAGGAGACCCAAGCACGGAGGCCACTCATGCAATCCTTATGCTGTGTCTAGGCCTCTCTTCGTACTTTTAGATGAAACTGATAACTAGATGGTCCTCCAAAGCCACTAGACAAGCTCCCCATTTCCCCCTCAGAGCTACTAACTGCGGAGTCCTTGGCTCAGTCTCACGTTCCCTGTTGGAAGCTAAGCCCGGATGGCTGCACATCTGCAGAGAAGGGCAATGGAGAGAGTGCCTCCCCGCCCGCAGCAGTGCGACATAGGGGGAGGGCACAAGGGTGCCTGGTGCTCTCGGTCCTGAAAAGTGAGAGAGCTGGGACCATGTGCTCTGGACCTTTGCCACACTGTCTTCTGGCACCATCTACTGTCCAAATTTGGGGAGTTTTGAGGTCTTTCCAAGGGACCTTGGAGTTGGGCTGACTAGGTGGCTTAGCAGGTGAAGGTACTTGCTGCCAAGCTCAAAGATCTGATTTTGATTTCGGGGACCCACGTGATACAGGAAAGAGCTGACCCTCACCCAGTTGTCCTATGACTTCCTCGTGAGCACTGTACGTGTGCGTGCATGCCATGTGTGCACTGTGTACACACACACACACACACACACACACACACACACACACGGCATGCACGCACGCACACGCACGCGGGCACTAAGTCTGAAAGCTAAAAAAAGCTTAGTGTGAGGTTTTCATGGTACCATTGCTCAGCGCAGCCTGAGAAACTATGTGGGGGTTTTATTTTTACCTTCCTATATCTGTTCACCCTCTATTTAAAAAACACTTGTTTTTATTTTTAATTATGTGTTTGTGTAAGTTCCTGTGTGGGTTTTGTGTACACGAATCCAGGTGCCCAGGAGAGGCAGGGAAGTTGAATCTCCTGGAACCTGAGTTGTCAGCAGTTGTAACCCTTCCGATGTGGCTTCTGGGAACTGAACCTAGAGGTCCTCTGGTCCTCTAGGGGTCCTCACAGCAAGTACTCTGAACCACCAAGCCATCCGGCCAGCCCCATGTCCATCCACTTTTGATAGCAAATGACTACCACCCCTTCCACTTGATCTCTAAATCACCTCTCCCCTTCCGGCCATTTGAGTTGGATGGAGACAAGCATTTGGGAGTCGGATGAGCAAACAGGGTAGTCCATTATCCCCTTGACCACTGTGTCTGGTTCATGGCCATGACGCCCTGGTGGCAGATCCAGTTCAGTAATCAATCTTAATGCTTTCGTCACTTGGCTTGGTGAGAGACCCTCATCTGAACAAGGGAACATGGGCTCTTTCTTTACTACTGGCTGTCACACCAATGTATCTGTTCTCAGAATAAAGGCTCCATGAACTGGGGGGCAGAGAGGGGAGAGAGAGAGAGGCAGTTTGAGGGGCTGGATCAAGCTGTGCCTGGAGTCTTAGCTCTACTTTTGAGTTTTTCTCTGGCCAGGCAAAGGCAGGATTTTGTCACTGATAACAGAAAGAGTCTGGTTAAACAGACTCGAAATCCCATTTCTCATGTCACCTTTCCCTGGGAGACACAACAAATGTCAGTTCATTTCAGATAAAGCACCAATGACAGACCAGAGAAATCATTCTGCCCCGAGTCTAGATTGGTGAACCAGTGAGCTTTTGGGCTTGCTTATAGGAGCTTGGGTGAGGGGTTTCTTATGGAATTGTGGGCAATTCCAAATCAGTCACATCTCCAAAAAGTCTGACCCCAGCATGGATGATAACCTCCCTATAGCTGCATAGATGGAGGGCCTCCATCTTACTGCGGGTTTATCATAGGGAGTCTCAGCTGATCTGAGTAAGATGGTAGTGTCTGCCATCCCCAGAGGACAGCAGCCCACAACGGCACATCATAAAAATTTGAACACTCAGAGCCGAGCAAGAGTGCTCAGAATCATAAGTTTGGTGTGGCCCAGAAAGGAAGCCCACAGTGATTAATCCTATCTGGGGGAAACGTGGGAAGAGCTTTAGCTGTGGGTGTAGAGAACCAGTCTCTCCATACTGCGCTTGTTGCTGGCACAGATTATCATCCACGTGCACACAGCTGGTGCTCAGTAAGTGCACGGGTTGACTGACATATCCTATAGGCAACCTAGCAGGAGGAATCCTGGTCAGAATGAGGGTGAGATTTGGGGGAAGCACCAGGAGTAAACGAGATGCCAATTTCCAGCCTGGAGGTTGGCTTTCCAAGCAAAGAATCTAAAGACCCGGAGTGGAGATGAAGGCAGTCAGCAGCACAGGGGCTGCTGGGCTAACTTCCCGCCTGCAGAGGCACCTGGGGCCCTTGTAGACCGTGATTGGGTGATTGGGTGGTGTGCTCCAGAGCGGTCCTGCATACCCTGCTCAGGGTTCACAAGGAGAGAGGGTCTGCCAGGGACTCTGGGAGTTCCATCTGGGAAGGTCTTGCAAATAGTGATATTGATACTGAACTCTCTACGTGCAGTATCTTAAAATATGCCAGCCTGGGGTTAGGAGGCAGCCTCTCTCTCTCTCTCTCTCTCTCTCTCTCTCTCTCTCTCTCTCTCTCTCTCTCTCTCTCTCCCCCCCCCCCCCCCACCTTGTTTCTCAAAGTGCAGTCCATGGAACAGCAGCACCGGCAACTTGTAGGCGTTTGCTAAAAATGCAAGGGCTGGAGAGATGGCTCAGTTGGTAAAGTGCTTGTCACTCAGGCATGAGAACGTGAGCTCCATCCCCACCCAGCACCTATGTAAAGACTGTGGTGGTGCCCGCTTGTAATTCATGTGCGGGGGTGGGGGGTGGGGGGAGGAAAGCAAAGACAGGCAAATGCCTGAAGCTGACTGGCCAGTTAGCCTAGCCTAATTTATGAACCCCAAGTCCAGTGAGAGACCCCGTCTCTAAAAAGAAGGTGGGCAGCTTCCAGCAACACATCCAGGGTTGTCCTCTGGCCTCCTTGTATAACTGAGTACATGTTGTCACGCGGCACACACGTGCATGCGCACACATACACACACACACACTCGCACTCATACACGCACACCATACCAGCTGATTGTGACGACTTTTTAAATTAGATTCTCCCACTGACTCTCAAGCTGGTTAGCATATCTAGAAAACATTGCTGGCTGGATTCCCCTACCCTCAAGATTCTGACCCGGTTGCTTTGGGCTGCAACCTGGGCATTGGGAGCTCTGAAAGTCTAGCAGGTGTTTCTCATATGCAGCAGAGGTTGAAGACCATGGCTTGAACTGTATGGGGTGTTGCTCCCCAACTGAGGTTCCCATGCTAGCAGTGCAGCTGAGGTTTCTCATATGCAGCTGAGGCTGAAGACCACAGCTTGAACTGTATGGGGTGTGTTCCCCAAGAGAGGTTCCCATGATAGCAGTGCAGCTGCCATGGAGCTTACTAGAGAAGAATCCTCTAACTTGGGGGCAGAGGCCAGCATTTGTGTTTTAACTAGAAAAGTCCTAGGTTAGTAGAGGGGTTCAGGCTCGAACACTCCACTCTGAGTCTGAGGGACCCTCTTTTCCCCTGAAACTGGAGTTAAAGGTGAGCCACTTGGCGCAGGTGCTGGGAACTGAACCCAGGTCCTCTAGGAGGGCAACAAGTGCCCTTAACCACTGAGCCATCTGTCCAGGCCCTACTTATCCTTGGTTGGCTTCAGTTTCCACATGTGTAAAAATAAGGGAAGGGTGGGAACCAGTTCAGAGCAGCCTGCTCCCTTGCTGTTCTCATGGCACACATGGCTACTTGTTACAGAACCCTAAATGTCTCAGCATCCTCCAGTCCTGGACTTGCAGGCATTTGGAGCAGATAGGTTGGCACTGGACTGGATGCTTCAGGCTGTCGCTAAGATCTCTGAGCTCTGAGATCAGGTGCAGGCTTTGGACCTGTGCTCTGTCCCCAGCCTCCTTTTTTCCCTTTTACCCCAAGGAATGGGGAAGCTGGTGCACCCATGGGGCACAGGTCATGACACCCCTTTCCACACACCCCGTATCTCCTCTTCACTTTGGCAGAGCTGGCCCTGCCTACTGGGCTTTTCTTCATCTCCTCCTCTAGAGTGAGCTGCAGCCTTCAAGGCCTAGGTCAAAGACTAGTTCCTCAGGGAACTGTCCTGATGCCTGCAGACAGGGACTACCCAGTACCTGCACTGTGGTCTGGGGAACATCATACCCAGTAGCTTCCTGCCTGCCCTGTGCACCTTCACTGTGGTCCGAAGTATCTGGAGGCCACCAGGGTACTCGGCACAGCCTGGTGGGCTTGCTCCTTCCCAAGGAGATCATGGGAAGAAGAGGGCGACAGGAAGCTGCAGCAGATCCCCGGCCATCGACAGGAAGCTTACAGGCAGATGAGTGAGGTGTTAACTACAATCACTGAACCCTGAGGTAGGGGCTGTCAGACCTGGACTGTATCCGTGCTTCACATTGGGCTGAGTTCAAGGACAGAAGGAAGCTCCCTCTCTTCTCCTCTTCATACCCCTGCCCACTGTTCTCAATCCAGCTGGAAAAGAGGGTGGGAGAAGTCCATTCCTGCTACATTGTGCTCCTACTGTGTGTTCAACCACCAGAAGCCACGGGGCCTTAAAGAAGCATGGATCTCACTCTCAAGGGAATGGAGAAGGAGAAAAGCATGTTGAACCCAAGGGCACACCCAGCCCTGTGTGAGGCAACCATATATGTAACGTTTACCATGTGATCACTGAGTGACAGGAGGGTCTGCCAAGCATCTACCATGTGCAGGTCCCCAGAGAATATGTATGGGGCACCTACTGTGTGCAGGCTCCCATGGGTCCCATACTAAGCCCCAAGAACAGAGAATGAGAATGGAGGCAGTGTACACTGAGCCCTGGATGAGACCCTCACATCATGGAAACCAATCACAGGTCTTTCAGAAGCATGTCTGTATTTCCTGGCCTCTGTCCACCCCAGGGACCCACTTCCTCCTCTGCCAAGACCCAGTTTCTGGGGCGTGCTGTCTCCGTGCAAAGCTTGGCTCCTGCCTTGGCTTGCCCTCTGCTTTCCCACGGCAGGGTGTTCAGGCAGTTCTGATGCTTCTGCAGACACACCTCTCATTGCTGAGATGGCGCTGTCCAGCGGGAGCTTCTTCTTTCCTCACACTGTAGAGGGCTGCCGCTCGTTTTAGTCCGGGAAACCAAGGTTCTAAGAGGCAGATGAATCCCACTGAAGTCATTTAGCCCAGCCAGTTCAGAGAGCTGGAGTGTGACTGGGCACCCAACTGTCCCAAGGGACACTGAGTGAGTGACCCAGGTTAACTGAGGGTCTCTGGTCATGCCGGTCCCCAGAGACCTCCTGATGGCCGTTCTGCCAACCATAGCTGAGCCTTGTTCTCAAGTGGTCTCTCTCTCCCCGTTATCCCCTAGATGTCTACCCAGGAGCCCAGCAAGCCTGGGGGTGTTACATCCCCAAGGGGTGATGTATGACGGCATTTCTGAGTGAGAGACTGGCAGCAGATCACAGTCTGGGAGGGGCGGGGCTTCCCCTCCCTTGGAGGCTTGCAGGCTGCATTTACCCACCAGGTTCTCCCGCCCACAAATGACTACTGAACAGCTTGCCTGGGAAGGAGAATTCCTGGATTATGGAGCCATGATTCTAAATGGCTTTTTATCTGTGTTTTTTTTTTTCATTTCTTAGACAAAATTGTGAAAATTTGAGTGAGTTAAATGCAGAGGAGATAAAAAGCTGTGCACATCACGGCATGGGGGACGGTGTCGGACACCTTGGGAGGAGGAGAAGGGAGACATAATGGCCGCCACTGCCTGCAGATTTTCTGAACTTATTCCCTATTTTCCCAGCATGGCCTCTTTCTCTTGCTCCGCATCATACACACAGAAAAGAGAGCCCAGAGAGGTCAAGTAACTGGACTAAGGTCGCATGGCCAATATGTAGCCATGTTACAATTGAAGCCAGGTGCTCTGTTTCCAAGGTCAAGTCTCCGACTCCCGGTCATGCTAAGTTGGATCACTGTGAGCCTTACTGAGAGGCTGGCCAGAATGATGCACTCATCACATAGCTGGTGGGCCACAGAACCGGGGTTAGAACCCAGGTTCCGCCCTCGGTGGGCATGGCTCTGACAGAATCCCACAGGGAGAGGCAGGGTACTCTACCACACACCTGTGCCCCAGGTAGCCACGGCATGAATCCTCTGACACAGTGGTCCTCAACCTTCCTAACACGGCGGCCTTTAATACAGTTCCTCATGTGTGGTGACCCCCAACCATATAAAATCATTTTGCTGCTACTTCATAACTGCCATTTGGCTATGGTTATGAATTGTAATGTGAATATCTGCTATGCAGAATATGCGATATGAGACCCACAGAGGGGTCACGACCCACTGATATCAGCTCTTCAGACCCTGGGTACCAACTCCCAGAGGCTAGGAAGGTGCTGTCTCTGCTGCTGTTCAACCGCACAGCCCTTTAAGGGATTATTCACACTGCCTGATGCGAGTCTCTGTCTCTTCAGCTTGTCAATCAGCAGACCCGTATCCCAAGCTCCATTCCACATCTGGAAAGGGGGATGGAGACCAGTGCCTGCCTTCTGGGCTTCTTGGAGACGTATGAGGCCTCGGAACAGTGCCTGCCAGCAGGACACGGTACGTGCTCGGTAAAAGCTGGTTCTCTGTTCATCCCTTCAACCATGTTCTCGGTGTGCACTTGTGTGTCCATGCAGAAGAGTGCACACACAGCTCCCAGTCACTGCAGCTGCAAGCTCACAGCCTGCGGGAGTGGGAAGGGGTCAAACGGAGGAGCGGTCGGCGAAGGGCAACCTAGATAAATGCGGGGAACTTGATGAGCTTAGACAGGATCAGTGACGACCACGGCAAGGAGACAATTAAGCTTAATCCTGATAGTGGAGGGGCCTTTCACCTCCTGGACAGCCATGAAGGACAGGTGAACAGGGAGCCACAGGCTGGGCATCTAGAGCAATGAACAGCATTCAGTGACCCAGGAAGGGAAATCTGCCCCCTTAGGGTCCTGTGAGTTCCCAGGGTGGCCAGATGTGAGCTATGTCTCGGGCAGTGAGCAGAGATTGTACACTGGGCTGTCAGGGGTCTTGGGAAATGTTGG
>NC_022016.1:84631042-84642166 GCF_000317375.1 Microtus ochrogaster | reverse complement strand
GCACCCCAAGTCACCATGAAGAGATTAGTTGGTAGGGCTATAATCGCACCCCAAGTCACCATGAAGAGATTAGTTGGTAGGGAGACAGAGACAGGAGGATCCCTGGGACTTAATGGCCTGCCAGCGTAACCTAATAAGTGAGCTCTAGGTTCAGTGAGAGAGCCAGTCTCAAAAATAAGGTGTACAAGCCAGGTGGTGGTGCACACCTTTAATCCCAGCACTCGGGAGGCAGAGGCAGGTGACTCTCTGTGAGTTCATGGCCAGCCTGGTCTACAAAGCAAATTCTAGGACAGTCAGGGCTACACAGAGAAAACATGTCTCAAAAAAAAAAAGTGTGCAGTGAGTCCTCCCTCCCCCACAGAAAGAGAGAGATCCTAGCCCCTAGTGCCTATGAATGGGACATTATTTGAAATAGAATTGTCACAGCTACAATGGGTGAAAAGGAGGCCACACAGCCATAGGGTGGCCCTTAGCCTAACGTTCCTCAGTCTCCTTAGATGAGAAATGAGAGCCAGGAGGGTCAGACTTGGCGAATACCAAGACATACAGGGATAAAGGCCATTCAACGCAGAGACTGGGAGGAACATCGGGAGTGTCTGCTCTTCCCCCCCCAACCAGAAGCTAGAAGGGCCCAGAATGGGTTCCCTTCAGACTGCAAGGCCCTATGCCAGCTGGGATTTGACCTTCCAGACCCTCTGGGAAGCGACGCCTCTTATTTGAACCACTCATCTGTGGGACTTTGCAATGCTGCCCTGACAAACCCACCTAGGCGCTGATCTGCCGCCAGAGTTCATCGGAGGGTGACCCAGAAGGTTTTCGCCCAAGTTGCTTCTCTGAGGCTCCCATGATGCCTAGCACTCTGTGGCACCTCTTAGAGCTGGCACCAGTCCACTGCTTGAGCTGCCAAAACCCCTTCTACCTGTTTACTATTTCCCGAGGGGCCCAGATTCCTGGGTTCACCTCAGGGCCATAGCTTTAGCAGCGGCCAAGGTTCACCGCTGAGAAATACAGCTGGCTTTAGGTGGTGACGGGTCCAGCGGGTTGGCATGAATCATGTTTATTGAAGACAGGAGACAAAGGGAGGAAGAGAAGAAAGCCCAGGAAGGGGAGGCGGCAGGCAGAGGTGCAGCGTGCAGTGGGGGCAGCCTGAGAAAAGACCCATTCATTTCCCGATGCTTGCTCCAGGACACCGCAGACCAGCAAGCTGGCGAGGTTTATCTGCTTGCTTCAGCTGTGAAGTTCACTGTGTGCCAGCAGCTTGGGTGCTTCAGGGATTTGCCAGCCCAGGAGGGGACAGGAGGCCCCCCAGAGCAGCTTCCGGCCCATCTTTTGGCCAGCAGAGGCCTGGCTTTCAGCGCTGTCCAAGGGTGAAATTGCTTTACATTCTGCCTGGTAATGAGGTGTTGCAAATCTCGGCCCCCAGCCAGGAGGAGCAGCTCCGGCCACTAGCCTTGGCCCAGCCATGCTCCAGCCAGGACCAGACTGGCTAGCACAGGCAGGGAGGAGGATGGGCGCAAGAAGTATTTGAGGTAGGGAAGGGAAGCGCAGAGGCAGAGAGTCAATGCCAGGAGGTGAAAAGAGGGGATTTTTCTGAGAACCACTAAGTATTGAGCACCTCATGCCCAGCACCTTGTACCCAGCATTTCGTACTCAGTACCACAAACTCAGCACTTGGTAGCTAGTACCCGGAAACCTGCTCAGTTATGCTGCTTTACAGAGCAAGTCTCTCTCTGGTCCCCCGCGGCTGCCACAATAAATCAGCAGGAGCAGGAGCTACTGTCACCTTCTGTGGCTGTCAGTCCTAAGCCCAGGTGTTGACAAGGTCGCACCTTTTTGAGGCTCTGGGGCTGATCTATTTCACACATGCTCTTCTCCTTCAGTGTCCCCGGGCTGATACAATCCCTGGGTTGTCACTCCAATTTCTGTCTCCATCACCGTACAGTGCTCTCTCTATATGTCTGTGTTTGGGCTCAACTGTCCCTCCTAGGAGGGCACTAGATTAAGACGATGCTAATCCTGTATGACATCATCTTAACCCCATTTCCACATCCAGTCCCATTCCCAGTGTTAGGGATTTAGGACACTGACCAACAATTGATTAATACTGACTGACAGCTGTTGTCCATCCTGTACTAGGCTAGGAGCTATCTGTGACCTTGCTGGTCATATTGTCACACCAAAGAGATACCCATCTTACCGATGAGAAGATTGAGGATAAGAGAGAACACACACACGTGCATGCATGCTTGCACTATAGCTACAGCTGGGAGTATTTTTATTTATGCTTTAATAGATAAAAGTTGCCTGAAGATCAGAGGGTAAAACTAAGCCACCAGAGGCCAGGTAGTGGTGTCACACACCTTTAATCCCAGGATTTGGGAGACAGATGTAGATGGATCTCTGTGAGTTCAAGGCCACCCTGGCCTACACAAGATCAATGCAGAAACAGATCCAGGTGGTGGTGGCTCATACCTTTAATCCCAGCACTAGGGAATCACACGGCTTTAATCCTAGAACTAAAGGGGAATGAATATAAGACAGAAGGAGACAGAGGCTCAGGGCTCAGTCTGCAGTTGCCCAGCCTTTGTAGAGGTAAGGCTTCTCTACTGGCTTGGCTGCTTTGCTTTTCTGATCTTCAGGTTGAACCCCAATATCTGTCTCTGGGTTTTTAGTATTCATGATACATTAGATCTCCTGCCTACCACACACAATGCCTGGACGCTACCCACAGTTATACAAACAAAACAGAGACCTGTGGCTAACATGTGATGAGTTTAGACCTTGATTCAACAAGACATAACTTAGTAGCCAGGCAGAGTAGTGGTGCACACGCCTTTAATCCCAGCACTTGGGAGGCAGAGGCTGGTGGATATCTGTGAGTTTGAGGCCAGCCTGGTCTATACAGTGAGTTCTAGGACAGGCTCCATAACTACACAGAGAAACCCTATCTTGAAACGTCAAAAAAAAAAAAAGTAACACAGTCATGAGGTGGATGGAACATCATAGCAAGTGTGGGAAAGTGGAGAAGTGAAAGCATTTGAGGCAGGAGTGGGGACCAAAGAGGCTTCCTGGAGGGAAGGAAGGGCAGGCTCAGGGTCGGTGATCAGAGTAAGGTGTGGCACCTGAGGTGTGGCCTGCTGAAGGAAGTACATCACTGGGGGCGGGTTTTGAAGTTTTAAAGCCATATGCTATTCCCAGTGCACTCTCTGCTTTTTGCTGTGGAAGATATGAGCCCTCAGCTTCCCATTTCAGTCACCATGCTTCTACTCTGCCATCACAGGTGCTAACCCTCCCTTCCTTAAGTTACCTTGGTCATGCTGTTCTATCACAGCAGCTAATACCCAGGTCCTCGATGCTTTGACTTCTACCTCCCCTTGCCCATGAAGGGCTCATGATCCGATCCCTCAGATCCATCCCTGGCCATCTTGGCCATTCTTCCGAAAGACCCTAGAAGGACACTACAGCAGGGATAGGGCCCAACTCTGACCCTTCTCAGCTATGTGTCCTTGGGCCCCATTTTCGCCTCTCTGGGCCACCACTGCAACAAGCACTAAAGAAGATCAAAATTAAGGTGGCCACAGTGCAGGTGATTCGAAGACTAAAAGCTCTGGGGAACTGTCCTCACTCCTTTGTGACAGACGACATCCAATGAAAAGCAGGGTCTTGGCTCCACTTGGCAGTTCACCCCACTGCACCCCCCCACACACACACTGTTCTTTGAACGAACAACTCCCCTTCACACCTCTGGGCCTTTGCAGAGGCCTTGCCCACTCCTGGAGCCCCCACCCCCATGCCTATACAGACGCAATGATCAGCACGCTGGGCAGTCTTGGCGTTGTGAATTTCCACTCTAGACCTCAGTTCCCATAACACGGGGAAAGCACACAGTCTCCTCAGCGGGGCTGCTGTGAGGATTAAATATGGTAAATATGCCTGAAGCACTGAGCATGGTAGCAGACTCATTTATCAGAGGAGGTGGGATGGTTACTGCCTGGGTGTCTGGGAGGGTGTTGGTGACTCCCCCACCTCCACAGACGGGGAGTGGAGAAGGGAGAGATGGGCACGGGAGGAGAGGTGAGGTATAAGAGCTAATTACAGGGACAGGATCCTAGTCCAGCACCTGAGGCTCCTTGACTCCTGAGAGTCCCTGCTACCTGGGAGCCTCTGCCTCCCAAGGGTGTCTGCCTCCTGAGGACATGAGCCATTTAGTCTTCCAACTCCGACCCCACTCTGTTTCAGTCTTCCCTGCCCCAGTTCTTCCAGCTGTTTCCCTGTTTAAGCCATTCTTGGGACTGCCTCATCCTGGTCATTCCTTTTACGAAGACGGTTTGTACCTTTGTCTTCCCCACACATGATTCCCTGGTCTGCTTACCGATTCTTAAACCTGCACCCTTATGAGGCAGCACTGAACTCTATCCCTGACCTCAGGGCCCAGCAAAGGTTTGTCTGCTTCTCCGAGAATCAGTGAGTGAATGGAGTGAATCCATGAAGGACTGCGTGGGAGACGCAGGGGGTTACCAGTCCCTACAGCCCTGGCACCAGCCCCTTCCTCCCCTCTCCAGCTGCTCCTACGTCTACCTTCTGCCCCAGGCGGACCAGTTTTTCTCTGTACGGGGAAGGAACCCTGACTGCATTGCAGTCACCGCAGTAGAGATGGTCCCAGAACGCCAGCTCCACCAGGCGCAAACGACCTCACGCTCTTCTTCTGCACCTGATCTTCCCGTGGCCTCAGTGAGTTTGTTACTGGAGAGGAGACATGGATGATCACAGAGAGAGGGAGTCAAATTCCTAGACTTGGGAAAGGGGTGCAGCTTCCCCACGCTGGCCCTGGCAGGGACACACATGTCCTCTCCTGCTGGGAGAGCCACTCCATCTTCCATCACCCCCCGATATTTAAAGAAATTAAGGTCAGGTCTGGCTGCTAAATATTTGTCTAAGCGGAACAGAAAATGGTGCCAAAGAAGGCCTTCAATTTTATGAGCAAATAAATCGTCGGAAGGAGATGAGTTGGGGAGAGGCAGGCGGCAGGGACTCAATTATTTAGAGCAGAAAGTGCCTCCCAAAGTCTGGAGGGGCTGTCAGAGTCCCCCTTTTGGAAATGCAGTCTTTCTCCTTCACTTTGCTGTATGGGCTGAGGCTGGTCACGTACACACTCTTGCCTTCCTCCGTTGGATCCCTGGCAGGTAGTTCAGGTTCTCCTTCCTGGACGGCTGCACCTTCTCATCCCCAGAGTGACTGAGCAGAGGAACTTGGACTTTGTGTTCCACTGAGCCTGCACCTGCCTCCAGAAACAGTCATCACCTGCCCAAGCTCAGCTCTCACTTCTGTACCATGGGATGTTCTGGCGCAGCTTCTTGGAGTTGCTGTGGGCTTAAAGAAGGGGATTCTTGCCAGTGCACAGGTCCCCGAAAGATGTTCTCATTCTAATTCCCAAAGCCTGAGGCTATCATACTTCATGTCACGAGGGTGAGAGGTGGTATGGAGAATCCAGGCTGTAAATGGAATTAAGGTCACCGATCAATTAGCCTTTGGATAGTAGAGGATGTGGGAGAGTGAGGATCGATCTGGGAGGAGGAGGAGAGTTTGTACTGGATAGGAGACAGACATCAGCCTTGCTGAGTTTGAACTTGGAAGGGACCATGAACCAAGGAATACAAGTGGCCTCTAGAGGCTGGATCAGGCACAGAAAAGGGTTCTTCCTCAGAGCCTCAGGAGGACAGGTCTATCCATACTACGGTGTTAACCCAGCAAGACCCATCTGGTACGACTGACCTCCAGATATGCCAGACAATGCTTTGTGTTATTGACTCATTTTACTTTGGGGGAATGCTCAAGTATGCATGCATATGTGTGTGTGTGTGTTCAGGAGTTGGTGCTCTCCTTTTGCCTGCTCATTTATACATGCATATGTGTATGTGTGTTTAGGAGTTGGTGCTCGCCTTTTGCCTGCTCATGTATGCATACATATGTGTGTGTTCAGGAGTTGGTGCTTGCCTTTCACCTGCTCATGTATACATGCATATATGTGTGTGTTCAGGAGTTGGCCCTTACCTTCTGCCTGCTCATGTATGCGTGCATATATGTGTGTGTTCAGGAGTTGGTGCTCGCCTTCGGCCTTTTGAGATGGAGTCTGCTCCTCATTTCTCTTGCTGTACTGCACACCCCCAGGCTAGCCGACATGGAGCTTCTAGGCTATTGGATCTGCCCCCCCATCTCAGTAAGAATGCGAGAATTACAATGGAGCTGACTTTTTATGTGGGTTCTCGGGATCTAACTGATGTCTTCCATCTTCCAAGACTGGTGCTTTTGTTTCCATCTTCTTGGCCAAAGGTGTTAGTTTTTGGAGACAAGGTCTCCTGTGTCTCAGCTAGTGTCAGACTTGCTATGTAACTGAGGCTAGCCCCCAAACTCCTGATTCTCCTTCTAGCTCATGAGTGCTGGGGTCGCAGTGGTGTGCCACCATGCCAACCTTCATCCGTACTGTTTTTTAAACCACTTTGTCTGTAGTAATTGGTTACAAAAGCCAGCAGAACCTAATCCAGTACCCAGTGAACACCAAGTGTCATCCTTGTCCCTGTGGGGCTGTGCGATGCAGCCAGCTCCCCCACTGCTCTCTAGACAGAAGAGCAGGGATTCCAAAATGAAAGTTTTCTTGGTGTAATTGTCCCCTAAAAGATCATCACAGCCCATCCAGCCTCCTCCACGCCCCTCCTTCCCTCAGCAATCTGTTCCCGGCTCCCAGCAGGGTCTAGGCTGGGACCTGTGGTGCCTGCAGCCCCTGGAGGAGACAGTTAATAAAAGCAGGAGAAGGAGAATCAATGTGTGCTGACATCCCTATGACAGATCAGCAAGGGAGACAGATTTAATATCCTGCCGTTTCCCTTCCTCAGCCTGGGGGCCAGAATTGATTAAATAAATTAAAGCCATGCAGTTGCGATGTCTGGGTAAGGTCGCCTGGTCCTCCTGCTGCCACTGTCCAGCTACATGGCTTATCCCATTCCTGAAATCTCACGTATCCCTCCAAGGATGGAGTCCTACAAGTGTGGGCATCCTCCCTTTGCCTGGACCTCCTGGCCTGCAGAAGACCCTGGGCAGGTGAGGAATGTGGTGGTGGGGATGGTGAAGTGGGTGGAAGGGAAAGTTCAGAGCAAAGGGGGCTGGGGCGCCGCTGAGTGCCAGACAAGGGGCTGTAGCAGTGAGCTAGCTGGGCAGGCGCTCACGCCGTGCACGCTATGCCTGGGTTTGGTTTCAGCTCAAGGTAGTAGTAGGAGTCCTCAGTAGAAACTCAGGTGATCCCACGTCCTGTCTCTCCACTTCATGAGCCCCAGCACACCAGGTGGGGGTGATCTTATGAGCAGAGCTACCACCCTACAGTACCCTATTCCTTCCAGCTCTCTCCATGACCAGTTCAGGGAGGGCAGGCACCGAGCCTACAGGACATAGGGTAACTCTGGGTTAGAAATGTCAGTGGGTCATGTGTGATGGAACTCTTTGCAAATCGGATACTTGAGAGACTAAAGCAGGGAGACTAGAAAGCTGAGGTTGCCTAGGAGAACCTGACGACAACAACAATGATGTCCCCCGCCCCCCCCCCACGCAACACTCAAAGCATCTTCAGCCTCAGCAAAAATAATGGGACATCTGAGAAGAGCCTGTACATGAGCTATCCGCACCCCCCCCAGCACAGAGTGGATTCTCCTACAGCCACAGGGCTCCACTGAGAGTCCCAATCTTCCCCTTTGTCTATGCACAGCCATGGTTTTGAGCTTCTCTCTCAGCCTTTCACAACTGCTGGACCCCATGAGCCCCTGGTGATTTTCCCTCCAAAGCTCTCAACATTATCATCCCAGCTGAGCTGATGACACAACCCCCATTTCACAGATGAGGAAAGTGAGGTCAAGAAAGGTCGCCCAAGATCACAGGGCAGCAGAGCCAAGAATGCCTGGTCTGCCCCACACTAAAGTTCTTTCCACATCACAGGAAACACCCTAGCATCCATTGTCTGGGGCAGGGCCAGAGATGTGTCAGCACAGCTGGGGACACAGAGAGGAATGTGAACTCTGGACCCAGCGACAGAGCTAGAGGATGCAGGGATGCTCGCCATCTTCAGCCTTAGTTCTGTAGCTTCCCTTGCTGTACCTTGACAGGGCCGCAGGTGACCAGTAGACCAGCCTCTAGGGTTGGATCAACCAAGCCCCAGCCTCCCCACTGCCCACAGGCCCTCGAGCAAGCCACCAGCCGCCTACAGCCCTTCAGCCCCCCCCATCTGTAAAATGTCAATGATGAGGACATCAGCTCCACACCAAA
The DNA here is from genome assembly GCF_000317375.1 of Microtus ochrogaster. Classification (NCBI taxonomy): domain Eukaryota; kingdom Metazoa; phylum Chordata; class Mammalia; order Rodentia; family Cricetidae; genus Microtus; species Microtus ochrogaster. The sequence goes on along the minus strand of NC_022016.1, from coordinate 84,633,859 downwards.
TGGACCCCCAGAATTTCACAAGAGGTGACACAGTCAAGATGTGAACTGTGACTTAGCCATTGCCAGTCTGAGCCGGTAATGCCATCAATGTTCCAGGAAGAGCATCTAGGTGGAGGGCACACAGGGTCCAGGAATGGACAGGCAGCGAGGAGAGTCCGGGACTATCACATGGAGATGGTTTCCTCTCCCACCGCCGCTTGCTGAGGTCAATCATTGGTGAGGCACGGTCAGTTTGCCACTGTAGTGGGCCTTACATTGCTGCCCTCCCAGCTTCCATGAAGGTTTTGATCAGCAGCCCCCTGATGCTGTCCATGGTCACTGAAACTGCCCAGTCTCACAGAGATGGCTGGAGGAAGCCGGGGCTCCTGGTTCCGGCTCCCCTCCTCCCCTTCAGCATACCAAACACTGTTTTCGCTTATGGCTTATGCCAGCTGCGAGCCAAGTCTGTCATTAGACCTCGATTTTCTCTTGCAATCGAAGCGGGATGCTGGGAAGGGAAAGACAGTCAGGCGCTTGGTGATTCTAAGCACAGCAGCCACATTTAGCCATCAGCCTGTCTGCCAGTTCCCAATGTATCTCCTAACCACGGCACACAGGGAGGCCCCTCTCCCCTGCTATTAATTCTCTCTTCAGTTTAAATCCTGCCCGGGGAATGTTGTGCAGCTGTCCTGGGAAGGGGTGAATCCTCGAACAGAGGACAAGTTAGGACAGCAGAAAACGGGGCATGAGGCGACAGCAGGTCCTGGGGTGCAGAGACCATGACCAGTGGTGGCACCCGAGAAGGATGGGGGTTCCTGAGACCCATTTTCATATTGTGCCCCTAAGTTCAGGGTCAAATTCACTACTGTTCTCTCAGCTGGCCTCTGTTACACCGTCACTCCAGCTGGGTTCCAGGTCCTACCAGCTCTTCTTTATTCTGCTTCCTTTATCTCCAAACCCACTAGCAAAGATACAGATTCCGGTGGCAACCCAGCAGCAATAATCACAGCCCCTGGCCACGCTCTCCCAGGAGGAGCGCACGCCGCCTAGGTTCTACTCATCACTTCACTTTAACTTTAGCTTCTAAGCAGAAGGTGTAAATCTGCAGCTAGATTATAGAAGAGGAAACCGAGGCAGCGGGCAGCGATGGCCGTGGCATGGTTGAAGATTTGCACATGGGTGTGTCTAGAACCGGCTCCCTAACAGTGAAGCATGTCCTTCTCCAGGACTTCCCTTCCTTGCCCTTTTTCCCAAACGGGCAATGAATCTGTCATCTTTGTTTCCCAGCCTTAGCCCTCTGCCTCTCAGGAGACATGCCAAAGCTATGTACGGGTCCCCTGGCATCCTCCATGGGCCTGCCAATCACTTCTCACAGGGTCCCGTCCTGATAGGACAGCCATCACCCTGACCTGGGTGCAGAGCCCAGGCTCTGTTCAGAATCCTTGCTGTATAGCTGGGTCACCGAGGACAAATGGCTCCCTACTTGGAGCTCCAGTCACCCTGTCTGGACAAAGGAGGAGACACATCCCCAAGAGCATCAGGTCTGTGGCAAGGGCACCTGCCTTTGCTTGGCTAGCTCCAGGGAGCTGCCAGGAAACTAAAAAGGACAGTTTTTACTTGAGGTAGAATTTGCTTCCAGCAGAGTCCACCGTGGACGGCAGGGACAGAAGATGTGGTCTGGGGGGAGCTGGAGGGCTTAAAGACGCCAATTTGAAAGCGGGGGTGCCAGTGGCTGTTACTGATCACTTATGACTTCTCCTCAGAGCTGTCGTTAAGGTTGTTGCCAACTCCAGACAGAGGGCAGACGACGTGGCCCCCAAGGATGCTCTGCCCGGGCAAACTGCTGCCTGTTTGGCCCTTCATCCTGCTCAACCGTATCCTGATGGCCATTAACCATGAGTGGAGAGTCAATGGCTGTAGCCAGGAAGGATAGGCCAAGCTAGGGCCTCCTCTTTGCACTCATGGAACTTTAAATCGCCAAAAGAGAAGACCAGGGACTCCTCAGGTCCCCCCTCCCCAGCTCACACAGCAAGCATCATGAGAACTAAGAACATTTATCTTGTGCCAAACCACCAGAACCCTGGCTTTCCTGAACATTCTATGACCCCAGGGCAGGGGGTGTCATGTGACCAGTGAAGGTAGAGAAAGAGTCTTCATAGTGCAACATTTAAAAGTAGTAATTTTGTGATACATCTATATGCGTTTCACACAGAAATAGTACAAAAGAGTATAGACAGAGATGAAACACCTCTCCACAGTTGAGCTGGCCCACAGCTTACAGGGATTCTCCTGCCTCCACTTCCTAACTCGCCACAGTGCTGGGATCACAGGTGCATTCTGGGGTTCTGAACTCAGGTCCTCAGGTTTGCATGGCAAGGCTTCCCCTCAACCATCTCCCCAGCCCTATTTTAACCATTCTTAAGTGAGACTGTGAATTGGGGACATTCTCATGGTGGCTCAGCTGTCACCATTGTCCTTCTCCAGTACCTTCTCATTTCCCCAAGCTGGATCTGTCCTACTGGCTCAGCTCTGCTGTCCCCTCCCTCCCTCCCTCCCTCAATCTCGCCATCTCTTTCCTGCCGTGAGCTGTTGCATCTGAGGGCTCTGGAGGTCTGTCCTGCAGCCTTGTGTGGTTCTCAACTGTGTCTTCCAACACTGTGAGCTCGGCCCAACTGCAAAGACATTCCCCATCCCTGCCCCCCTGAGCAGAGGACCCTGGTCTCAGTTCCCACCACACTCAGAGCCATCTCTCTCCATCTCTACTTTCATTCCGATGTGTGACTGAGCAGTCAGACACATGGGCATCTGCTACTGCTTACGGTTCCAGAGGGAGGTGTC
>NC_022016.1:84604771-84630942 GCF_000317375.1 Microtus ochrogaster | reverse complement strand
GAGAGAGAGAGAGAGAGAGAGAGAGAGAGAGAGAGAGAGAGAGAAAGCAAACTGGATGCAGCATGAGATTTTAAATCTCAAAGGCAGCTTCCAGCAAGGCTATACCCCCTAAACCTAGACAGCACCACCCAAAGGGGGATCAAGTACCAAGTGTTCAAATGCCCAGGACTATGGGGGACATCTCTCATTCTAACCATTGCAACATCACACAGTCTCTAGACACAGTCTCCAGCCTCTGCTGTTGTGAATGAGGCTCACAGCATGTGTGTATGGTGTACTTCTGAAGTAGAATTGCATGTCCATCCTGGGAGCTACCTCCAGCCACCCACACATGTAGTAAGAGCAGCTAGGAGACACCAAGAGAGGAGAGGATAGAAGACCAGGATGACTGAGTCAGACCCGTCTTCTCCCAGTTCCACTTCCCTTTCTGGCTTGGCGTCTATCCATTGCCCCAGGGGCATAGCTGGTCTCCTCAGACTCTGGTTCCTACACGGGAAGATAAGGCTGTGTAGACTCCTGGGCAGCCGTACAGGCTTCTCACACTCCCCACTACAGGCCTGCAGCCCAGGGCTCCTGTGATTGCAAGGGAGGCCCTAGCTGAATTATGGTTTGCAGGATCCTCCGGCAGATTCATCCAAGGGTATTTATCTTGGGCCTTTCTTTCCCTGAGATAAATGGAGGAAATTTACAGCCTGCGGCTCTCCAGGGCAAGCTGAGAGTGGGAGGCATCACCAGCCCGGGAGGCCATCAGGTTCTCGTGAGTAGGCAAAATGGGCCAGGCCTAGCGAGGGGCCAGGCAGCCTGTGAGCCACCGAGGCCAGCAGGGTAAGGACCGCAGCCCATTTTCTCTGCTTCTGGTAAAGTTCTCTGCACGTGTGAGGCTCCTCGGGGACAGCAGAGGACGGTAAACAGGAACAGCAGATATTGCTCACTGAGCCCTCTCTGGTATCAGCCCCTCACTTCATTCCCCTTCAAACTCTGTACCCCAGAAATGGTCCCATTTTATAGAGCAAGCAATGAAGCCGGCCGAGGCCTGTCCACCACAGCCACAGAGCAGGTGAGCAGATAGAACTTAATCTAACCTAGGGCCCCAGGCTCCGTGTCTTTGCCCTCAGCCCCATCCTACGTGAGAGCCAATAAGAAGCTTCCAGAATAGAAAATCAAATTCCATCTGTTGGTTACTTCCTTCTCCTAGCCGCCTCACCCAGATCCCTTCTCACTGCAGACAGACATGGAAGCTTCCTGAATGCTTCTTCACAGTTCTCCCTGCTCATCACAGGGAGTAAATATCACCAAGAGCCCCTGCTGTGCCGAGCAGGTACTGGCCCTCAGCTGGTGAACAAGGCAGAAACTGCATCAGCGGGATGCGGCCACCAAACCCAGCAGAAGCCAGGAGCCATGCAAGCTCTTGGAATCCAGCGTGGGAAGTAGCAATCTACTGCCAATGCCTGGCACATCCCTGACCCTGCCCTCTGCCCTCTGCCCTCACAAACCAAATCTCTACCAGGCAAGCACAAGAAACACAAAAATGCCGTTTTCCCCTGAGTGGGTTAGGGGTGCTCTCCCTGGAGCCTGGACTAAAGGGTCAAAGACCAGAGGTTGATCAGACAATACCTCAATCCTCAACCTGGAAAGAGTTAGAAACAAAAATCCCCGATGATGGCAGGTCAGGGTTCCCTAGCTGAGCCATCCACCTCTTAACGCTCTTTAATAACCCATCTGCCTAGTGGCATTTAATCTTGACCTTAGGCCATCCGGGGTCTCAGTCCCAAAGGTCACCTGCCTCTGCCTGGATCCTGGCCCCACCTAACCCTGCCGTCTTCTTGGATTCACTGCTGGCAATAATTAAGTCTCGCAGGATGAAACGCCAATGAATCGGAAGCCTTCAGGGATGGTATTAGCACACTAACTCTGTTTGTGGCTTAAATATTAATGTCGGGATGTAATTACTACCCCTGTGTCGAAGGCAGTGATGTGGAAATCGGCTCAGCCAGCAAATGGGATCCATCCATCCTGAAAGGTAACGCGCAGAAGGGAAGATCTCATGTTCTGGAGCTTTAAGAACTCTGGGCACTTAGAAGAAGGGTCACACACTGACAATCTGGTGGACTAATCCGTTCATATACCTATTTGTAAATTCTAGCCTTTTGTCTGCTTTCCCACAAAGTGTGGACTTTATAAAACAAACAAACAAGAAACAAAACAAACAAACAAAGCAGACCTGGAGCTGGAGCTCAGCGGTAGAGGGCTTGCCTCATATGATGCTGCACTAGATTCAGTCCCAAGTACTACCAAAAAAAAAAAAAAATCTAAGAAACCCAAATTTCCAGCTTTTATTTTATTTCATGTGTGTGAGTGTTAGGTGGCATATATGTCTGTGCACTGCATATGTGCACACCCAGTCCTCCCAGTTAGTTACAGGTGCTAGTCACACAGTTTCAGGAGGTGCTAGCCACACAGTCTTGAGAGGGCCAGAGCATATGGACAAGGGGAGGTTAATGGAAGAGGATTTCTGTCTGTGTAGCTATGGGAAAGCCACCAACCATGCTGGGTAAGGACTTGGCAGTATAACAGTAGGCAGGGCCTCTCCCGAGCTCTGGAAGTAAGCCCAAATAAATGCATCGATTCCCCAGGTCGGACTTTGGTGGAATTGCACTTTGGTTGATTGTTGGATCCTTATAAGGAAGGACAAGGAAGGGGTAGACATTGCTTACACCTCCACAGAGAAGGAATTCTCACAGAGGGACAGCAGACAGCAGAGGGACCACTAAGTGAGAACAAGGATGACCCTTGCCATCTTCCCCAGCTGGATGAACTTGGGCAAGGCTTGCCTCCATTCTGCTCTCCTACACATTGCTATGACAGAGGACCGAGGGGGCTGTTAACGGAACCTTAGGCCCAGTACCCAGAATGACCAGAACTCAGAGATCCTGGGCCCTGGGTGGGGCCTGCCCGACAGGAGATGACGCCATGTGAACTGAGAAACCCTCAGGACCCTAGCACTGGGGCTGGGGGAGGACACAGATGAGGGAGGACAGGAGGACAGCATGTGTTCCCTGCAGCAGGGGTTGGCCATGGCCCCTGTAGAAGCCCAAGAGAATCAGGCTCATGTTGGGGCCACAATCCCACCTAGGCTTACCTGAACAAAAGGGGATTATCAGACAGTTTTAAAGGTTCTTTATGGGACCAAGAAGGGAGAAATGGGGGACTGGATGGTAGACGACCGGATGGGAGGGGCAGCTTCCTCACTGTCTTCCTGCCTTGAGTGTGGACGGCCTTCCTCTCCCCTCCTACCTGCCTCCCTTGCCCACCCCTTTCTCTGTCGTTCTGTTGGTCTAGCTCTGTCTTTATCTCTCTGTGGCCATTTCTCTTTCTCCGTCTCACCCCCTACCTCCTGCATTTCAGATTCAAACCATGGCAGGGGATAAACACAGGGTAGTTTTTCTGAGATGGGTCCCCACTGTGTGGCCTAGCCAGACCTTGAACTCTTAGATTGCTGTGATCCTCCTACCTCAGACTCTGAAGTAGCTGGGACTGTAGGCATGAGCCACTCTGCCTGGCGGGAGCCACAGATTTTAGCGGAGCAGATTGGAAAGGCATTGAAGCGGAGCCCACGGGGCCTGGGTGAGGGCAGTGGGAGGGGGAAGGGGTCTTGGGACTCCTGAGGAGGCCGCTGGCAAGCGAAGGAGAAAGAGCAGAGAGGGAAAGGAATGCTGTAATTCATCTCACTTCATCTCAGTTCATTGTGGACAAACAGAGCAGAAACAGCAGACCACGGAGGGAAGAAACAGGGCATGAAATTGAACTATGCCTTGTAATAGCTCCGCCAGCCGGGCGGTTGGGGCTAATAACGCACCAGCTCAGGCCCCACCCTACCCTGCACTACAGAGTGGGTGCTCCAACCCACAAATGACGACAGGGGACACACAGCTGCCTGGCTCCTGCCCTGGCATCTTCTCTCCTGTGTAGACTCTTCCCACCTCCTGAGCAGTTCCAGGGCCCAGACGCTGGGCAGCCTCAGCCAAGGGTGCTCCATGGAGCCCAGAGGGGAACCTCTACTAAGCACCAGAGAAAAGGTTTAGAAGTTGAAGGGGTTTGGCGGCCAATCCATATAACCCAGACCGAGGTGGTCAGCCACATGTCTTGAGTCAGGGGCATGGAAGCCTCTGGAGACTCCTGGCAGGATAGGGCTATAGAAAACCTCTCTACCTGCAGCTTTGGTAGGTAGGATTGCATGGGAGGAGACAGGGCAGTTGGGGTATCTAAAGAAAGGGGTGTGGGCTTGCTCCCCACTGCCCAGCCTTGGATGGCTCTCTGGGGTTATGTGCATCATCAAAGGGCATAGGCATTCAGGATGAGGTGGGAGGACAGATCTCTGCTGAGAACGAAGCCTCGGCTCCCCAGGTGGTCCTTCCTTTAGGACTGGATGGAAGACTGTGATGACCGAGAGATGAGGTCATCCATCTTCTCCCCTCCATATTTGCAGCTAGGCCAGTGGCCACCAAGGTTCCCAGTCCAGGACTCCACTCACATCTTCCTGCAGGCTCCCTGTCACCCAGTCCCAACCCCAATGCTCCTCTGCATAGTGGAACCCACTGGCTTTGGGACTAAACTGTTTGACCCTAGATAGCAAGTGTCACCATGTTTCCCTGACCCCAGAGAAGGTGCCAGAACTGGCACAGGGTAGCCTTTGATGCTGTAACCACCTTAACACTTTCCAGATAAGCATACCACACCCCAGAGACAAAAGCTCCGAGTCAGAGATGTGGAGACACTGGGAATGTTGGGGAGTCAGGAGTGGAGTCAGGCCACCAGCTCCAGAGTGGGTGCTCCAAGCAGGGCTATGAGCTGAGTGTAAGGATGGAAAGATGATTTGGGTTAGGGAGGTGGGAGTGGGCAGTGGGCAGTGCCATGGTATATAGGTTACACAATGAACTGATGTTTTAGGGGCTGGGGTCATGGGTGACTGGGTTTAGTGGATTTGGGGGATGGGGTGAGTGGAAAGGTTTAGCGACTGGCGGTGAGCTGGTGTATGGGCTGGGTGACCGGATGAGTAGAGAGGATGAGATGGTTGGAGAGTGGCCGAAGGACAGACAGATCCAGGCTCCCTGGTCTTAGTGCGCAGGGTGCCCCTTCTGGCCTCTGAAGTTTACTGTCTGTTCTCAGCCAGCCCTCATCCCCACTCCCCTCCCCTTCCAATCAAGACCCTCTCAAGGGCCCATGCAGAGTCTCCCCCACCTTCCCCCTATGACTCCCTCAGGCTCACTGAAGATTCCTTGCCACCATCTCCTGCCTCCACAGCAAACGGAGTTCTCCTCTGCAGCAGCCTGAGCCATCCCTGTTGGTGCCGCTCACCTTCACCTCATGGCCTCCTGGCCACTTCTGCCTTCCAGGGAAGCCTGGGACTTCTGAGGGCAGACAGGCATTCTGTATTCATCTCCATCCCAGGGCCTGCTCTGTGCCAGGGGTGTCAGAACGGGTAAAATTCTGGTCAAAGTGAGGGAGAGCTGGGGCCTCCTTCCCAGAAGCTCTCTGTCCTGCCGCCTTCAGGGTCAGTGGCCAAGATGTAGCAGGGTGCAGACAAGACCCCATCCAGGCAACACAAGCTGTGAGGTCCTGCATCCCAGTTTTGACACTGGGTGGGTCCTAGGCTGCAACAGGCACTCAGAGAAACCCATGCAGGGGACCTTTAGCAGCCACTGAGACCAGCACAGAAGTCAGAGCCACAGTGAGACAGCCTTCCTCTAGGTCACTGGTCCCCACAATCTTCCTGTCCTCTGCTGGTGCCTGTCAAGAACTGTCCCCCCCCCCATCTGTTTACCTTCTCATGGCGACAGCAGTGTGTGTGTTGGGAGGAGAGTCTGCGGGGGGGGGGGGAGGCATCAAGGCAGCTACTCTCCTGTTAATTGGTATTTGCACGGCAAATCCTGGTGAAGATGGGATCATTTGCATGTTCTGGGGGTAATGATATTTGATGTTGTCAACTTATTACAACCTTAATTACCACTCAATTTCCTGCTTTCCAAGCTCCCAATCACGCTGCCACCCAAAATAACCACCTCTTTGACACTTGCTCAGAAGCTCCTTGGGGAGAGGGACACATGGAGATCCTCAGCCGAGGGGACGGAATGACAATTGCATATGGTAGTGATCCCTTCCTGTGCTCCCGCCCTGCTTCTCCCCTTCTCTCCTTCCTCCCACTTCTGCTCCTCACCTCCCCTCCCCCTGCTATTTTTCCCTCCTCCCCTCCTCCTTCTGCACTGCTGTCTTTATTTCCTTCCTCTCTTCCCTTCTCTTACCTCTCCTTCCTCCTGCCCAGGGGCTGCTCCTGCAGTGAGCCCCCACTTTGCTAAATGTACTTATTTCTCAGGGGGAAGCAGGACCAAAGAGCCCGTCTCCATGGCAAAAACAGGAAAAGAAACTCCTGTAGCAGGGGCAAGCATCTAATTGGGCACTGTTTGTTTCTGGAAACACGAAGGGGCCCTTCTTCCAGACTACAGAAAAAAAATCTTAAAGGGATAACAAACATGCAACAGACACTGCCGGGCATGGCCCTGGGCTCAGAGGAAAGCCAAGGTCTTCAGGAATACCCAAGGTACCCCACCCTCCACCCCAACCCTGCCAGTCTCCATCTCTGGGGGGATGCTGGTTCTCAGGCTCAGCCATGAGGACCTCAGACATCTCCCCCACCCCCACCTCCCACTTCCTACATTAATGAGGTCTTCTCTCATTAAACCTTTAACCTGTCTTCTTTCTCTTGTCCTTTACCACAGCAAGGTCCTCATCTTGCTCAGGATGCCTAGTCTCCATCTCCTGCCCTGAAACCACGGCTGGGATCGGTCTATCCGGGTGAGCGGTGGTTAACAAGCCCTAGGCCTGAGGCCAACCTTCCTTACCCCAACACTGTGCTCTAGTGCAGTGGGCTCTAGCAGCTGAGGCCCCGCCCTCTAGCTGGAGTGATCTCACTGCACCCAGCTAGCCGTGATGGAGCCAAACAGACTCATCAAGAAACACCTGCCACCTGACCCTGAATGACTCTGAGCAGTTACAAAGTCTCAGCCAGCCTCAGTTTCCTCATCCAGGAAATGGCACCTTCTCCTAAGGTCAGGGAGGACTCAGGGAGCCATTCAATTGACAAGCCAATTTTGGACATCACCTACACAGACCATGTGGACACTGACTTCCCTGGGGAATCTGATGTCACTGCAGTGTTTGGAGTGCCCAGATTATCACTGAGATCTCGGTGGGGTGGAGTCACCAGGTCAGTGGGAGGGTCTGAGCCACTGGGAAGGGTCAGCTATAGACTTGACAGACTCTAGACTAGCTTGGGAGATGAGTCTCTGAGCCTGCCTGTGGGGATTATCTTGATCAGTTAATGCATATAGGAAAACTGATCACTGTGGGCGTCACCATTCCCTGAGTGGGACCCTGGACCATGTAAAGTGGAGCGCATGCTAAGCAGAGGCAGCAAGCATTGCTTTCTTCTTCTGACAAGCTGATGTAAGGTGACCAAGCTGCTGCAAGCTCCCACGGTCTTGACTTTGTCACAAGGGACTTGGCCCTGAACCAGGAGCTCAAGCAAACCCTTCCTTCCTTGGGTTGCTTTTGTTGGGCTATTTTATCAGAGCAACAGAGAAAGACATGAAGACAGTGACAACTGAGTCACATGGCAGAGCCATGGAGAGGGTTCAGCTGATTCAGGAGGCCCCAGGTGCAAGCCCCTGTCCCCAGGGTGCTGCGAGTCTCTATTCCGGGGATGTCTGCTCATCACGACCCCAAGGTTCCCACAATACACAGGATTGCTTCCGGGTCAGGTCACTCTGTGCACACTTCCGACTGGATGTGGTTGTGGAATGGACAGGCTGAGGGATGACTATAAAGAAGGAAGGGGTGGGACGCAGGCTTCCGGTCCTGTACATAGCACAGCTGGCCAGAAGAAAGGAAGGGAGTCTCCCAGCCTGACGGGACCTCTAAGCTCAACTTGGGTTCCTCAAAAACACAGGAAGTTGGAGTAGGGACCAGGAGTCAGTAAAGATCGGCACACCCAGACAGGCCCATCCTTGGAGACGTCATGGAGTAGGAGGGCTGGTGTCCACAAGCCCCATGTAAGGGAAGCACCTCCCCAGGGTCCCATCAGACCTCCAAGGGCATCCCTTCTCTTCTTACAGCAGGGCAGAGGACTGGGTTCCTCTCGGTTCCCTTGCAGAATCCTGTGGAGTCAAACCCTGTGTGTGTGCGCAAACGCACCTCAGGATTCCTAAGCCTCTAATCAGCTTCATTGGCTAATCAATGCCCTCATTTTTTGCTTCTAAGCGGCCGGCTGGGGAAGATGGTCATTAACTACTCTTGTAGTAATTCAACAAATCACCGCCTTTTACAGCGTCTGAGGGAGGCAACTCGAGGCGTGAACCCAGCCGCTCATTCCTTACAGATGTCTCCAGCTGCCTAACATTGCCACAGCCAAGGGGAGGGGCACAGGGCACGGGCGTGCAGCGCTGCATTTCCAGAAGCAGGGCAGCAGCCCTCGTATGAGGAGGGTTTCCTGGGAAAGCTCTCTGAAGGAAGGAGGTGCTGGGGGGAGTTGGGGGAGGACCGGCTCGGAACTGATGAATTAAACATTCACCACACTTTCTAAGCAGCTGCTACCAGAGAGGGGGATGTTTAATTAATAAAACACACTCAGGAAGAGGGAGCTGTTTCCCCACACGGAGCCCTGGGACTCCCAGAGCATGATAACTAGTCAAGACAGGCAGTGCCCCTCCCAGAGGGTCTGGGTGACACGGCTGTTCACATGTGATCCCAAGAAGTGGGGGCTACGGGGAGATGCCCTCTCTTGGCCTCAAATCTCAGGTCGGGGCTAAGGCCATCTGCTTCAAGAGACTCTGAAACTTCAGCAGGAGGAGCTGGGAGCTGGGAGCCTGCCGCTGGTGTTGTGGTTACCGTGTGACCTTGGGGAAGTCATTTCCCATTTTGGGACCTTGAGTCCCTCATGGGTAGTTTCCAGATTGGGTTCTGGAGGAGCTATTGTGTGTCTTAGAGGCATCTCAGAGAAGCCTTTGGGAGAAGGCATGGGGACATGTGAGGCTCTGAGTCCTAAACCCAGCATGGGCCAGAGCAGCCTCCCTTTGCTTTCATCCCCAATAAGCCATGCTTCAAGGAATATGTCCTTTGAAGAAAGAACACGGAGGACTTTTCTGAAAAACTGAAAACTAATGGCTTAGATGTTCTCTCCCGTCTCTTCAGGAGCCTGGGCCTCAAAGTGGAGCCATCCTGATTGGTCAGTCAGCCAACACCAAGCACGGGCAGACAGCTGGCCTATGCCAGCTGCCAAGGCTCTGCAGAGGAAATCAAGCTCTAACTTATCCCCAGGAGCTTCCAATCTGATGTGGCAGGGATATAACGCATGTACGATGACTTCTGTGCTCACAGCAGACATTACTAATCAATCATAGCCCTCTGTCCTCCAGGGATCATATGTAGACTCATACCCTCTCTCAGCCTAGTGCTGCAATCTAGTGTAGACGCCCCTCCCCTGTCAGTCATCTACATCTGCTCTAACGAATGTAAGTTTCACAAGGTGCTATGGGCTCATACAGGAGAGAGAATCTCATGAGATAGAAAAAAAAAAGTCTACAGAATGGAGAGAAAATGGCAGACTGGAGCTGAATGACTCTTGAGAAGCAGAATCAGGAAGATTTAGAGGTTTTGTTCTGTTTTGAGTCCGGAACAGTGGAAGCCAATGGAGGGGAGCCACAGGCCATGATTGATTTTAGGTTGACCCTTCCACTGGGGCCACTGTAGATGGGGTTGTCTTCTTTAGGAGGGAGTTGAGATAGTGAGCCCACCATGGGGTCTATGTCTTCTCTGCTGTAGTCAAACACCAAAGACGGCTGCATACCTACATCATTCCACCTCCGTCTCCAGCCAGTTCTACTGGGAGTTCCTTCCTCCTGCCCGTCCAAAGGTTCTCCCCCTGCATCCATCAGACTCGCCCTGCCTGTGTTCTGCCCCCTCCATCCAGGCAGCCCATCCACGCTGACCTATGTGTGAGTACTCTGCAAGGAATGGCTGAGGGTTTCCTGTCCAGGTCATACCTGGGGTAGACAGTAGAGGCCAGAGAGAGGCTAAAAGATGCTTAAAGATGGGACAACCAGAGAAAATAAACAACTTATCCTGGCAGCAAATCCTACTGGAACACACAGACACATTGCGAGCTACATATGGACACACTGTGAGCTACATACAGACACAGTGTGAGGTACATACAGACACAGTGTGAGGTACATACAGACACAGTGTGAGGTACATACAGACACAGTGTGAGCTATATACAGACACACTGTGAGCTAATACAGACACACTGTGAACTAATACAGACACACTGTGAGCTACATACAGATACACGGTGAGCTTCATACAGATACACTGTGAGCTACATACGGACACATTGAGTTATATATGGACACAATGGGAGTTATATTTGGACACACTGTGAGCTACATACAGATACACTGTGAGCTTCATACAGATACATTGTGAGCTACATATGGACACACTGTGGTCTCCATACAACACACTGTGGGCTGCAGTTACCCCTCCCAGACCCCAGGAGACAACACTGGTCATTTTCATCACCTCCTCCTGACCCACACTGGCCACAGACCCCAAGAGGCCATAGCTTGATGACAAGGGGTCCCACTCACGCTGACCAGCAAATTAGATAAATGAAATGTCTGGCCACCTACCTATGACTGTTTTTTTTTTTGTTGTTTGGTTTTGAAGATAGAAAGACACTTGTATTCATAAAGGGGGAACTTATGGATGTGTGTCTGCTAGACTTACAGCTGGCTGTCATCTGCAGTGTTCGCAGGCAGTGAATGAGAAAGCCCGCTAGCACAGCACGGGACCCCACAGACCGGCTGGATGGGCATGGGAGGGGCGTCTGAGAATGGCATTCATAGCACAATCTGTCACCACCTGGAAAAGCGGCTCCCAGAGAAGTGGATACAAAGGAGCCCATGTTGGCAGGCATGAAAGGAGAAGGAAGTGGAGGCCACAGTGTGATGCGGAGAAAGGATCGGCAGGCTCTGACTGCAAGTCTTTGCACTCATCCCCTTTCTTAACATTTGTCTCTGAGGTTTATCCCTTAAGCCACAAGCAGCCCTTAGGGGTCCAGGACAGAATCCTGCAAATCTTTGTGCCCCACGAGGAGGCAGCCAGCCTGTTCCCTGGGCCTGGCTAACAAGGCATGGGAGGCTGGGGGAGAGGGAAGGGAGGGGCACAGTCAGAACATCAGGGTTAGGAAGCCCTGGACTGTAGGAGAACTTGGAGGGTGCCTCCAGAGGTAGTCCAGGGGGCAGAAGGAGGAAAGACTCCCAGCCCTGTCTTCCTCACACTGTGCCGGCCTTCTCAGGCTCAGACGACAAGACACCCCCTGCGTTCCTGGCCCAGACAGGAATGAACGAATGTCTACAGAACTCCTATGGGCAGTTGGCGCCCTCTCCAGCTTCCAGAATATTTATTTCACTCCACTAGCAAATTTCTCCTGGCGATTTTTGCTCTGGATGAGTCTCCCAGGTTTCAGTGGGTCAGAAGGTAGCCTGCCCTCATACCCACCACAGCCTGGCCTCCCTCAGGGACGTGACAGATGAGAGATGCTGATGGGCAAGCTCCGGCAAGTCCAGGCTCCTTGCTGTTGCCAGACAGGCGGATGGAACTTCATTTCCAGAGACAGGCTCCCAGAAGAGGGACTTTCCTGGGAACCCCTGGCCCAGTACCTAAAGGAGCTGACATCCAGTTGGGGGCTTGACTTCAGTCCCAGGTGTCACTGATAATGACCCTGCCTAGGTCTCCTTGGGCATTGATGTTAGGTGTAAGCCTGGGAGAGGACAGAGGTCATGTCCCTCTGAGCATCCTGGGGAACTCCATGGCTGTACCCTAGCTCTCTGCTCTCTTCTCCAGGGGCGGGGGTGGGGGCAGAAGAGGAGGGCCAGGTTGGAACCCCAGGTAGCTCAGAGGGTGATAGGCAACTTGGTGGTCCATGTGTCCATGGACCTTTGGTCCTTATTGGATGAGTTGCCCCTTGGTTTCTTGATCCAAAACATGGCACTGTCCCCAGAACAGAACCACTCCACTGTTTTGATTGTCCTGGCTGAGGTGAGTGTACTGTCTGCCAGCCAGCCCATCTCCACAGTGGCTTGGATGCCTGGGGTTGGCACAGCTGAGGGTCTAGGCTGCACAGCGGCTGGGGTTCCTGAGGGGGGACGTCAGTTGGTGGTACAGCTACTTTCTTTTGTGACACACAGAGAAGTCCCTATACATCATATTTTGCACTTCGGATGGGGCCCTGGCATACTGACATACCAGAGTTATAGACCGAAAGCTTCTCTTCTGGACCAGTATTCGCCTCCATTGTATCATCCGCGCAGGGGGTCTTCAGCGAGTCTTTGCCGAGTACCTGCGACGCGCTGGGCACCGTGAAGAAAGCTCTGAGCGGCACAGACAGGATGGCTCGACTCCTGAATCACACCTCACTGACCTCTTGGCCTGGCTGCAGCCTCAAGCTTACAGAGAGGATGGAAGCACCTCCCATTTTTGTAGCCCAGGCTGGCCTATTTGTGCGTTCATTTATTTATTTAGCAAGTGTTTTTGAGAACCTAGTATGTGTTAGGCTTGATTTGAGACAGTGGAGTCAGATCAATGAACAAAATAGACAAAGCCCCTGTCCTGGTGGGGGTTCATTCTCCCAGCCAACAGGAAGTAATAAGCAAGCAAAGCCATCTCTGCAGCAGACAGCGAGTGAGCTGGAGGAAAACGAGACAAGAATGGGAACGATGGTGGCTTTGTCAACTTAACACAACCTTGATTCGCCTGGGAAGAGAGTCTCAGTGAAAGACTCTCCACACTGGCTTGTCCCGCAAGGGGATTGCTGGTGGGGCGGCCCAGTCCACTGCCGGTGACACTAGTCCCTAGGCAGGGATCCTGAACTGGATGAGGATGGAGAGATCAAGCTGAGCACGTGCAAGCAAGCGTGCATCCGTTTCTGTCTGCTCCTGACTGCGTGCGTGCGTGATGTGACTAGCTGTTTGAAGTTCCTGCCTTGGCTTCCTTACAACGACGGATGTAACCTGGAATTATGAACAGAAATAAACTCCTTCCTCCCCTAAGTTGATTTTCACGCAGGTTTCCAGTCACAGCAATAGAAATGAAATTAGGACAAATGCTAACAGGGTTTTAGAAGGTGGCCAAGGACATAGTTGCCGAATGAAGGCCCTGGGGGAGGTTTGGCTGTAGAAGAATGAGTAAGGATATTGTTTAAGAAATGGCCAGGGGAGCCGGGCAGTGGTGGCGCACGCCTTTAATCCCAGCACTCGGGAGGCAGAGGCAGGCGGATCTCTGGGAGTTCGAGGCCAGCCTGGTCTACAAGAGCTAGTGCCAGGACGGGCACCAAAGCTACAGAGAAACCCTGTCTCGAAAAACTACAAAAAAAGAAAAAAGGAAAAGAAATGGCCAGGGGACCATGATGCTGGAGTGAGGGAGGGACACTCTCTTCGAGCTTGTAGGGGGCTCAATGGTGTTCCCCAAGAGGTATCCCTACACCCTAATCTTGGAGTTAAGAAGTCAAGTGTCCTTCTGAGAGAGGTGGGAGAGGAGGAGTCAGGACTGGCAGGGAAGTAATACGAAGAGGGGACGTCTCAGGAAAATACACGGAGAGATGCACCCGCAAGCCAAGGAATGCAGCAGCTTCCAGCTGGAAGCTTCAGAAAAGATTGTCCCCTGCACAAAGCGTAGCTCCAGGGCTAAGGATATAGCTTAGTGGATAACAGGGCTTGCTCTGTAAGTATAGTGACCTAGCTCAAATTCGCAGCACCCATGTAAAAAGCAGGGCATGGCTGCACATGCCTGTCACCAAGGAGGAGGAACAGTGATAGGCAGGGCCTCCAAGAGGCGCCAATGTGGCTGAAACTTTAAACTTTGATTTAATGAAAGAGCCAACCTTAGGGTAGTTAGGCAGAGGGTGACGACAGAGGAAGACTTGTTCTTACACACACACACACACACACACACACACACACAGAGCATACACACACGCACAGGCATAGATATGGTCCTGAATTCAGACCTCTGGCTTAGTGAACTAGGAAAGAATCATTTTCCACTGTTTGGGCTGAGTTGTCATAGCGGCCATCTGGGAAACTCCTGTAGGTGACAGGTGCATGCTCACAGCCAACCACATCCACTCTGAGATGGACAGGAAGTGTCAACAGTGCTGAGCAGGGAGTGGGGGTGGCATGACCTTCACTTTCGGGGTCCTAGGGGCTGTCACAGTGAGTCCAGCAAGAGGCGGGTTGGAGGCAAGAAAAGGGACCTTCTGTTATGCGCAGACACCAGACAAGCAGGTGTTGAAGTTTAGCAGGGGGCTAACACAGGGAATGGCAAAAGAACCCCAGGACCTGGGCTGGCTCCCCAGACCTCGCTGCCCAGGACGGTGTAGAGAAGGGGCTCCATGAGGCCGGGCTATGAGTTGGCAGGGAAGAAAGAATACTACTCGTACCATGACAATGGTGACTGCCTGCACCTTGCCAACTGCTCTCCGTGTGATTCTTTTTCATGTTGTCCTTGGAAGAACTACAGGAAAAGGTGGGCAGATTCTGCAGATGAGGAAAACTGTGCCTGGCTTTAAAGCGTAGGACAAGTGAGGGCAGAACTGAAGTGTGAAAAGTACGATACGGAGCCAAGCCTGAGACTCTCTTACTCTCAAGGTGGGAAAGAGCTCGGCTACCGTCACCCAGCCAACCAGGAAGAAGAACTGGGATTCTAACCCAACACCTTCATGGTTCACAGAGCAGAGATTCATGTGTGCATGAAGCCCCAAAGTCACCCTTCTGAAGCAGGTAGGGATTCAGCTTTTGGGAACCACAGGGGCACAGGCATAGGACTTGGGAGGAACAGAGCAGGCCAGTTCAGACGGTTTTCTTGGACCAGCCCTATCCAGCTAGGCAAGCACCAGCATCCTAGGAGGATGGCACTTCTGCCTCTACCAGGTCTAGTGGCAAGCCTTTAAGGAGCCAGGGTCATTGTCCTGGTGCCATAGAGGCATGCACCTGGAAAGAGAGGCAGGACTCAGTGAAGGCCTGCTTCTGAGCGGGACCCACCTGGGCCCTGGTGACCCCTTCCAGGTCTTCCAGATTAATCAGCAAGGCCTTGGCAAAATGAGCCACATGCCAGCGACTTGGTTTTAATGGTTTCCAAATCCGCAGCCTAATCTCTATGCGGTTCTAAATCAGAAGCGACGGCAGGAGCATCGAGTTGGTTTCGGTGACACAGGGAATGAGGGATTACACGTTCTGAGCGGCTGCCTGGGGACCCCAACCCCCACCGTCTCGCCGGGTATTTTGTCTCTTCTTGTAGCTGTTCCTAATAACTACATCAGGCCGGAGAGTGGAGTGGGAGGCTGACACCTTCCATAAAACAACTGTGGAGAGCAGGCCCTAGGGAGGCCCAGCTGATGGGCAGGAAAGAAATGAAACATGGCGTGGTAGCCGGCGGTGGGGCCAGCCGGCGGCGTGTGGAACACATGCATTTGCCCAGCTGGCCTTGTGATGTCACGGGGCTGGAGAGGGACAGCAGAAGAGCAAGGAGCAGCATGGGCTATGATACACTGAGAGCAGGTGCCAGCCCTGCCCCTCCATCCGCCTCACACGTACGCATAAACACACGCCTGCACATCCCTTGACTAAGCTCGCCTCCAATCTAACTGCCTGAGACTTCTTTTGGGAAACCTTACACTGTTCTGAGAATCTGATAGAAAACAAACAAACACCTGTTCTCTCTCCATGAAAAACGTGTACATGCAAGACATGCAAGGCTTGGGAGTTCCCATCCCAGGGCACCTCTCCAGGTCCATAGATAAGCTTTGGCTGGGGCTAAGATGCATTGCTAAGAACACAGATATACGGGGCTTCTCCAACTTGGTCTTTTTGACCCCATGATCTACTGAGGGAAGAGAGTAAGGTCTGGGGCTACTCCAAGGAGGGGTGCAGAGTGATTTCGGCTCGTTTCTAGTAGTGATGGGGGAGAGGAGGCTCGCTTTGCTAGAGCCCCACCCCGAGGGTGGAGGTACCAAAGGGGGCTGTGCAAAAGAGTTCCATGAAAGGTACTGTGCAGGAAACCCACGCTGCTACAGGGCTGCACCTTCCTTTAGATCTGCGCCTTCTAACAGATACGCATAATTAAACTAATAAATTTGATATTATAAGTAAATATGTAACTCCTTTTCCCAGTGGCCTAGCAGAATACATATTCAAGTTCTCTTTAGGGAGAAAGAAAATCCCTTTGTATTCCGGGCTTCGTTCATCACTTTAGTCTGTGGTCTGCTGGCTCTCTCGCTGGGGCCTGGGTAAGACAGAGACATCAGGGAGGCCGCTCTGGTAAAGGAGACTGGAAACTGCGCATCTTACGATGGCCAGGGAGCAGAGGGAGGCAGGAAGAGGCTGAGGAAAAGGTAGCTCATTCCAGGGCCCAGTCTCAATGACCTATTCTCTCTGACCAAACCCCACCTCTTCCTTTCCTCAGCTCCCAGTCATGTATCTCACTGGTTAACTGATGAGGGCAGAGCCTTCAGGAGCCAATCATCTTCTCCAGTGATTGGCTGGAGAATGTACTTTCAACACGTGAGCCTTTTGTGGGATGGATTATGTAGCGGGAATTCTTTTGACCACCAGTCCCCAAATAATGGCATAGAGGCTTACTAATTATGAATTCTTGCTTATCTTAGGCTTCTTCACAGGTAGCTCTTATAACTTAAATTAACCTGTTTATATTAATCTACATTTCGCCATGTGTATCATTACCTCTCCTCCATTCTGGACATCCGACTATCTCCGTGTCTGGCTGGCTTAATCCCACCTGCCTCAGAGTCTTCCGGAGTTCCTCTCTCTCCCTGGAAGTTTCGCCTATCCTCTCCTGCCTCACTGTTGGCCATTAAGCTCTTTATTAAACCAATCAGAAAGTGTCTTAGGCAAAGAAACTTCTTCACAGTGTACAGAAAGATTATTCTACAACAGTATTAGTTGCTGTGTCCTTGACAAATTATCTGGCCAAAGCGACTTGAGGAAGGAAGTATTTATTTGGGTTCACAGTTGGAAGGGAAAGTCTGGGACGGTGAGAATTCATAGCAGCTGGTCACATGGCATCCACAGTGAGGAAGTTGGAGGTGCTGGGGTTCAGCTCACTCATATATGTGTGTGTGTGTATGTATGTATGTATGTATGTATGTATGTATGTATATGTATGTATAATTAAATTCAGGATCCCAGCCAGTGGGAGGCTGCCATTCACAGTCAAGGTGGGTGAGTCTAGATCCCATAGAGTTTACGATGGACACTAACCATCCATCACTGGGCGGCACTTCACATCCTAATGCTAGCCTCTTTACCTGCCTTGGTGAGCCCTAACATCCTCCGTCTCTTGGTAGCACTGAAGTTATTAATGATTGGCACTATTCAAGCTGGACCCCAAAGGAGGGGGTTTTTTTGTTCCTCCATTAAACCAATGTTTTTGAGGACTGTGTGCCAAGGACTCTGGATCCAGCTGGGGAGAGCATAAAAATCTCCACCCTTGGGAGCTGACACTCCCGTGAGAGACTCAACTGACCAATTCAGAAATAAAATGTATACTGCTGAGAGAGAAACAGAACACAGGAGAGGGATAGGAGAGAGTGGAGAGGGGACATTTTAGGAAGACAGGATGGCTTTGCCAAGGACGGAGGATGAGAAGGGCTGGAGAGATGGCTCAGTAACTAAGAGCACTGGCTGCTCTTCCAAAGGGCCCAGGTTCAGTTCCCGGCACCCACATCAAGCGGCTCACAAGCACCTATAACTCCTCCTCCAGGGAATCTGATACCCTCTTCCGGCCTCCATAGGTATCTGCACACGTGTGTACACACCTATACACATAAATCAAAATAAAATAAACATTTAAAAATAAATAGGAGCAGACCTGAACTCCAGCTGTGCCATATAAATATGGCAAAACCCAAGAACCAGGGAGAGACATGAAGCAGGGGCTGGAGAGAAGACACTCTGCCAAAAAGCAGGATCCCGTCTCCTGGCGAGTCCCTGAACTGCAGATGATGAGCATTAGACCCAAGTGTGTTGCAGCTTTCTGTGACTATGACAAAATGCCTGAGGTAAGTGGCCTGAGAAGAGGAAAGGCTTTTGGCCTTTGACTCCAGAGGGTTCAGTGCACAGCTGGTTGGCTCTATTGCTTTGAGGCCTGTGGAATCCAGAACATCATGGTAGGAGGATGCGATGGATCAAAGCTGTTCACCTACTGCAGCCTGGAAGCCAAAGAGAGGAAGAGGCCTGCACACCATCATCACCTTCAAGGCACTCCCCTAATGACCACCTTCCTCCCCCTAGTCCCCACTTGTACAGCCTCCCATGCCTCTCAGTGGCACCAGAGGCTGGAGACCAAGTCTTCAACACTTAGCTTTGGGGAATAATGAGAATCCAAACTGTGAATCTGTGTCTTCCAGACTCTCTTGCAGCTAGGGCTCTGGGTTCAAAACTGATCCTGCCAATCTAGTTAGTTTTTAATGATGGACCTTTAAGACCCTGTGACCCAGTGACGACCTATAAGCCTCTCCAAAAGGCCAGCCTGGCAGACTTAACAGCCAGGAGGGACAACCTATCTACCAAGGGCAAACACCACTGAAAAGACATTTTTGGGGCTGGGAGGTCTTAGGGTGTGGGGAAATCGGGAAATATAGGAAAGCCAGAAAAGAGACAGATGACAAGAGGTAGTGCAGCCCAGTGGCAGTCACAAACCTATTTTAATCTGTTTCCCTTGGCTGTGTGATTGAGCAAGTTATTAACCGCTCGGGGCCTCCACATCCTTATCTATTTAGAAATAACAGACCCTGATTATTGCCCTTGCACAGCTGAGATAAAACAGATCAAAGTCCAGTGCGTGGCAACACTCAGCACTAGAAGGTATCCCCAGCACATCAGAGGGGACAATCACAAGCTCCATCATCAATGGGAGTCCTGGGGGCAGCACCTGCCACCCTCCCAGCCTCTCTGTGAGGCAGGTAGCATCACTTCTGTTGTAGAAGAGGCTCTGGGAGGTAAGCCTGGCCAGTTGTGGGTGCTGAAGAGGAACCCAGATGCCCCGATCCCATGTTTGTCTCTCAGTGAGGTACACAAGGGTCCAGCTAAGACTCTTCGGGGGTGGGGACTTCTCAGGCACTTGAGGACCTAAGGCCCAGCCTCTTCCCAACCCAACTACAAAGGGAAATGTTGACTGTACTGTTTCCTGGCCCCGCAGACTCCCTGCATGGAGCCAGGACACACCCCATCCAGGTTAAGCACAGCAAGGGAATTTCACGTCTCTCTCCAGCCTCCTTCCTCAGCACTGGGAGCCCTGCAATCTGGAGCGGAGGACTGTCTCCTTCTGAGAGGGTTGCCAGAGTGCAGCAATAGCCTGTCTACCAGCCCCTTGGAGTGTCATGGAGTCATGGTAACTGCCAGGAGGCTAAGATCTGGCCAGGCAGAACCACAGTGAGGTGCCCAGCGGCCAGAGGCAGGCTCCACACCTGGCCTTTGGAGTTTAAGCAGATAGAAGTAGATTCACCATTGAGTTGCAGCATAGACCTGAGCTTATCGAGGACTTGTGCCTTTCAAAGGACCCGCTCCCTGTCCAGTGGAGACAACAGGCAATCTTGTGCATACCTGCACCAGCCAGCATTGGTAGAAGGCTGGACTGTGCAGAGAGGCGTGGAACCAGGAGTGACCTTTAGTCTTCAACTCTGAAGATGAGGCCCTGAGAGGAGGGAGGAGGGGGCAGCTGTCAGTAGCTCTCGAGCCCAGCATTGGGTTGGGTGTAGGTTCTAAAGGAGGTGAGCTGGAAGGCCAGTGTAGTACCCAGCACACCCTGTGTGGCCTTGAAGAAGGCCCTCTCTTTTCTGGCTCTGGGATGCCCATCTGGAAGCCTGGTGTGAGGTCTGTAGTGGGTAGGAGGAGCCCCTAAAGACACGGGGTCCTCGCTCCCAGAATCTACGGCTCAGTGCCAGGTATGGGAAAGGTATTTTTGCAGGTGCATGGGTTTATGAGTTAAGTGCTTTGAAACAGAGATAATGATATGGGTGGATGTGGGCTGGGGTTCTTAACTGTGGGGTACAGGGAAGAGGACAGAGGGAACTTGCTGGCTTTGAGTACCAAGGGGACCAAAGAATGCAGGCGCTTTTATAAGCCGGAAAGGCAAGAATCCTATTCTTCCCTGGAGCCAGAAAAAAGTGCCCAGTTCAGGCAACACCTCCACGTCAGTCCGGTGAAATCCATTCTGAATGCCATAGTTACAAGCACTCAGGTTTTTATCCCATTAAGCCCGCATCTGGAGCCTGTCCTAGTTAGTTTAATGGCAACTTGACACAATGTAGAGTCCTCTGAGAGGAAAAGACTGGCTGAGGAATTGTTTAAATCAGATTGGCCTGTGGGCACGTCTGTGGGGGACTATCTAAATTGTTCATTGATGTAGGAGGGCCCAGCCACCGTGGGTGGCCATTGATGTAGGAGGGCCCAGCCACCGTGGGCGTGGGCGGCAGCATCCCAAGGCCCTGCTCTGGGGCCATAGAAGAAAGTTAGCTAACCATGAGACTGGATGAGCCAGAGAGCAAGCCAGCAGGCTGCATTTCTCCATGGATTCGCCTCGGGGTTCCTGCCGTGAGCTCCTGCACTGACTCCCCTCCCTGATGGAGTGTAGCCTGGAGGTGTAAGCTGAAATAAACCCTTTCTGTCCCAAGTTGCTTTTAGGTCAGAATGTTTTATCACAGTCACAGAAAGGGATGTAGGACAGGACAATTTATTCTAACAGCCACAGGAAATGATCCCTCGCTGCTCGAAGATATTCAGCACTGTCTAGAAACAGCTGCAGAGACTGAATTGGTGCCAGAAGGCACAGGGACCCCAGGTCTACAGAACTTTCCTCAGGGATGGAAGGTTTGGACTCTGCTGTCTGCTGGCCAGGTGTGGCTGTCGAGTGAAAGGCGGGCTGCAGCCTAAAGGCGAGTGTTTATTTCTCTTTAATTTTGATTTAAATTGAAATATCTAATCATGGAAAGCAAACCCTGTGTGAACAGAAAGTTCAGCTACAAAGTGCTGGGCAGGGCTCGGAGCCAGAGTCCAGGAGAGAACCTGAGCCAGGCTGGGGGTCTCAGGGTCCAGATGTCTGCCTTTCCTTGGCTCTCTGCGTAGCTGGGCTGCTTATGCAGTGACCTCTTTGTGTCCTCACACCCTGAGGTCCCAGAAGAAGGCTCGCTCCTCTCTGTGGTGTTAACTTGGGCACTCTGCCACTTTCAAAAGCCAAGATGCAGGTCTTGGCTGTCAGGAGACTGTGCAGGCCAGAAGACTCTGGCAACGCCACCCTGGACCTCTGCACTCTGCCCGTCTCGGGCACCATTGCTCTTGCAGCAAGGTTGCATACAACTGCACACTGGCCACTTGCTTTGTAACTGGGTCCTGAAATCCAGGGCCAAAAACACTGGAGGAAAATGCTGTGCCACTGGGGTACATTCCCACCCTCACCCCAGCCGTGTGTGTGTGCGTGCGTGCGTGCGTGCGTGTGTGTGTGTGTGTGTGTGTGTGTGTGTGTGTATAGACAGCTGCACTCACGCATGCAAACAGATGTGGAGGCCAGAGGTTGATACTGGCATGCTTTCCTTGACCCTTCCGCACCTTGTTTTCTAGACAAACCTGGAACCTACCATTTTGACTAGACAGCCCTGGGACTCCACTTGTCTCCACTCCACACACACACTGGGGTTACAGGCACACAATACCATGTCCAGCTGTTTATGTAGGTGCCGAGGATTCGAACTCTGACTCCCATGCTTGCACCGCAAGCCCTTTACATACTGAGCCATCTTCCCCGCTACCCTGCCATCCTTTTTCTTCCTGTAAGGCAGGGTGTTACCAGGTTGCCTGAGTCGGACCTGGACTCTGCACCACAGGCAGGCCTTAGGCTTGTGGTCTTGCTTCTGCCTTCCACCTACGAGACGACACAGGTCAGCATCACCACTCATAGCCCCTTGACTCTTGGAGATTGAAAGAATGTCCTGAGTTACTCAGGCTTTGTCTCTGTGGAGTTATCTGGGCTCTTAGGAGGCCAGCTGCTTGTCCGGGCTCTCAGGATGTAGTCGTTGGAGCACCCGAGATTTGGAGTGCATTTTTCCAGCTAGAGGATTGATAGCCTTCCCTGGATTTGCAGAGGGTCAGGAAAGGGTCAGCGAAAGGGCTCAGAGAGTAAAGGCCCTTGATGCCAAGCCTAACAACCTAAGTTCAATGCCTAGCACCGACATGATAGAAGAAGAGAACCCCTTCTTCTGAGTTGTCCACACTCGCCGAGGCATGCACACACATGGCCATGCACATAAATTAGACAATTTAAATATAAAAATACCAGGGTCAGAAAACCTTGCTTTCTCATGGCCTGACCTGGCAGACACCTGTTTCTGCCCCCCCCCCCAGTATTCAACAACACTGGACCCACAGCCTTTCGCCATCTTTGGGGTCCCCCTTTCTCCCCACCCATCTCCACTTCCTATCTCACACCCCCCACCCACCCAGCCAGGCTCATCAATGGGAAGGAGAAAGCCACATCAGGTGGAAAGACAAAGAGAGATACAAAGGGGTCCGTGTACACACAGGCCAGTCTTGGAGAGAGGGATTCCGGGAATTACAATTGATTTTTCCACCATTAATGAAGCATGAGCCCGTGTGATTGCATCTTGAAGAGATTTATAATTATTCATCGAATCTGGGAAGATAATTAAACTTCATTAAACGCAGACATGACAAGCCTTCAGAGCGAGCTGAGACCTCTGCTTGGGTTCAAGATACGAGCAGGCGATGGGAGCTGAGCTGTCACCTGGGAGGGGGGATGAAGAGGCTGGGAGAGCTGGGAGGGAGGCTCTTTTCTGAGAGAGTAGCCACTCCTGGGTCCAGCTGTCTCTGTTTTTACCTTCTCTGCCCCCCCCGCCTCCTCCCAGCCCCTACTCCCAACCCCTCTCTCCTTATCAAAGGAGAAGGTCAGAGGACCAGATCTGCTCAGAACCCTGAGACGGGCTTAAAGGGAGAACAGGAATTCTTCTAGATGCATGGACACCAGCGCAAAAGGAGGGATGGAGGAACCCAAGGCTGCCCCAGGTGGGTAGATGTGTGCACACGTGCACACACTGTGAGAAAGGCCATCTGCTGAGGCAGTGCATGGTGCATGCACACAGAGCTATGGGGTGACCTGCTCCTGGCCAGCTCTGAGAGCACATGGCTCAGGAGTCCAATGGGACAGCGGGGACTTATGGGCAGTGGCTTTCTCTGTGGGGGGAGTGAGAAGGGGTGGGATTTAGGGGAGATCTCACCTCAGCTCCTTGATTCTTAGTGTTAAATTACAAAACCAGCTCACGCGGAGACACAACATGACCCTTCACAATGTTTAGCTGGGTGTAGCCATGATCAGCCATGTGTGATGGAGAGCCAGGCTCTGAGTTAAGCATGTTAGCGACAAAGATAACACGTTTTCTGTTGGGTGTGCACATGTATGTTCTAACACATCCTCATGTGTGTATATGTATGTACCTGTCTGTTTGGTTGTAATAAACACACTTTACCTCTCTCTATAGGTCAATAGAGTCAGTCCCAGCTTGGAGATGGCTCGGTTCTGCCTTCCTAAGCAGGCAGTGTCCCGCCCCCCATTAGCCATCTTGAACCCTGTTCCCATCCTTCGGGTCCTCTTCTGAGCACTCCTCCCATCCCCCCACCCTCCCTGACCCCAGTGCCAGGCTTACACCTGCCCTTAGAAGTGATGCCACAAGCCCTTCCTGCCACATACAAAGCCCCTTCCCAGTGCCTCGCTGCTCCCTGCCAAGGAGACAGAAGGAGAATATTAATGAGATTGCCCTTGCCATGCCCCCTCACAGGGTTGCTTCTGGCAAGGAGTCATCTTTCTTAGAACTGGCTGTGAGGGAGGTGGCCCGAGCAAGGCAGAGCTCCAGGTCACTGATGGGCCAGGTGGTGACAGGGAAGTAAAGAATGGATGGAGGAGGGGACAGTTGGGACACTCTCCCTTTGCACAAAGGCTAAGGTCCCATTCCTGGACCCATGACCTGCTTTCCCATTGCTCTTCCATCCCACTGTTATGTTACCTAGGGCAGGTCACTTAATGTCTCTGTTCCTGTTTCCTCACTAGTGAGCTGGAACTATACTATGGCCATGGTGTTGATGAGAATAGCCAACCAACATGGAGTCCCTGGTGTGGCAACAGAGCTCAGTGAATGACGCAAGAGATGCAGATCTGTAGCGTTTGAATTCTTTCTGTAAACGCCACTCATTCATCGTCTTAGTCACGGTTTCTTATTGCTATGAAGAGACACCATGACCACAGCATCTCTTACAAAGAAACATTTAATTGGGGTAGCTCACTGACTGTTTCAGATGCTTAGTCCATTATCAACATGGCGGGAAGCATGGCAGCACGCAGGCAGGCGTGGCGCAGACCCAGGCAGACGTGGCTGACGTGGCTCAGCATGCAGGCAGACGTGGCGCTGGAGGAACTGAGTGTCCTACCTCTTGCTGGCACTGGAATATAAACTGACACACGGGGCCGTATCCTGAGCATAGAAAACCTCAAAGCCCGCCCCAACACATTCCTCCATTAAGGCCACACCTCCTAATAGCGCCACTCTTTTGGGGGGTTATTTACTTTTAAACCACCACACTCACCTTCTAAGGATCCTTATTTCCTGGTGAGCTCTCAAAGGTAGAGATGTATCACATGACACCATATTGATACCAAGGAAGGAGTTGTATGGCTAAGGGAACTAAGGATGAATGAAACAAGATCAGAAGACTGGTTTCTGGAGATCCTCTCCCAACACAAGACACCCTAAAGTGGTCAGTGAACTACTTTAAAAGATTTTTAATGCAGGACCATGTTGTAGGGAAGTAAAGAAAACCTTTAGAGGTCTGGAAGAGCAAGAAAATGAAATCAGTCCAGAGAAAGCAATGAGCTGGCCCTGAAAGCCAGTTTCCTTTGGGACATCTGGTCAACCCACTAGTAGCTTCTTAAAGAAGCAGGAGAGAAGGATTGAACCTGGGTCGATCCCATGTAAAAATCCCCCAAGTAATGCTGGAGAAGAGCCTGTCTGAGCTCTGGTGGAGAAAACAGAGGGAAACATACATCATACATTGCCTTCCATGGAAACCATATCCTCTCCCTCATGTGGGTTTGGGGCCAGAATTCACTTTTCATGTGTGTTCTGAAAAGCTACAGAAGCAGCAAATTGGCCCACATGGGTTGAGGTACCTGGCAGAAACAGATGCAGTCTCTTGAGATGCATGCTCCTCCACTGGGGCCACAGAGGAGCCCTGCAAATACAGGCCACAGTGATGCTCTGTGACCCTTCAGAAAGAAGGAATCGGGAAGCCTGTCTTGCAGGGTGGGCAGAGCAGGCAGGGTGTGAGAAGCCATTACACACACACATGTACGTATCAGAACACTACATGGTATCTTATCCATGTGCACCTGTCTCCATTTTTTAAAAGATTTATTTATTTATTATGTATACAGTGTTCTGTCTGCATGTATCTCTGAAGGTCAGAAGAGGGCACCAGATCTCATTACAGATGGTTTTGAGCCACCATGTGGTTGCTGGGAATTGAACTCAGGAGCTCTGGAAGAAAAGCCAGTGCTCTTAACCTCTGAGCCATCCCCCCAGTCCCTCTCCATTTTTTAACATTTATTTACATTTATAGCCATGCTTGTGTGTGTGTGTGCACATGTTTGAGGGTGCTCTTGCCCTAGGAGACTAGAAAAGGGTGTTGATTCCTGTGGAACTGGAGTTACAGGCAACTGTGAGACATTTGATGTAGATGCTGATGTTTAGAAACTTCTTAGCGGCTAGGGATATAGCTCAGTTGGTGGCCTGCTTGCCTGGCATGCACAAAGCACCAGGTTCAATTTCTAGCACTGTGTGGTTTTACAGGTATGCACCTATAAACCCTGGAGATGGTGGTAGGAAGATAAGAAGTTCAGTATCACCCTTAGCTACATAGAGAGTTTAGGGCCAACCTAGGTTGTGTAAGATCCTCTCTAGAAATATAATTTTAAAAAATAGT
>NC_022016.1:84596761-84603339 GCF_000317375.1 Microtus ochrogaster | reverse complement strand
CTTAGGAAGCTGAGGCAGGATGATCACAGGTTTGAGGATAACCTGGACTCTGAAAAAAAAAGTCAAAGCACACTGGACACAAACTTTAAGCAGGAGTCAGCAGAAAGAGCAAGCACAGGCTAACCTAGCAAACACTGAATTTCCACATGGAATAGAAAACATGCATATAACATATCTTTCTATGTAAAACTGAGCATCAAAAGATTGACAGGGCCGGCAAGATGGATCAGTGAATAAAAGCATTTGTTGTGTAAGTCTGATGACCTGAATTCAACGTGTGAACTTACAGTGGAAGGAGGAAACTGACTTCCAAAAACTGTTTTCTGACACACATGTACTGTGCTCATACGTGCACCTGTTACTCTGTCACACAAAAATAATGATAACAACCCTAGTTACATCCCCAGGACCCAAACGGTGGAAGGAACCATCCCACTGCCTGAAACACAGATTTTATTTTTGTTTGTTTGGTTTTGGTTTCTCTGTGTAACAATCCTAGCTGTCCTGGAACTAGGTCTTGTTGACCAGGCTGGTCTCGAACTCAGAGATCCTCCTGCCTCTACCTCCCGAGTGCTGGGATTAAAGGCATGCGCCATCGCCACTGATTTGAAACAGTGATTCTAAAAAGAATTAAGGACCTGGGAACAAGCAATGTCATAACTGAAATCCAAAGTGCAGTCTTAACTAGCTAGGATGAGCCAGAAGGTGAGATATGACTGAGAAGAGAATTTGTGACCTGAGAAGAAGCTAAAACCCACACTTCTCAGACAGAGAAAAGGAAATAGAAAACACTACAGAGAGACTGGAGAGAAATCATGGAGTCCTAGCAGGAGGAGGTGTGAGGACAGCAGAGACTCGAGTTCAAGGAGAGAATGAATAGCTGAAACTTCTCCAGAGCAGTCGAAAACATCCCAACTCTCAACGAATCCCAAACAGAATAAATAGATCCCCGTCTGAGCACGCCTTGCACTAACCGCAGCATATCGCAGACAAAGTGGAAATCTTAAAAGCAACGGGAGATAAAAGGCTGCTGAGAAGAGACGTCGCGTCGACAGATGGCAGGGTTCTCACTGGAAGACTCTGGAAGCCAGGACAGGAGGACAACACCTTCAAAAAGCCGACAGAAGACAACTGTCATCCGAGCATTCAAAGCCTCTGAAACGGTTTTCCGAGGAGAGCAGAATCAAGACATTTTCTGACACACAGAAACAGCCAGAGTTTGCAGCCAAGAACCTCACTCAGCCGAGGCCTGGAAACAAACCTCGAGAGGAACGGTCGGTACAAGCCAAAGCAGGGTAATCGGGACGGCAAATGCAGAAACACGGCAGTGTGCGTATGAGCAGTGTATTTGAGCTGGAAGCAGGCACAGGGCTAATGTGTACTCAAGGTCCTGGAATTGCACAAGGGGGAGGGTGCAGAAATTGTAGGTAACAATTATAATCTAAATATGCATGTCAAATTTTCTATGGTAATTACAGGAGATTAGAAATAGCATTATTATAACTGCTACATTAATAGGGAAAAAATAGAATAATGTAGGGGCTGAGCCTCAGTCAACAATGGGAGGATGGGGGAGGGAAGGAAAGAGGGAAGGGAGGAGGGGAAATCAGGGACCAGAGAGCAAGGGGTTCAAGGTCAACACAGTACATTTTAGATGTCAAGTAAAGACTAAATTCCAGGTCTCCCATCCCCCAAATCCAGTGCTTCCCCTCCTAAAAAAAACCCAGCATATTCCCCACCATCATCGCAAAACCAAAAAGATGCTGAATCCCCAGCTGCAAGGGAAGCACTCTGTCTTAGATTGCTTTCTGTTGAAGTGGTACATCCGTGGCCGGAAGCCACTTCGGGTAGGAAGGGTTTGTCTGGCTTACAGACAGTTGGTCATCAAGGGAAGCCAGGGCAAGAACTCAAGGCGGGACTCTGGAGGCAGGAACTGAAGCAGAGACCATGGAGGGGCACTGCTTGCCAGCTTGTACCGTTCCTGGTGCTCAGCTAGCTTTTTTATTTAGCCTAAGCCCACCTGCATAGGGATAGCACCACCCACAGTGGGCAAGGCTCTCAGACATCAAATAGAAATGGAGAAAATGCCTCACAGAAATGGCCACA
Organism: Microtus ochrogaster; assembly: GCF_000317375.1. Lineage (NCBI taxonomy): Eukaryota > Metazoa > Chordata > Mammalia > Rodentia > Cricetidae > Microtus > Microtus ochrogaster. The sequence goes on along the minus strand of NC_022016.1, from coordinate 84,601,233 downwards.
GACCAGTCTGACTGAGACAATTCTTTAGTTGAAGGTTCTGTCTTCCCATGTGACTCTGGATTTGTGTCACGTTAGCAACTGGGACACGTACATTGCTCAGAAAAGTATACTGACTGGTCTATAACAAAAGCACTTAGAGAGCTGGAAAGACGGGCAGTAGTTCTTGCTATGTAAGCATGAGGCGCTAAGTTCGAATTTCCAGCACCCACAAGTAGAGCCAGGTATGGCCACATACTTTTCTGTAACATTAGCACTCCGGGAGGCAGAGTCAGGAGGACGGCTGGGGCCTTGCTAGGGCCAGTCTAGTTTGAGGCTCAGTGAGAAAGTCTGTCTCAAATATTAAGCTGAGAGTTGACATAGGATAGTTCTCAGCATCCTCCGAGGGCCTCATTACTCCTACACTTGGACACACATGTGGACATGGATGACCACACACACACACACACACATACACACGTACGTGTGTGTAAGTCAGAGGACAACTTTTGGAAGTTGGTTCTCTAATTCCACCATGTAACATGAGGATCAAACTCAGGTCATCAGGATTGGTTGCAAGCACCTTTACCTCCGGAACCATCTCCTGACCCCTAGCCTTTTTCTTTTTTTAAATGGGTTCTGGGGAATCTGTGTTTACATAATCCCCATACCTGTACAGTTGCATTATGATTTTAGTTCTTTCAATGCTTTGAAAGTTTCCAAAGTAAAAAGTTAAAGACATGAAGCAGCAATAAGAAAAACAAGGAACCACCACATAACTGTTGGACTGACCACATTCCAGACATTGGGACCACCGTTGCTGATAAGTACAAAGACAACAGAAGCTCTGGTCACTGCCGCTGGACAGCAAAGAGGTTCAGGCAGCCACCTCGGAAGCCCAGCTTGCCAACTTCCTTCTGAACGAGACATGCTCCGTGTGCAGATGCAGCATCCCACTCCTCAGGAATCACAAGATGACTGGAAATGTGCTGCTACCCCAAAACCTGCACACAGATGTATGTATCCCACAAGCCTTGGTCGTTGTTTCAAAGCTTAGCAGCAGCCAAGACATCCTGCAGATGGACGATGGACAAACTGTGAGACATACAGACAGCAAAATAGATGAGCTCTCAGTGGGGCTGCGGAGATGACTCTCAGTTCTTGCTGCACGTCCATGAGGACCTGAGTTCGTCCCCACCACCCACAGAAAAGCCAGCATGATGATAAGCCCCTGTGCTCTCAGCACTGGGAAGGCAGAAACAGGGAGAACTCTGGAGTTCATCAGGCAGCCAGGCTAGCTGAGTCAGTGAGTGAGAGACTATATGTCCAAAAAGCCGGGGGGAGGCAGCTAGCAATCTAGCAATTAACTAAGACACCTGACATCATCAGCTCTTGGCTTCCACATGCGCATGTGCACATACATGTGTGCCTGTGCCAACATGCATGCATACATGTACATACATACATACAGAGAATACATTTTGCTGTTTTTAAGATTTATTTTATGTGTGTATTGAGTCTAACTACATGTATGTGCACCATATGTAGCCTACCACTCACAGCATGTGCACGCCTGAGAGAGACCTCAGCAGTAAACTGTGGGCCTCACGTTTACCCACGCTCCACTTGAACGGAGGACTTGAGGGTACGGCAGGCTGTCTGTGCATTCAGAGGTCAGAATAAGGGAAGCATCTCCCGCTGCCTTTCTATGGATCTAAGACAAGTTCTTAAAAAGAACGTTAAAGGGGGCAAAGGTCACAAAGAAGCCAATCTAATCATAGCCACGCTTTGCTTAAAACTTTGTCCTCGTGAGAACAGTCGCAGCGGCTTACCCAGCGAAATCCCCAAGCCTGTCACCCACTGCAAGAACGAGCTCGCTGTGAACTGTGGCAAGGGATTGAGAGAGGATGAACTTCTACATAGCACAGCAAGAGTGAATCCTGATGGTGATAATGACCAGGAAAGGAAGGGAAAATCAACGCCAGGGCCAGAGCGATGGCTCGACATGCAGGAGGCTTCCCACCAACGGATAACCTGAGTTCAGTTCCCAGAACCACATGAAAGAAGAAGAAAACTCCTTCCTGCAAGTTGTCTTCTGAACTCCCGTGTGTGCACAAATACATGCACACACATACACACACACACACACACGCACGCACGCACATACACCAAGTAGGTAGGAAAAAGAAGGGAAAATCAAAAGCATGTTTACAGTATGAAGTAATCGTGTGAGGTTCAGGGTTAGAGGAGAGAAATGAATCTGTGGTCTTTACCTTGGGCGGTGTTTATCGGGACGAACACAGGAAGTGATGGCCTGCTACAGATATTCTGTGTATTGAACGGGCGACGGTTATGTGAATGTGTGCGGGTGGGGAAAAAAATCAATTGTACCCTTAGGATACGTGCTCTATAAGAGGTATCTCAGAAAACACAAACACACACACACTCAAACTCTTGAAACTTGGCTGGTTTCTCCGTGACGCTCAAACAAGATTCGAATCTCTTAACATTCAATTTAATTTAGTTGCATTTAATTGAGCACGTTTCTTCTCTCCCCATCATGCCAGAAACGGCAAACAATATGGCAAGATGCAGATTCTTGTTCTGTGTGGGAACCTCATGGGACCTGAGGCTGCCCAGACACCAGAAGGGCGGCATCCTTGATCCCCGGATACCTTCCAGGCCATTTTAGTGAGCTTGTCCTTGTCATCCTGCAGATGTCCCCTCCCCCTCCCCTCCGCCCTGGCTGCTGCAGCAGACCCACCCTCACCAGTACACACTTTACAGCCACTGTCAAACATAATGATTCTTACCCTGGAGAGAAATTGGGTTCCATTGTATATTTTATTGCCTCAAAAAGGACATTTTTTACCTTCCCACAGTCCGAAGCCAGCAGGAACAGGACGATAAATCTCAGAAAAGGTTTCCACCAAGATAGATGGTCCAGCCAGGAGACCACACTGTTCCAAGCAGAAAGCCAGAGAACAAACAAGCAGTCAGTCCTGCTTCACCACCCCCCACTGGTTACCTATCCTCAGCTCCACCTCTACAACATCAGGGGACAGGGACGAAGGAGGGGCTGTGACTGCAGGTCCGGAAGACCCGCCTCTCACACCCTTATTCAAAGACATCAGTCCTTGGGTTCCATCCCCAGTACCTAATGAACCATGACTGGTGTGGTACCTGCATAAAAGTCCAAACTTGGAAACTGGCGACAGGGGATCAGTTCAAGGTCAGGCTAGTAAGGTGGCTCGATGATGACCTGGTGACCTGAGTCTGAACGCTGCAACACACACGTAAATATGTGTGGAGAATGCTGCCTCCACAAAGTTGTCTTCCGATTTCCACACGGGACCTTGGCACACACACACCCAACACACACGTCATGCCCACATACACACAATATTTTTTTATTTATAAAAAAGAAGCTCAAGGTCATCCTAAGTTACAAACTGAATTGAGTCCAGCTTGGGCTATATGATGAGCCCTGGCTCAAAATAAAAAGGCGTCTTTTCCCCTAAGGAACACAGAAGGTTGGCCAGACTCTCAAGTGTACGGCTGCCTCCTGCCTGTTTGCACATAGTTTTGACAGTCCTGACGTGCTGCACTGTGTGGGTGGGGAGGACAGAAGCTGGTGTGGCCCTCAGCCTTGCAGTCGGTGAGGAGCAAGCTGATGAACATAAGTCTTTCTAGGATCCAATGGATGCTCCTGACCATGACTCTCCCCAGTGACCCAGGAGCTAACCAAAGAGACCAGAGAGACTCTGAGAAGATGGTAGCAGAAGAGCCATTGCCACTACGAAGCCAGCCTTTGTCCTGAGCCACTCCTGGTGCTCCCACCTCCAGGTGCTCCTGTCTCCTGGTGCTCCTGTCTCCTGGTGTTCCCTTCTCCTGGTGCTCCCATCTCCTGATGCTCCTGTCTCCTGATGTTCCTCTCTCCTGGTGCTCCCGCCTCCTGGTGCTCCCGCTTCCTGGTGTTCCCACCTCCTGGTTCTCCCATCTCCTGCTGCTCCTGTCTCCTGATGCTCCCGTCTCCTGGTCCTCCCACTTCCTGGTGCTCCCGCCTCCTGATGCTCCCGTCTCCAGGTGCTCCCACTTGTCAGAGAACAGTTGCCATAAACTCTTTCTTCCTGTCTTTGCCATATGCCTTGCACATCATCCTTGGAAAACCTGTGGCCTAACACAGGGTCACCCAGAGAAAGACAATGAACCGTCTCACAGGAACAGAGCTCAAAACATCTGATGCCAGACTCCCTGACGTAGCTGCTTCTAACCCAGCACTCCCCTACACACACACACACACACACACACACACACACACACACACACACACACTGTCTTCCAAACTTAGCTGTCATTGTTTTTTCTTCTTTTTTTTAATTGAGAAAAGGAAAAAAAAAAACAAGTTTCCACCTCCTCCCAGCCTCCCATTTCCCTCCCCCTTCTCCCACCCTTCTCCCCCTCCCCCCACTCCTCTCCCCCTCCCTCTCCAGTCC
>NC_022016.1:84586373-84595376 GCF_000317375.1 Microtus ochrogaster | reverse complement strand
AACTTCCTCTGCTGAGAATTCTCTGTTCAGTTCAGTGCCCCATTTTTTAATTGGGTTAATTAGCATTTTAAAGTCTAGTTTCCTGAGTTCTCTATAAGATTATTTTATGTGTATGTTTGCCTGCCTGCAAGTGTTGTGACATCTGTGTGCAGTACCCAAGGAGGCCAGAAGAGGGCAGAAGATCTGGAACTGGAGCTGCAGATGGTTGTGAAATGTCACACGGGTGCTGGGAACTGAATGTACGTCCACACTCTAGCCACCAACCCATCACCTCTCCAGCCTGTTGCTTGTTTGTTTATTATCTGGGTTTTTATTTTGTTGTTGCTGCTGGGTCTCTTTGAGATGGGGGGTCTAACTGTGTAGCTCAAGCTGGCTTCAAACTTACGATCCTCCTGATTCCGCCTCCAAGGGGTTACTAAAGTGCGCCTCTGTGTCCATTAGCTATAATTCCCTCCTAATGCAGTTGATAACATGGGGTTTAACCATTAGTTATTTAATAACAAGACCACGGAGTTCTAAAACCCAGCATTCATGAAAGAAACTAGTCCCGCAGCCCCATATAGTGCATGATTTCCATACATATGAAATACCAGGAACAGGAGAATCCAGGGAGACAGGAAGTACATTAGCAGCTGCCTGGGGCTGGGACGGGCAGTTGTGAGGCACGGGAATGGCTCCTATGGGGGAGGAAAACATCCTGAAGCCATGACGCTGACAGCTGCCGGGTGCCGAGTCCACTAAAAACCACTGAGCCATGAGCTGCGGACTTTACGGTATGAAAATGGAATTCAATAAGGCTGTTCTTAGATAAAATCATTAGTCTTTCTCAGCCTGTGTGCTCACTATGAGTTGGCGGTTGTGAGAGCTTCGCATGCCACCACTGTAAGGATACTGAGAGAATGCATGGAGACATCCCAGCCCAATGCCTAGTAGGAGCACCCTCCTTTGTTATGGTTAGTTATAAAGTGTACTCCTCCCTCAAAGGGCCCAGGTGTTAAAGGCTCCATCCACAGCTGGATGGTACCACTGGATCTTGAGCGAGCCCATCTCATCCTTCCACTGGGTCTCTGGGGGCATGCCTTTGAAAGATCGCTGGGTGACCACCAGAAGTGGGGAGCACCAGGAGGCGGGAGCACCAGGAGGTGGGAGCACCAGGAGACAGGAGCCTTGAAAAAAAAAGGGCTCTTGCTCTCTTGCTCACTCCCTCCTTCTCTCCTTCCTGCCACAAGGTGAGCAGTCTCCTCCATCACGTGAGTTTCACTAATTTATGTTGAAGCAGCCACCTGAGAGCTAGGAGGCCTGATGGCACAAACCTGCAAATCTCATTAAGAAAAGGGTTACAGTAAGTTCAAGGCCTGTCTGGGTGACAAGAGCGGTCTACGACCAACTCGAGCGAGTTAATGAGGTACTGTCTCAAAATGAAAAGTAGTTAAGAAGAGGCACAAGAAGAAACAAACCAGATAAAGAAGCGCATTGGTTTTATCCTGGTTGCAGCCAACTTCCAGGATTACATGGTGTGTTAAATGGGAGGAAGTGCCGGCTGTGCTGGTCTGCGAGGCAGATAGACCTTCTGTGTTCCAGAAAACCACACAGCCCAGGCAAGGCAGGACCTCCCAGATCCATCCTCAGCCTATCTAGGAGAGGGAGTGGATCAACTTCCTGAGCCTACAGAGAGCTCTCAGCCATGTTCCAGAGGCTGCCCTGCTCCTGGCAGGGTGCCTTGCTCCCTGAGACCCTCAGGCTGTCCCCAGACAACAAGCAGGCAGTGGGGGGAGTAAGGACGTGGGACACACCTATGAGCAGGTTCCTCTGGCTCCGGTGAAGCAGGACAGTAAGGCAATAAAAAATATATATGTGGCTCAGAGTCCCTGAGGAGCAGGCTGGGTCCTAGACATTGTCTCTGCTAATGTTTCCACCCCCAATACATGCCCAGCTGCAGCCAAGGCCTTCGTGTGGGTGGCAGGCAGGAAAATAAAACTGGTGGGGGCCTAGGGCATTGGGCTGTGTCCTTGGGTTGTTGGGAACAAAGGTTCATCACTGTGGCAACCAAGTCCTCCTGGTGGGGGAGAGTCTGTGAAGCTCCCTCACCATGCTGGGATGATTCCCCAGCCTGGGGCCCAGGGCTGGAGGGAAAATAGAAGCAAATTAGGGCCCCGCTAGATTGCTCAGAGGGTAAAACTCACAATCCGAGTTTGGTCCCTGGACCCGCAAGGTAGAAGGAGAGAATTAACTCCTCTGACTTCCACATACATGCTGTGGCCTGCATACACATATACAATAATAAAAAATAAATGTTAGAAAAAAATTTAAGACTAATGACTGTTGAGCTTCTCGCCCTTGCTCTTTGGAGAGTTCCGGTATGGTGTCCTGCATTAATGATGCTCACGACAAGCCGAACAGACCAATGTGACACCCCGCCACGCAGACGCTTCTCAGAGCTCCACCTGTGTCCCTGCAGCCTCAGGATGAATTCCGGGATCCTCTTGTGCTCTATATGGAGGCCTGGGTGGCAGAAAAGATCTTTGGCCCAAAACAGGCCTCAGTCCCAGAAATAAAGTTGTGAAGCAGCGAGCTCTGACTGAGAGCGGACACTGTCAACTCGGAACGTAGCTGAAGTCACCATATATGAAGAACCCACTCTAAAGAGTCGAATGAGAAATATTCTCTGGCACATGGAAGCTCACCATAAAAAAGAAGACGTCCAAGAAGCTAGGAAGATGAAAGAACTTGAGGAACTCTCGAAGAGCCGTTCCCCAAACTCAAACCACCCTCAAGAGCCGAGGCAAGAGGCACTTGCTGGCTGACAGGCAGCTTTCAACATGCGGAGGTGAAGAGAAACAGATTCTTAAAAATCTCTCCATTTGCTTTCTTTCCTGCCTTTGTGGATGCCTGTTTGTTTTCATTTCTACAAGTAGCAATTTGTAGAACTGTTCAAATACAGAAATGACTTTTTTAGACCTGTTATTTTCATAACACACAATAAAGCAAACTTATAAACACACACACACACACACACAGAGAGAGAGAGAGAGAGAGAGAGAGAGAGAGAGAGAGAGAGAGAGAGAGAATGACTGTCAATTGTAGCAGAGGAGCAGAGGGCCACCCTTAAGTCAGGAAGGCACAGTAAACACGGTGTGATGGTGGCAGGTCCAGCTGGTCACCAACAAGCTGCCAGGAGCCCATGGCACACCTCAGAGCCCTGAAAGAAAGTCCACTGCTGTACTCAAGGGTCAGCCTGAAGCAGCTGACTGCCTCATACCAGGCCATGGCTGGAGCCAGGAAGGACAGAGAATTGAGCTGGAGTGACGTCATGGTTGCCCAGGAGTTGGCATGTGGCTCCTATGTCTTCCTGTGCCCAGACAGGCAAGGAGGATCCTCAGAGGCAGTTTAGGGTGAGCAAGGACTGGAGATAAGTTAGGGCTAGAAACCTAAGATGGCTCAGGAGACTTTGTGTGTTTACGCACGTGCTTGCTCTCTCTGGGCCTTGAGGATCACATGATAAAGAGCTGTTTGCTTCTCCTGCCTCCCGGGGCTCCAGACTAAAGTGGGAAGATGTCATGGGTACTTCAGAGAGGTCAGGCGCACCCAGAGAGGTCAGCTGTACCCAGAGCGGTCAGTCCCACCATCCTGCCCACCTCTCCCTTTGCGGCCTCCTGGGCCCAATTATGCCCCTTTGCAGCTCTAGCCACACTCAGCCAGCAGGAAGATCACACATCCCGGTTCTGGCTTCTCCCCCCTCCCCCTCCCCAGTGTTTCCCCTCTACATATCCACCAACAGTTCCCACTCACCCTACAGCCAAAACGTCTCCTTGAGTCGTACACTTTCCATGGTTCCACTGCCCGCCACCTAGGATGGCCATCCCTCCCAGTCCCTCAGGCCTTTGACTTCACAGACAGATTTATGACACAACCACCTGCTCACCCTGGAGTCCTGCAGAAGAAGGTTCCATTTTTTATTTCTTCATCCCCAGAACCTGTGAGAGCACTTAGAACATGGAGCCCTCAATATATGTTGGCCCAGTGAATAGATGATTTGGGATAGATGGATAGTTTTGGTAGTTTGAGGTAGATGGATGGATGAGTGGATGGGTAGATAGATAGATGAAGGGATGGATAGGTAGATGGATGAACAGTTTGGAGTAGATGGACAGGTGGGTAGATGGATGGATGAGTTGTTGGCTCAACAGATGGATGGGTGATGGGTGATGGATGATGGATGGATGGGTGATGGATGGATGATGGATACATGTATACAGTCTTGAAATTTTTAGAGGAATGTGTTTTCTCGATGTACTAATTGATATCCTAGTTGTTTGATGCATTGCATACAAATATCCGTTCCTGTTGGCATCAGAACCCTGTAACCCAAGCACACAGGGTTTCCATCATGCACAAAAATCCAAATGTGGACAGTTTTGGGCTAGCGAGGGCTTTCCAGCTCATGGTTGTGACTCTAGGTCTTTCTGTTTCTGCTCCCCCATCCTTAAGGCCACCTCTTCCTCCAGTACGGCTGACAATACGATACTCCGCCTGTCACAACTACACCCTAGGAAGAAGGAGGGAGGGGAAAAAGCATTCCTAGGGCCAGTGTGTCACTTCTTTCCTTTAAGATAGAGACGCCCATCTCTGGGACCTTTGCTTGCTGTGAATTCCCTTGAGAGCTTTGGTGAACTGAGAACAGGGAACCTCTGGTGGCATGCCCTGGTGCTGGAGAGGCCTGGCCTTGGTCATCTGTGAGCCTTCTCTCAGCCCAAATGGCCCAACCTACACATCTTCGCTGTTCCTGCTCATTGTGGCGTCAGTCTAAGTGAGTGTCTGTCATAGCTTCTCCCTTTGCCAGCCATGTCACCCCCAGTGAGTCCCAGAGAAACACCTAGGAGCCTCAGTACCTGTTCCCATGGGGTGGGAGAGTGACCTCCAGAGACTCACTCGTGGAGAAAGACATGACCACACAGGTACAGAGAAGGTCTAGACCAAAGCAGGTCAAGGATCTGTGTGGGACACACAGAAAAGATGATGGACCGCTGCCACCCAGATGTGGCTATACACTGTGTGAGTGTTCAGTAGTGGGTCCCTGGGGTCCCTGTAGCACAAGCAAAGGAACTGTTGCCAAAAGTTGTTTCGTCCAAGATTTTCATCCACCAGCCAACTGGGGCTCCTCCGCCCTACGCTATTCAGTGTTGGTCTGGTGGCGCCTACTTCCCACCTCCTGTCTCTGGTTCAGAGTGCCCAACTCTCTCACCATCAGCTGGTCTAGAGAGAAGCAGACTGCAAAAAGGGGGTTGCCCATTGCTATGGAAACCAAGGCCAGAGTCCAGCACCCTGCAGCTCCCAGGCACAGAGCAGATGTGCTGCTTTTGGGTCTCAAGTCCCTATACATCCTTCTACCCAGCAGAGGCACGCACACACACACACACACATGCACACACACACGTGCACACGCGCACACACACGTACGCACACATGCACATACACACACGCACACATGCATACACACACACGCACATACACACACATGCACACACACGTGCACACGCGCACACACACGTGCGCACACATGCACATACACACGCACATACACACACACGCACACATGTATACACACACGCGCGCGCACATACACACACGCACACACGCACACACACACACACACACACACACACAACTGACTCACCTAGAGGACTACCAGCCAGCACACTGGACTGTCCTCAGTGACCAAGATTATAGCAGGTAGAAAACTAGCCCTCTGGGCAGAGGAGCCAGTCCCTGTGGTCAAGAACAAAAGAAATGTTGATCTCGAGAGTCTGAGACAAGCAGCTAAAGACTGAAGTAACCCACCTGGTCCCCTGTGTGGCCTTGCATATAAACCATACGCCAGTAGGAGCGCTGGCCCTTTAAGAGACAGAGGAGTCTCCCAGCTCCCAACCAGGTGAGCAGTCAGTGAGTTTGGGAGAATATTCATAGGCCTCTCCATATCACCAAGATTACATGTCCGTTACAAATGGGAAGTGATGACTTCCCCAAAGGAACAATCTGGCCTCCATCACCTTCACCACTGATCCAATGTAGGTCACCAAAAATAGACAAACGGGACATTACATGCCCCGTTGGGTGATGCTGTAATAAGGACACGACATCCGCTATTTAGTATTCACAGCCAAAGGCGTTTGAACTGAACCGAATCAGGAGGAAACAATCAGGCCCATTCAGGTCATTGGCATTTTACAAGACATCAGATATGGGATCTTCAAAACGCCAGTTAAAAGAAGGACAGGAAACCTAGAATACAGCAGACCAAAGGGACAGATGTCAAATGCAGTGTGTGGTCCTTACGTGGATCCCAAGAGCTAGCGTGGATACTTGGCCAGCAATCGGGAGATCTAAATACAAAGAGCTCAGACAAGAACATCATCGGATCCTGGTTAAAGTTCTTGAGGATGTTAACCAGGCTACCACAGCATTCTGCTCCTGGGCAAAGGGTCCTTGATTCTAGGAGACTGGTGGCGACTGGGGCGGGGGGCGGGGGAGTCAGGATTAGACCCAGATGTCTGCAGTTTTTCCAAATGATCAGAAGGGAAAGGGGGAGTGGATTGTTGACCTTGTGAGGGACAGAGGGGAGTGAAGGGGGCTGTGCCTCTCCTAAGCATCCCTGAAGAACCCTTGCAGGAGGACTTAGAGCACTCCACATCCTTCTCCGTTCCTTCCTGGTCACCTGACCAGCAAGCTCCCTCGCCCCTTCAGTCCACAGTTTGATGTTCCTATTGTCTCTTCATGTGACTTTTCCCAGCGTGTAGAGAGCCTCCTGATTTAGAAGAGAGAAGGAAGAGAAGAGTCCCCCCAATCCTGACTGCAGAGATGCCTGGAGACAGAATAGGGAAGAAGGGAGAACCATCAATTTTTAAAATAATCTCAAAATATTTGAAGTTTTGAACCTGTCAAACCTGTGGCATTTGTCCAAGGACAGAGGACTGCTTGAATCAATGGGATTTTGGACTTCAGGATGCTCATCCAAGACCAGACTCTTGTCCTCTGGTCACCCTGGGCATGTCCCTTCCTGCAGAGGCCTATAAGAAGGGCGAGCAGAAAAGGCCGAAGCTGCCCCTGGCCTTCCCAGGCCCAGTTTGGGAGCCAGCACTGATGGGCTATTGCTGGGCACTCCAGAGACACAGACGTGCCGAGCAGAGGCACAGGTCTGGACCTGTATAGCATGGGTAGACAGGAGGTGCTGCCAAAGGACTAGTAAGATTGGGGAGATGGAGAGTGGGCAGGAGCTGGGAAGGAAGTCCAGGAAGTGGGGGTGCATCCACTCAGAGTCCCTCCCCAGCACGTGGATACGGATATTGACAGTATCAGGTACCTCCCAAACCACCAAGGGCCAGGGTCCCCCACCACTCCCATCATCTGGCTTTTCCAGCCTGGCCCCAAAGTTCTGCCACCTCCATATTCTCCTTGCCCCATGCCAGCCAGAAGACCCAGGAGTAATAAACTAGAAAAGAGATTGAAAATTTAATCAAAAATAGCAACAACAAACTGTGTGTGGATATCAGGAAGCAATTGAGTTGCAGGAACACGATGAGAATCGCTGCCGGCTGAGGCTCCTGAGATCCTAGGAGAGCAGGAGAAGGGGAGGCAGAGAAGGGGCGAGGCCAAGGAGAAGGGGGAGGAGGACAGGCTGTGGTGGAAAGGTCCCAGACATTCTCCTGGGGAACCCAGGAGATATTTGATTAAGACTGGAGTCCGACATTTCTTCTAAAATGTAAATGAAGGCTTCTTCAGTCTGGGAGATGGGAGGAGGCATGAAAGAAGAAAGAGTGAGCATCATGAAGTGAGACCCTCTCAGGAGGGCAAATTCTTCTGTCTACGCAGTGTTCTCCAGAGGAAGCTGTTATACCCTTTTCACAGGCAAGAAGACTGAGCTCAGAGAGGTCATTATCTGCCTGAAACTACACCCAGTCGAGAACCATTGATTCCACACACACACACACACACACACACACACACACACACACACACACACATCCCCGCCTGGGTTAACATGGGTCTCCTGGAATATACTACCACAGTGGGGTCCCTACAAGCTCTTAGTACTGGGACAGGGTCCGAGACCCTGGAGAGGGGCAGTGCCGAAGCTACTTCCTGAGTCCAGCAGGCAGGGGCGAGCAACTGAGAGGAGGGAGACAGCAGGCAGGCCCAGAACAGGAGGCATGGGACCAGGACCTCACCTGGAGGTGTCCATGACCTCATCAGCCCTGTGAGCCCTCCTCAGGGACAGCACCTCCTGAGAAGATAATATCCCATGACTGACTAGTGGAGGGCTGGAGAGATGGCTCAGCTGCTCAGAACACGGCCCATTCTTCCAGAGGACCCACATTTGATTCCCAGAACCCACATGGCAGCTCGTAACAATCTCTAACTCCAGTTCCAGGGGATCTAATGCCTTAGCATAAGGTGCACACACGACAAACAGACACAGATGCAGGCAAAAAAGAGAAAACACCTGTCTACATAAAATAAAAAGTAAAATAAATTTGAAAAGATGACTAATACCTACCAGTAAAGGGGACCGAGTTGTCTCATCCTTTGTGGGACCCCCAGGCCACCAGGACTCCTGAGTCACTCTGCTGCTGTCCTTTGCCACAGCAGACTGGAGTTGACACCTAATTCCACTACGGTCTGTGTAGCTGGAGACAATTGAGTCACAGCCGGAGCCTCAGTTTCCCTCTGTGTAAGATGGCTAGGTGCCCTTCTCATCCAGTTATTTTGTCAGAGACAGGGGGTCACCCTAGGGGAAACACCTCCCCTTCACAGAGGGAGATGCTGTGGGAGGGGCTGGGCCCTGAGTAGCGTTATCCCTACACCTCTGTGTGGTCACCACAGCACCCACCTTGGCCACTCTTTGTGCTGTTGGAGGCTCCCCGCTAGGGGCAGGTAGATTCTGGAATTCTTGGCCTCTTCCTCTCAGGCAAACTCTAAGAGAACACAGCCCAGGCAATTCCTCTCATT
>NC_022016.1:84580983-84586203 GCF_000317375.1 Microtus ochrogaster | reverse complement strand
CAGGCTGCACACACCTGTGAAGGACAGGCCAGGTTCAGGCTACATATGCCTGTGGCTCCAGCACTTGGGGTGCTGAAAGGGGAGGTTTCTAGTTTCACACAAGTCTTAGCTAAACAATAAGATGCTCAGGAAAAAACAATGGGGGCAGCTAAAGAGATGGATGGTTCAGTGGTTAGGAGCACTTGTTGCACTTGCAGAGAACCTGGGTTTGACTCCCAGCACCCACATAATGGCTCACAACTATCCATAATTCTAGTTCCTGGTGACAAGCTCTCTGAACCAGACACACATAGAGCACACATACACATGCAGATAAACACCTATACATGTAAATCAAAATAAAATAAAGAAGGCAGGGAATCAAGGACCCAGAGGACATCAAGGGACACTCCCCTTAGTCTCCCTGCCCGCAGTATTTGGCAGCCATCCTGCTTTCTCCTGCCAACTGACCAAGTCAATGACTCTGAAAATGGGGTGACTCTTTCCTGAACGTCTGGCCGTTTGGCACAAAGAAATAGCCAGGTGGCAGGTATAGGTTGAAGTTTAATGAGAGTATCATTGTGTATCCTGGTGAAAGAGTCCCTGTCTGGCAACCAGAAGAGACTTCTAAACACACAAAGCTTAACCTGCATCTAAGATGTCAAGAACAAAGCTGGGCGATGGTGGCACACACCTTTAGCCTAGCACTCAGGAGGCAGAGGCAGGTGGATCTCTGAGCTCAAGGCCAGTCTGGTCTGTAGAGCAAGTTCCAGGATAGCCAGGGCTACACAGAGAAACCCTGTCTCAAAAACCACAAAACAAAACAAAACAAAAAAGAACAATATTCCCTGGAGCCAGCAAAATAGCTCAGTAGAAAAAGCCACCAATTGCACCATCCTGGAGTCCCAAGTTCAAAGCCTGGAACCCACAGGGAGCTGCAAAGAAAGAACAGATTCCTCACAAAGTGGTCCCATGACCTCCACACATGCACAAGAAGAAGGATGAGGAAGGGACTGCAGAAGTCCCGAGAAAGACGGCTGCTTCTCCCCTTTAGCTCCCAACCCCCACATCTATCTACCTGTCATACCTCCTGGAGAACCAGAGCCATGTAACAATCATTCATTTGCATGTGGATGTGTCCTAGAGAGCGGCCCTCTGTGCTCACAAAGTGTCACCGAAGCTGTCTCTATCAGGCTGAACCTGGCTCCACAGCTCCCAAGCCCCCTGTGAAAAGCTATTTTTCAAACACTGCATAATTTTCCACTCCAGATGGCAGGGCCTTGTTCCAGAACCCTGGGGATCTGTGTTGCCACTCTCCTATTGGGGCTCGCCACAAATTCATAGTGTCTTTTCCCACCACAGATCCATCTGTCCCCCAAATATGTTGGGCTGCTTGTCCTCAGTCTGGAGCTGTGGCAGAGCCCTCCCCGCCTGGGGCTATCTCCAAGATGCCAGGCCTCCGTGTCACTTGGTAAGGTAGCGTGGAGTGAGCAGCAGTTGGCAGGCTCTGTCTGAGGCCAAGTTTCTTCTGATACGTGGGAGGTGGGGTGGATTTGGAACCACTCAGGAGACGTACCTCTGGGCGCAAGAGGAGAGCGTGAGCTAAGCAAGAGGAGAAAGTGAGGAGCAGCAGCGCTCAGCTCCCTCCGCTTCCCGACTGCAGATGCAGGGCGACCAGATGCCACCCTTTACCCGCCAAGGTGTGCTGTATTCCCTTGAACCGTGAGCCAAAAATAACCAATCCCTTCCTCTCTTCTTCCCTCCCTCCCTCCTTCTATCACTCCTCCCTCTTTCCCTCCTTTTTCTCTCCCCTCCTTCCCCTCTCCCTTCCTTCCTTCCATAGCCTCTCTCAGGCATTTGTCACAATAATGAGCAACTTATACCTCGCACATTGCCAAATGCCAAGACTGAGAGCAGGGCTCACACTCCACTGTGACACAGAGTGGCAATGCCAGCATGCACATGAGACAGATCTGATCACGTACTAGCATGGCACCTTTCCCTGCCACCATTTGCGGGTCCCGTTGAGAACCACTTTGGATCATCCATAACAGAAATGGAAAGTCGGACTATTTGCCAGACCAGGAGGCAAATGTGTGTCTGCTGTGTTGACAGCCATGCCTGAGGAGCTGTGGGCACTGCAGCCATAATAGCTGTCCATGCCCTGCACCTACGGGCATCCACTCACATCTTCCAGAACACACCTAGGAATCCTTGCAGGCCCCAAAGCAGTGAATTGATAACTCAAGGCCTGCCACTCATACATCTTGGGACTTGAGTGGCGATGCTCACTCCTGCCACCCCCCCCCCAGGATATGACATTGGTTGGTGTTGTGTGACGAACTTTTTCCTAGGGAGGCTTAGCACACAGGTTTATTCACCCCAGAAAGGGAATCCAAAACAGACCAAGTAATGATTGCACCAAAATCCAACTTGGGGAGTCAATAGTTGACCGGGGTTACTAACAGGAGTAGGGCTGGGAAGTCACTTTCAGAAACAGGGAAGACTCAAAACAACTGCATCACTGAAAAGCCCCACCCAAGCACAGGTGACAACTCCCAAAAGCTGCTTCCCGGGAGTTCTCCAAACAGCCTGTGGGTAACCACAGTCTGAGAACCCCCTCTCAGATCCGCTGGTCACTCCCTTCCTCCAGCCACTGTCTGCTGCACCTATAAAGCTGGGGAGGGGCCCTGAGAATCTTCCCAGCTTCCGATTTCCCAGACAAATGACGTTCTGTTTACCTCAGGAGTCTCAGAGGGGATGTTTCAGTTCTGAGGAAAAAGCCGAATGGCAGTTGGCTTGGCGTTTTGTTTTACGCTGGGTCCAACTGAGACACCATATCCCACCCAGACTTCCACTCAGGGAGCCAGGGAATAAAAGGTTTGTGAACTCTGTGGAGACGCACATGCTCCAATCTTGAGCAGCTCCCACCTGCTGCTTCTCCAGCTGGAAGCCATGATGCTGTGTACATTAGCACCATCTTGGACCCTGCATCCCACAGTCTCAGGAAGGTCTGCGTATTCTTCCTTCATCAGGGTACAGTGACTCCAGTATTGACTATGGGTCTCTTTGGAAACAAGTAACTGGGGAATAAGTGCCATATAGTCAGAGTTGCAGCAACTTTGGGGATGGGCAGCCTCCTCTTTGAAGAGTGGGTCTGGCTGGCGCTCTAGCTCAGAAAATAACAGTGGCCTTTTCCTGGCGCAGTGTCTGTCTTCAGCCTCTGATTGTCCATTGAATCGCTCTGGCTGTGTAAATTACTGGCTTCTTGCTGGCTCCTCTGTCTTGTCCTGAGAACACCAGGTAACCATTTGCAGAACCCTCTGCAGACTTCTGTCCACCACGCCGGTCTTATTCAGAACGGTAATTTTTCCCGCCTGACTCGTGGTTTTAAGTTCCACCAAGGGGTGTCATTATTTCGGGCTCCACTCTTTCCTGTTGATACCGAGGAAGCCAGTCCAATCACAGCAACTATTATTGCGAGCCTTGGCTTCTTGGAGGTCAGCCACCATGGAGCTTCTGGACCACATTGCCGCACCTCTCACCAGCACACCCGGTGGAGAAATGAACGCACACACACACACACACACACACACACACACACACACACACACACACACACACACACACACGTCTTCCTGAAGCTCAGGCAGCAGCTGCAGTTCTGACATTTCTCGCTCGCTGAGAATGAGTCCTACCTGGATCTTTCCAAGCTTCCAAGTGCCATCTTAGCAGCAGATGAGCATTCTTCCTGGCGTCCTTGGCAGGATGTGAATTCCTGTATCCTGGGAGGATGCTCACTCATGGTAGAATTCTCCTGCTCCAACTTCACACTGCATCGCTGCCGACCATGGGAACTTTGTTCTCTGACCCCAGGCACGCTCTTCAGGTCCCTGCCAGTCACTAGTGATCCTGCAGCCTCCAGGGCCACCATCTGTTTTGTGAACTTTTCCCACAGGCTGGGCACCAATGGACAGATCAAAGTAACCACTTCTCCAAAGTTCAGCTTGGAGAACCAATGAGTCTATTGGGCTTACTTATCGAGCATGGATGATGGTTACATGCAGGAGCGTGGGTGACCTCAAAGCGGTTACGTCACCCCGGCATGGATGAAACTTCCACAGTCTATGTGCTAGCCCCTCCAAGATCTCAAGGCTATGAACAGTTTGGGGGAAATTACATACAGCTGGAGGAAGTGGCTGGACCCTCAGGGGAGGCCCTAGTGAGTGCCCCAGTCTTTCCTAGGAGGGAATGTCAACAGTCCAGACTTGAGGACCTCTTAAGTGTTGTCATGGCTACTCTGATGAAGATGATGATAGCATTCTCCAGCATCATTCTTTGCTTCCCTTAGTTGCAACACAATCCCGTCTTGACCCTGGTTCAATGCAGATGTCCATCTCAGGGCAGACTCTTTCTGTTTCCCAAGCCTGAGGCCTCTGTCTGTGCCAGCAAGCAGGACTGGCTCCTATAACCAGCAATGGGCCAAGGTTGCAGAGCCAGGGGACTGGTGAGAACACAGTCAAATGCACCCACCAAAAAGTCCCCACCCATGTGCCAATTATCAGTATCCTGCGCTCTCCCACAGCTCTGACCCATGAGCAGCTTCTGGACTTGGGAGTCCACGGTTTCTAATTAAGCTCGGGTCTGGCCCTCAGCCCCTTCTGTCCCAGAGTCCCAGGAGCTGAGAGCCTCTTAACACACACAGTTCAGGAGGCCATGTGGGTTTTACTCTTCACCTTGATGGGAGACTACTCCATCCTAGCCCGTCATGATCCTTCTCCTATGGATAGCAGCCCCCTAGCCATGACTCTGGGACTTTCTAGTATATATAATTCCTCCATACTTGGCAAAGGCTTGCCCATGCCCGCCAGTGCATCTGCTCCCATCACCTCTAAACCCGTTCAGCCCAGTTGTACTTTTAGTCCACACACTGATACAGAGTGGTAGGATTTCCATATTATCTCTACCATCAGAGACAGGCTTCTTGTTGCCAGGAAACCCACAGGTCATGTGCCACAAAAATCTCATCTCAACCAAGTAGTGGTGATGCCTGCCTTTAATCTAAGCACTCAGGAGGCAGAGGCAGGTAGATCTCTGAATCCAAGGCCAGTCTAATCTACAAAATGAGTTCCAGGACAGCCAGGGCTACACAGAGAAACTCTGTCTAAAACAGAAAAAAATAAACCTCATCTCAAATTGCCTCTCCCCATCAGGCGGTGGTGGCACACGCCTTTAATCCCA
>NC_022016.1:84568035-84579168 GCF_000317375.1 Microtus ochrogaster | reverse complement strand
CCACCTCCCAGCAGGAACTATGGCTTTTCAAGGAAGGCACTTGTACTAATAAGAAACTGAGCTCAAAGAGGAAGTCACATGTCCAAATCCACACAGCTTTAAGCGACTGAACTGGCTTTCCCTCATCCCAGGTTCCTCATGCTGTGACGGTCCAGGCCTGGAAGGTTGGTGGTCATTGTGAACTAGCCAGCAGAAAACAGGAAGCAAGCAAGACAAGGGGTTCACAGCAGTGGACGCTCATAAATCAGGTCATGGTTTAGTAGTCATCCCTTCCAGTCACTTTCCATTGGGAAAATCCAGTCATGTGGCCCAGCTCTGATTGCCAGGGAGGCTGGGAAATGTAGTCTAACTATGTGTCTACAGCCGTGGGAAGCAAATGTAGTCCAGTTTGGGCAGCAGTGCTAGACAGTGACAGCCTAGAACTACCTGCCTTTTTATTGTTTGTTCTTGGGCTGGGAGTAGAGTGATGGCCACGGGTGCAGAATGGTTGCTAATAAAGATGGCGAGATACAGGGATAGCCTAGACTGATCTTAAACTCATTACACAGTCAAGGGTGACTTCAAACTACTGATCTCCTGGCCTCCACCTCCCAAGTGTCAGGATGACAGACATATATGACAAACTCAGCCTTGGCAGCGGAAGACAATAAACTGGACAGTGCTGAGAGATTGGCCACCAGCCCTGCCCGCAAAGAAATGGCACCCCAGAAGAAGTCAGGTCTAGATACCAGATAAGCAAGTGTATACTCTTACCCAGCAAGGATGAGAAGCGAAACCAGAGACAGGTCCCTGGAGCCAGCAAGTCCCTGACCAGTCTGGGAAAGGTGCCTGTGAACCCTTGTTGATATCAGCCTGCTCCCTTCCACAGGGTCTCGTGTGAGGCGGGGAGATGGACCCTTCCTCACCTGACTGCACATTCGGGTGGGAACGGGGAAACTGAAAGTCTCTTGGGGTCTAGAGTTGGGATAAAGATGCCCACTGCCACCACAGTGAACAAACATGATGCAGTTTGTTAGAGATATTTTCTAAGGGTTTGCTTTTAGAGTGTTGGTGTTTTTCCATTTGTTCGAAACAGGTAGCCCAGGCTAGCTTCAAATTCTCTCTGTCCTCTTAAAGAGGACCTGCCTCCACCCCGCAGCGCTGGGATTGCAGGCAGCCACCACCGAGTTTTGTGGTGCTCTTCATTTAATAAACCCTCACAATTGCAAACGGTATTATTTTAAAAGAACGCAGGTGTAAGTTTATGTGCCCTCCTGGAGGATGAAAACTCTGCCTCCTTTCAGGCTGGGCTCCAGAATTCAGAGAAGGGTAACAAGGGGGAGGAGCTTCCCACTGCATGAACCTGGCTTAGGGGTTACACGAGGAGGTAAGTAGAGGCACCTGCCAGGTGGTTGTGGTTTGGAAAATGTAACTCTTCTTCCCGCTTCCTAAAATCCCCAGTTCTCACTGACACACCCACCGACACCACACATCATCAGAACCTTGCAGTCCCGGGGCTTCCAATGGTCAGGAGGTTCTCCCCAACCCATACTTCCTACAGAGAAATAACCAAAGGCTCTGGGTGGAAATTCCCAAGAACCCCGAAGCCAGAGTCCGGCTATCAATCTGCCATCCCAGAGGTGAGGTAAGATGCTTGCCCTCCGCAGTTCTTCTGGCTCAGCCCCTGAGGACAGCAGCTGAAGACAACGGCCTGTTACCAGCAGCCTCAGAAACAGCTTGGTTAGGAGTTTACTTTCTAACAAAATACAGGGAACTCATCCAGGTCGACTGGGTGAGAACTGAAGAGGTTTGCATCTACGGCAGTGCCCACTACCCCAGCAGGCAAGGGGAGCACAGGGGAGCTGGTTAGACCTGAGCTCTGGCCCTAGAAGCTGTGTGACCTGGGGCAGGCAACTAACTCTCTAGGCTCAGCTCTCCCACTATAAAATGAGAACGAAAAGAACTCAGCTGACCCCAAAGAGTCAGAAAGGACCGAATGGGATCATTCACAGATATGCTGGGCACAGCAGCTGACTCAGCTGGACCGTCCACGCCGTCAGTGGGAGCAACTGATAGCAGGGAGGGGCCAGTGGCAGAGCTGTCTGGGATCCGGCCAATTCCGTCCCTCCTGCACTCCATGCTCACTGATGGGTTTCTATAATAAACAGAAAAAGGCCAGGTCCTTCTCAAGTGAGGTCACCGGCCAAACTGTTCACTATCTGGCCCTGGCCTCTAACCACAATAAACCTCATAAGCCTGGCACCTGGGGGCAGGTTAGCCTGGCACCTGGGGGCAGGTTAGCCTGGCACCTGGGGGCAGGTTGCCGCCCCTCCCGGGAGATGTGCGTATCTCATGCTGGGCACTCCATCCCTTTCCCCAGGCTTTCTTCTTGCCCCAGAGAAAGGCTTTCCCACCTCCACCATACTCCCAATCCTGCTTCCTTTGCTGGCTCTTCTTCCTTCATCAGGCATCCTGGACCGAGGCTGGTCCCCTCAGCCTTCCTGTTTCATCCTTTAGTGACACTGGCCGTCTGCCCAGCTTTTTAAGCCTAGCGAAATCAAAAGAAACCTACATTTTAAAGGTGTAATGGAAAAAAAAATAGTTCCAAAGAGCGGACACGACTGAACCAAAGGCACACAGCAAGTTGATGGGGAGACATCATTACCTAGAAGTTCCACTGCCTAGGACGTGACGTAAAGGCGCAGAGGACAGAGCCAGCAGGGGCAAGGGCACTTGCTGCCAAGCCTGATGACCTGAGTTTGATCCCTGGAACCTACGCAGTGGAAGGGGAGCACCAACATTGTCCTCTGACCTCCACACATGCATGTGAAAACACACACACACACGATTAAAAATAAAACATCCGTTTAAAAATATATATAATCTTTGCCCTTATGAAAAATAAAATCTAGCACGTGAGTCGGAAGTAGACTCTCATAAATGGCAGTGATTGATAACTGCTAAGAAAGACCAAGACAGGCGTGTCATGAGACAGGGGGACTGGGAAAGCTGTTTGCGTATGAAATGCGTGCTAAGTGAACAAGTCAACGGGTGGATTCATTACATTGCCGGATCAAAGGATGCTAGAGAACTGTATTGGTTGCTTTTCTATAGCTGAAAAGCAGTTTATGGAAGAAAGGGTGTATTTGGGCTTACAGGTCATAGGGTCAGAATCCATGATGGCAGTGTGGAGGCAGCGGGTGGGAGACCTGGCAGCTACGCATCTTGAAGGGCAGGCACGAAGCAGAGAGAGTGCCCTGGGTATAGTGTGTGACACATGGCTCTAAAACCTCAAAACCTTCCCCTGTGATGTAATTCCTCTAGCAAGACCACACCTCCTAAACTTCCCCAACAGCGCCACCCACTGGGGACCGAGTGCTCCACATCTGTGCCCACAGGGGACATTCTCATCCAAACTGCCACAAGAGCCATGATTATACTTAACCCTGTTGTAAGAATGGACACCTGGAGTCGGGCTATTGCAGGTTCACATTTTAGATTGTTGCACCTGCTGTCGGGGTGAGCTTGGGCAAGTCAGACTCTCTGTGCCCAACCTTACCCATGAGTTAACATGGTATAGCAATGGTGTTTCAGCTCCCGGTTCTCAGACAGTTCTTGATCATAGCAATCAATCCCACGACCCCACTGGCTTATCATCCTGAAGCCCCTTCTCTTTTTGTGGGTTCAAAGGCAGCTGAGCTTCTACTGCAGTTGGCCAGGCCAAGCCCACCTTGGCTCCAGGTGACAAGTCACATTTAGGCCAATTCCCGTGTTTCTTCATTCTCCACAGGCCAGTGGCTTCCATAACATGTCTGTTTCTTGGACAATCACAAGAGCAAAGAACACAGGCTGAAAAACACCAAGTACACAAATCCTTACAATTACACACCTGGAGTTAGCTCACTTGCCAGGAAAACCTGGAAGTGCCCAGGTGATGTGTGAGTTTGCAAAACTGAGAGCCTAGAACCACAAAAACATTTTATTTCTTTCTTTAAAACAAAATTTGAGTTTTGTTTTGATTTTTTTGTTTCATTGTTTTGGGGGCTTTTTTTTTTCTTTTGGGTTTTCTGCTTTTTTGTTATGTTTTGTTTTGTTTTGAGACAGAGTTTCTTTGTGTAAGAGCCCTGGATGTCCTGGAACTCACTCTGTAGACCAAGCTGATCTCGAAGCCACAGAGATTCACCTGCCTTTACCTCCCAAGTGCTGGGGTTAAAGGAAAAACTAAATGATTTTTTATTTCTCTCTGTGAGTCTGCCTGTGTGAGTGATTGCAAGCCACATGTGTGCAGGCACCTATGAAGGCCAGAGAAGAGCATCAGCTCCCTTGGAGCTGGAGTTACAGGTGTTTGTGAGCCTCTGAAGGCAATGCTGGGAACTGAGCTTGGCTTCTCTGAAAAAGCAGCAACTGTCCTTTTTTTTTTTGGTTTTTCGAGACAGGGTTTCTCTGTGGTTTTGGAGCCTGTCCTGGAACTAGCTCTTGTAGACCAGGCTGGTCTCGAACTCACAGAGATCCGCCTGCCTCTGCCTCCCAAGTGCTGGGATTAAAGGCGTGCACCACCACCACCCGGCTGCAGCAACTGTCCTTAACTGATAATCCATCCCTCTAGCCCTGAGCCTTGTTTTCTCAGCGCTTTGTGGTTTGGAAGTTTAAGATCAAGGTACGCATGGGGTTGGTTTCTAGCAGGGTCTCTCTCCATATCTTGCAGAGAGCCCCTTTCTTCCTGTGTCCTTGCATGGCGGTTTCTCTGTGTGTCTATGCCCTGGTAGCTCTTCCTCATCTTATAAGTGTTCAGCTGGAACAGTTCACGCCAGTTGAGAAATCCCCGTTCCTGACTCCCCAAACCCTGTCCTCTGAGAAAAACCACCAAAAGCCCAGTTCCAAGGTTGTTGTAGCCTAAGACCCCACCCAAAAGCTTACCATAGCACTAACCCACCTTGGGCACGTCATCACCCTGTGCTCCTACAGGGTATTTAAACCACTCCCTTTAAAACGGCCATGTGATTTCTCTCCTGCTCCCTTTCTTGAGAGGCACCCGGGAGTGCATTGCTCAGATTAAATGGGCCCTTTACTTGTTAATTCAGCTCGATTTGACATACTGAGAAGCTTACCAGTGAGGATACAAAAACCTATCAATAAGCATGCCAGTTCACCGAATGAGAGTCAGCCATCAACTGTCTCCTAAAGTCTATGTAATAAAGGCTTGGAGCTCACGGTAGGGCTACTGGAAGGTGATGGGACTTTTAAGAAGTGGGGCATGAAGCTAGGCATGGTGGCACACACACTGGGGAGGCAGAGACAGGCAGATATCTGTGAGTTCAAGGCCAGTCTGGTCTATAGAGCAAGTTCCAGGACAGCTAGTTCCAGGGCTACACAGAGAAAACCACACAAAGAAGAGGAGGAGGCAAATGGTGGGAGATCTTTAGGTCATACACTTGTATTGGATGATTTTCTCCTTTCTGTGACCAAATTCCTGACAAAGTCAATTTAAAGGAGGACGGGCTTATTTTGGTTTCCAGTTGGAAGGGATATAGCTGAGGGACAATGGTCTGTACCCTGTCACTGGTATTTTAAATAAATGCTAATGGCCAGTAGCCAGGCAGGAAGTATAGGCAGGGCGACCAGGCAGGAAGTAGAGGTGGGGCAACAAGAATTCTGGGAAGAGGAAAGAATCAGTCTGCAGTCATTACCCAGACACAGAGGAAGCAAGATGTGACTGCCTCCCTGGAAAAGGTACCTAGCCACGTGGCTAACACAGACAAGAATTATGGGCTAATATAAGTTATAAGAGTTAATAAGAAACCTAATCTACTCTGCCAATCAGTTTATAATTTATGTATTTCTTTTGGGCTAAAAAGCTGCGGGACCGGATGGGACAGAAACTTCAGTCAACAGCATCCCAAGGCCCATCCTCTGAGACCCCCTTCCTCCACCCCTCCAAGGCTCCCTTCCTCCACCAGGTCTCCACCTTCTATCAGTTTTGTTTTTGCTGGTGGTAGTGGTGATGATGATTGGCTGGGTTTTGATTGTTTGTAAGGTTGGGAGTGGGCTTGGTTGTTTGGGGGTTTGTTTTTCTTATTTGTTTTGAGACAAGATCTCACTATGCAGCCCTGGCTGACCTGGAGCTCCATATATAGACCAGGCTGGCCTTAAACGCATAGAGATCCATCTGCTTCTGCCTCCAGAATGCTGGGATTAAAGGCCGTCATGCCTAGCTTGCTCCTCAAAGTTTCACAATCTTCCAAAATGGCACTACCAGCTGGGAAGCACGTGTTCTGAACACAAGTGCCTTTATGTGTGTGTTGGGGGGGGTAAGTATTTGAATACAGGTGCCTCTGTGTGTGTGTTGGGGGGACAAGCATTTGAACACGAGTGCCTGTGTGTGTTGGGGGGTGGGGTAAGTATTCAAACACAAGTGTGTGTGTGTGTGTGTGTGTGTGTGTGTGTTGGTGGTTGGGGCAAGTGTTCAAACACGAGTGTCTGTGTGTGTGTGCCTGGGGCAAGTGTTCTGAACACGAGTGTCTGTGTGTTGGGGGGGCAAGTGTTTGAACATGAGTACCTGGGGGGTTATTTTACTTTCACACCATGATAGCTCTTGAGAGAGATAATGGGGCTTGACTTCTTCCTCTTTTCTTTGCCACTACATAATGGGTATGGCTCTGCCTTATAACCTATATACATCATGAAGCTTTTCCTCTCCCAGGCCCAAGCACTACAGAACCAATCAAGCATGATCAGATGTCTCCCAAACCGTGAGCCAGAAAACTCAAACTAGGCTAATTATCCCCGGCATCCATTACGATACCACAACGCTAACAAGCGCTGTACAGTAATGACCTCACTCAACTGGAATTATTCCCCCTTGAAGCCGTCTCCAGATATAGCCACATTGGACATCAGGGCTTCAGCATACGGGGTCTGGGGAGCCAACCTTTCTGCCTGCAACAGATGGGGAAACATACTCCCCTCACCCCCGTACTTGAGATCTCTGCCAAGTCACACGGCAGAGGGTACCGGGACACAGTTCTATCCCTGGGAGAGAAGAAGCGGCAGGGGTCATTCAGCCTGCCAGGGCTATTAAAAGGGATCGGCATTTTCATCATGTAAAATGATTAAGACAGTGTTTGGATTAGGCGAACACTCACCAAGTTTGGTTCCTTGCTGTGTGGTTCAATGGGCACACACCATCTGTGTGATGGTGTCACAGGTCTCGGTACAGGTGAGACTTACCAAGGGAGTATATGGCATACACTGTACCTCAGTGAAGCTGCTCTATAAATAGATAGGCGTCCCCGAATGAAGTATGGCATCCTGGATTGAATCTCTAACAGAAAGGAAACAAGGGACTCGGTTGCCAAAGTGCTTCCTATGCCAGTATGAGGATCTGAGTTCCGATATCCAGCTTCCCAGTTAAAGCTGGGTGTGGCACAGATGTCTGTAAGCTCAATACTGGTAGGAGAGATGGAGATCCATAGACCTTGGAACTCATTGGCTCATCAGTCTAGCTAACCAATGAACTTGAGGTCCACTGGGAGACCTGTCTCAAATCAGAAAGTGAAGCTGGACATGGTAGTGCGTGCCTTTCATCCCAACACTTGGGAGGCAGAGGCAGCGGATGTCTGTGAACTTCAGGACAGCCAGGGCTATGTTGTAAGATGCTGTTTCAAAATAAATAATAAAGTATAGAGTGGCTGGAGGCGACCCCTAACCTTGACCCCCAGCTTCCACGTGCATGCTCACACACGTACAGTTACACACAGACAGAGACAGAAACAGAGACTGAGAAGAAGGTGGAAGGAGACCTGGGTGGGAAGCTAATGAAATCTAAGCAACATTCGTAGTTTAGTTAGTGGTTCAGTACCAGGGTCTATGTCTTGGTTTGAACAAATGTGTTCTGGTTATCCAGGCGCTACCACGGAAGAATGGAGGGTGAAGTCTATGCTATCTTTGTAACTTTAGTAAGAATCTATAACTACTCCAGCAAAACAAATAAACAAAAGAGAATCAATACCCAGTCCCCATAGCTCCCTCTGCCTATCACAGAGAGAAGGGACTCCCGGAGTTGGCTCTCTTGCCTTCAGTTCCGCTAAGGGTTCCTGGGCTGCCTCTGAAGATCACATCTCAGATCCAAAGTAGTGTACAGCTGATATAATTCTAGTTAAATGAGAGATTGGACTGAAATGAAAACAACAAGATACCTAGACTTTGGCAGGCTGTGGTCTGCTCCCTGTGCCACGGGTAGCCTGAGGCTGACCACTGACCCCTACTCCACATGGTTGCCGAGAGCACTTGAGATGTGCCTGGTCCGGGTTGAGATAGGCTTTGAATTTAAAAAAAAAAAAAAATATTTAAATACAAAAACCTGTATGTAAAAATCTCTCATTGATATTGACAGCTTCTTGTTTTTTACTCTGGTCACACACTGAAATCTTACCATCTTGAATCCATCAGATTAACTATATTGTTGAAATTAATTTTACCTGGTTTGGGTGGGTTTTTTTTTTCCTTTTCTGTTTTAAATGCAACTGCTAGGACACCCCTAATTTTATATGCAGCTTTCATTTCTCAGTAGCCCACAGTGCTGGCCTAGAGGGAGGGAGGGTTATAATGGCCCGTGGAGCCTCCGTGAAGCCTACGAGTAGGATGGACACACTCAAGCTTAAAGTGGGGAGACGAGCTCAGGAAGCCAGTGTGTCAACAGACCCAAATCTGTGAAGTCAAGTGAGGGTCACCGAAAAGAGGGATTTACCCAAGCCACTTCATGCCAACCTACCCTTTCTACCTGTCAAGCAGGTCGGGCTACCTAAATGAGGGCAGAATCCAGTCACAAAGTATCCTGAAAAGATCATAGGATCCTAAGCCACTAGAATCCTGGAATGGAAGCTGCCCTGCTGGGATCACCTTATTGTGGGACACAGCCTCCACCTGTATCCACTCCTGAGCAGCAGATGCCAGGCACTAGGGTTTTCCACTAAGACCTTGTACCCTCTGTCTGGAGATCCTCAGGTGGGAAGCGGTAATGACTTCAGAGCCACTCTCCCCAGCAGGGCTCCCAGCAACCACTAGGCAAGAGGAGAAGGATCATGCAAGTTTGAGGCCAGCCTGGTCTACAGAGCAAATCTGAGGCCAGCCTGGTTTACAGAGCATGTTTGAAGCCAGCCTGGTCTGCAGAGCAAATTTGAGGCCAGCCTGGTCTATAATGCAAGTTTGAGCCAGACAAGGCTCCCTAGCAAGCCAGAGCCTGTCACAAAAGACAACAACAGGGTATGGGAAGAGGACTCAGCAATTAAAGCATTTGTTACATAAGCAAGAGGTCCACAGTTCAGAGCCCCAGACCAATATAAATGTCATTTGAATCTGTGTGCAGTGTCTAATTCCAGCCTAGGACAGGGAAGACAAGAGATCTTTGGAGCAAGCTGGCTACTGAGAGACCCTGACTTAAAGAACAAAGTGCGAGAGATGTCAAGGAAGATTCCCCACATCAACCTTAGCCCTCCTCTCTCACACAGATACATATGGGCCCACGCATACATGAGCATGCACGCACACGCACACACACACACACACACACACACACACACATGAGCATGCACACAGAAAGTAAAAAGACAAAAACTGAGATGGCTCAGTGGGGTAAAGGTGCTTGCCAAGCAAGCCTGACAACCAGAGTTCAATTCTGTCAACTCATATAGCAGTGGAGAGAGAGAAGCAACTCTACAAAGTTGTCCTCTGAGTTCCACGTGCATGCTGTGGCACATATGCACACACACACACACACACACGCACACACACACACACACACACACATACAAAGGGAGAGGAAAGGAAGGGAGGAGGGAAGGAAGGAGGGAGAAAAATAAAAATATATAAAAGACAACAAAAATAATTACTGAAATAGATTGTTGATGGAATTTTCTGTCCTGCCCGGTCCTGCAGCCATTCAGTCCCAACAGAACACACAGAGGATTATATTAATTATAAACCGGTTGGCCTATTAGCTCAGGCTAATTATTAACTTAAATTAATTCATAATTCTCATCTATGTTTAACCACGTTTCTTGGTACCTTACTCAGTGAGGCATTCTCATCTTGCTTCCTCTGCATCTGGCTGGTGACTGCAGACTGAGCCTTTCCTCTTCCCAGAATTCTCTTAGTCGGGTCACCCCACCTATAATTCCTGCCTGGCTACTGAACAATCAGAGTTTTGTTAAACCAATACAAGTGACAAATCTTTACAGTGTACAAGAGCATTCTCCCATAGCAATAGATTCTCCTTTCCCATTCAAAGGCTCAAGAGGAAGAGAGACTGGTCCCAGGGAAGAGTTTTGATTGGTCTCTCTTGGGTCAAGTGCCATTTCCTGGGCCAATCACTGTGGCTGTTTGGGTTATCTAGTCACAGGAAGGCATTCGGAAAAGAGTGTGCTCCACAGGGGAGAGGGGCATTATGGGGAGAAGCAGGAAGCCAAGCCAAAGCTGGAGACCCCCTGCACCCTCCACCCTCCTAGGAACCCCTCCGCCCTTCAACCCCAACTCCAGCTTGGGTTGCACTTTGAGAGGCCATCTGGCAGACCCAAGGGTGAATCCCAGAGTGACGTCATGTGAAATTTCGGGATGTCCTCCTTGCCCCTGTCCCACCTCAGCAAGCTACAGCAGTCAGCCCAACTCCTGCCACCTCACCAGAATGACCTGGTCTCCCCTCAGACATGTTTCCTCAACTGCTCTACAAGCTGGGCTCTGGCGACACATAAAAAGGCAGGGACCCCGTCCTTGGGAGGCCACCTGTGGGAAGAGAACAGGGACCTGAGGAAGGGACCTCACTCCTCGAGGACTTCTACCCAGCACCCCCAGAGCAGGTGCCTCTCCAGGCCCTGCAGATCAGAAAGTGAGGGGATTGCCCCGGGGCTACCCTCGGCCAAGGAGAAAGGTACCGGGTAGACACACACTCGCACTTCCTGTCAGGAGAATATGCCCAGAAGGTCATTGCAGGGAAAGATCCCTTAGAATCAGTTCCTGCTGTCTCAGCCACTTCAGTGACAGCCATTATGGCATGTCCTCTTCTTGACTGTCGGTCCCCACTCCGATTCTTCCCACTAACACACCTGCCCTGGAGCCCTTTCCATCCACATCACAGACTCTCCTTCCGGCGAGAGTGTCCTC
>NC_022016.1:84565724-84567864 GCF_000317375.1 Microtus ochrogaster | reverse complement strand
CCACCCTCACCAGTCTGAAGAGTCGGTTCACACCGCCACCCTCACCAGTCTGAAGAGTCGGTTCACACCGCCACCCTCACCAGTCTGAAGAGTTGGTTCCCCCAGACTTTGGAAGACCTTGACTCAGACCAACTGGGGATTCCCAGTTTCACGCTGAAAAGAGGTTCGGGACTAGGGTATGGCGAGGCAGAGCTGGAAATTTTATTAAAGATGTTTTTATACAGGACTGAGCTTGAAAGTTAAGAGAAAGAGAAGAGCTCAGAAACAAAGACACGCCCGAGTGAGGGTATGTGCTTTAAATGGGAGAACACACACCCAGTTGTGAGCTCGGACTCCTCCAGGGAGTCAACTGATTTGGAATTAACCACATACACTATTTTGGTGGCTCGCGGTTACATCTCAAAACATTTGCTAGGAACCCCTCTCTCTTTCGTGTGAGAGATACATGAGTTGGCCCTGGAGATGTTGTCTGATAAAGTCAAACCAGGAGCCAGTAGGGACTGCACAGGGAGGTTCGTACGCCTCCTTTTCCACCTAAACCCCTAAGGAAGCCCAACACAAAGCAATTTCCCGTTCCCCACTAATTGCTTTTGCAGCCTGCCCCCCCCCCCGCTGTCCCGCCCCTTCCACTTCTCCTTTCTCCGCCTCCCAAGGACAAGGACACAGAGATACAGCCCCCTTGGGCCCAGCTCGTCTCTCTCAAAAACTAGTTTCTGAAATGTAATCCCGGAGGTGACAGTTGGCTGGGGCTGGCACTGCCCCCAAGGGAGCCATGGTTCCAAGCAGCTGCCAAAGACCTTGGAACTCAGTCCTGGCCTAACAGGCTCCAAGACTGGAGAGTGTCTCTCCCACTCACCCACACCCTCTCCTCCTCCCCTCCTCCCCTTGACCACCTCTTTGCTAAGCTTCCACTCCTTCCTCCAATTTCCCGGGTGCTGTGGCTCTCTTAGTTGTCTGGGTACCAAAGTGCCACCCTCCGGAATGTCTTGGGCAGAGCAGGGGCCAGTGGACTGAGTCCATTACGAGCTGAAACAGTAAAGAGCCAGTGTGGGAGCTGTCTTTTCCACAGCATCTCTGAATTTTACCCTGAATCTGGGTCTGGCTTTAAAGTCTCTGACTTAATTAGGGTTTCTACTGCTACAACAAAGCACCATGACCAAAAAGCAACGTGGGGAAGAAAGGGTTTATTTGGCTTACACTTCCAGATCATAGTCCACCATTGGAGGAAGTCAGAACCAGAGCTCAAGCAGGCAGGAGCTGATGCAGAGGCAATGGATTCGCTGTGCTGGGCAGAGCATTGTCCCCTCTAGATCATGCTGACCACAAGATGACTTGGTTAACAAGGTCAGGTTGACCTCCTAGCCATCCTTTCCCCAACCTGACTTGCGAGCCACACGCCGGCCGACTGCTGCGGTTTCTGCACTGCCTACGTGACACGGGAAGACAGAGGCACATGGATCTGACTGGCCCTCTTACAGCTGAACACACCACACTCACGGAAAGCACCTGATTCCTGCCCCGAGGTCACGTGTCTCACAAGAGCATTAGTGCTCACAGCAAACAAGACTGGACACCAAGTGAGAGTGACATCATCGAGGTCTGTTACAGAGCTCCAGGAGCCACTGAGTGTCCCATAGAGCCACACAGGGACTGTCACTCTGACTACCCTGTGGTCTGTCCCACTCACCCTCACCTCCAGAGGACGGCTCTGTGGGGTCGGTTCTCTTCTTCCACCTTTACAGGGGTTTCAGGGATTGAACTCAGATCTCGGAGCTTACGCATCTCGTGACTTGCACCCTGATGTAAGCCATGTCACCTGCCCCAAAGCTTCCTAGAAACCCCCACTACAGTCCTAGGTCTGAGCTTGAACAAAATGTTTAGATTAAAATAGAAAAGAATCCAGACCCATCTCAGATTGCTAAGCAGCCAGCAACTGGAGGACTCCGGGGACAAACATCCCCAAATAAGGAACAGGGGTGCAACAGCCTCCCTTGGTTGTTACTGACACAAAGAGTCCAACTATCACACTGATAACATAGGAGCTGTGTGGTGTCCATACCAGCTCTCCTGCCTTGTCCCCACAAGCTGATGCCCAGTGAGCGTCCCACAAGCTGATGCCCAGTGAGCGTCCCACAAGCTG
>NC_022016.1:84555185-84565499 GCF_000317375.1 Microtus ochrogaster | reverse complement strand
GTCCCTCTGTTCTTTTGCTCCCCCAAACACTCTTTACACTGCAGTCTTGGGGCTTCCCATCCAGCCCCTCCTCCCCTCACAGGCTCTCAGGTTTCCAGGATACCCACAGCAGGGAGCAGCAGCCAGGGCAGCCAGGTGCCATGAACACCTTCCCGGACTGAAAGCCCCTCTGTCACCCAGCCTGTCATAAGATGGCTCCTTCCCAGTCCTCAGTGCCCACCTGAGGCACTGCCTCCTCCTTGAAGTCTTCCTGGCCTCCCTTCCCATCAAAGCTAATCTTGATCAAGTTAGCTTGATCTTGCCTTGTTCCAGTACTGTGTAAACAACTTGCTTCAGGCATCTCACAGGGTGTGTGTGTGTGTGTGTGTGTGTGTGTGTGTGTGTGTGTGTGTAGTATATGTGTATGGTGTGTGTGGTATGTTTTCAGTGTGCATGCGTGGTGTGTATGTGTGCTATATGTATGTGTGGTGTGTATAGCATGTGTGTATATGTGGTGAGTGTGTTTGCATGTGTGTATTGTCAGGGTGTGGAGTGTGTGGGTATATGTGTATATGTATATATGTTAGCTATTGTATACCTATTCATTCAGTCCTTTCCAATACACTGCACAGATACAAACTCCCTACCCATCTGTTTGCAATTTCCTGACAAACCTGACGTCCTGTCCAATGGCCAAATCATGCCCCACAGCATGTGTTCTGGTGTGGGGTTCATACACTCCAAGCTCTGTGCTTGCAGGTAATTGAGCCTGCTCATGGCAACGGACCAAATCATTTCAAAGACAGGGTGGATGCAGAAGAAACGAAGGCTGGACTTGGGGGACCCCTGCCTCTCCCCACCAATCTGAAATGAAGATCTTAGAAGACCACTGACACTCGCAGCTCACTCACTGATGCCAGAGCAGCTACACTGCTCTCAACTGTGGGTCAGGAAATCAGCAGCTGGCAAAACTGGCCAGCGCGCTGCGGGGGTTGCCTGGACAGGAAGCATTGGAAAGCTGAGAAGGTGAGGCCACTCAGCCATGGTTCAGAGCACCCACAAGTCCCTCCCCTTTCTTGACCCTTCTCTGCAGGGAGAAGCAGCTACCCCCTCTTTGGGCATTCCCCTGTCTCGAGCCACAGGCTCTATTCCCACTTCTCTTAACACCTTTTCATATTTGACCACATGTCCTGCCTCCATAGCTCACAAGCAGGACCTGTGTCCCAATCCCTTGTATACCCAGTGTTTGGCAATCAGAGTATGGTGATCTGTAAATTGATCTGTGTCTGAGTGAAGTGAGATATGGTCCAGTTACTGTTGTCAAGCAGTAAGGAGCGCCCATCTGACCCTTTCTTGTATATTTATCCAGCATCCCTTAGCTAAGTAAACATTGCTGAGTTTATGATGAAGGAGGAGGAAGGAAGAGGAGGCAAGCATGTTAAGGTGGCTCATATCTGTAATTGCAATATTCAGATAACCAAGGCAGGAAGACTACTAAGGCTTAAGGCCAGCCTGTGCTACATGAGACCCTGTTTCAAAAGAAAGATCTGGGGAGATGGCTAATAGGAAAGAGCACTTGCACAAGGACCTGAGTTCAAGTCTCCCAGCACCCACATAAGAAGTCAGGCATGGTTGTATGTGCCTGTAACCCCAGCACTGTGGAGTGGAGACTCGAGGATTCCAGGAGCTTCTTGGCCAGTGGCTGAGAGAAAAGGACCGTGGAAGGCCCTGTCTCAAGTCACTAAGGTAGGAAACAGTGGAGGCGACTCATGGTGTCCAGCTCTGGCCTCCACAGTGTGTGCCCATGCAAATGCACTAACATGTGCACACATCACATGCAAACACAGGAAAGGGAAAGAAAAAATAAAAAGGGGAGATGACAAAGTAGAAGAAGGGGGAGAAGGCACAGAGTGCCCAGTGTCCCCGCATTCTCAACTCCTAAATACTCTGCTTGCTGTCTCCAGAGGGTAAGCCACCCTCTGCGCCTTGGTTTACTCATCCTTAAAATGGGAATGGACCAGGAGAGGCAGTTTAACAGTTGAGCGTATTTACTGCTCAACCATGAAGACCAGAATTTAGATCCAGCCCTCACGTAACAAGACAGGTATTGTACATACATCTATAACCCTAGCTCCAAGTGGAGCAGACAGGATTGCTGGGACCTGCTAGCTTCTAGCCTAGCCAAGAAAACACAAACTCCAAGTGTAGGGAGAGAACCTGTCTCAAAAGACAAGGGGGAGAGTGACAGGGTCATCCGGTGCCCTCTTCTGGCCTCCACACAAGCACAGAGATACATATACACACAAAAAATGTGGGTAACATCTCCACATGTAAGGATGCAGGGATCCCTCCCCAAGGGGTCCCATCTATGTCTAAAGAGGCCTGACCCTGCTTAACTTCCAGTATCAAATAACATCAATCAAAGGCAGGGTTGTACAACCATTCTCTAGGCTTTGGGAACCTGTGTATCCATGGGTCTGCTTTCCTGGCTGCTCCCTTCCCCAGTGGTTTCCTCTGCTCATCCCCCAAGTGCCCACTCTTCAGGATGAAGACTGTCTCTCACGCTTTCCCCAGGAGACATCAGTTATTAAATGAAAATCTCAGAGTTGGGCATGTGGTAGCTCCCTACAGGTTATTACTCAGGGAGACCCCAGAGACCACCAAAACAACACAGGCTATTGCCAATAAGACTTTATTGTGCAAGACACCACACATTTTGGTTGCAAGACACTTAAAAAAATCTAACTAGGGGTGCTTGGAGATGGGATGGGTTCAGTTTCCAGCACCCACATCAGGTGGGTCACAACTACCTGTAACTCTGGCTCCAGGGGATTCACTGCCCTCTTCTGGACTCTCTGGGCACTGCACCCACACTGCACATCCCCATACACACACCTAAAACCGACCAGAAACTTCCCCCCTGCCATCCAGCAGGCCATTTGGGGAGAGAAAGCATCAGTGGTTTTACCCAGCACTGTCAGGAGCCATTTCAGGCTTCTCCTTTCTCACAGGTCCTTGAAGTAAAAACTTTGAGACAGAAAAAGTTAACCAAAACACTACGTGCTAACCTTGGAGACTCAAACTCTGGAAAGCTCCACAGAGTGTCTTCATTGCTTGCTGCTTATCACTAACAGCAGGTGTTCTAGCCACTGTCCTTGCAACTGTTCCACTTAGCTGCCGACCTGCCGAATCCCTTCCCCCTTCCCCCTTCCCCCTTCCCCAGTTCCCCCTGCCCGAGTTCCTCACTGAGGAGTATATAAGACAAAAAGCTTGCTTCAATATAGGAAGACCTTGACAAATTGAGAACAGAATCCTGTTTTGCCTGCTTGATCTTCTTTCCCTTTCTCGCCCATGTTCTTTTAGATAGCGCCCCTTCAGACCCTGGAATAACTGGACCTGCTGGTCTCTTTCAGATAGCGCCCCTTTAGAGCCTGGAATAACTGGACCTGCTGGGCGGGTTACACAGCACTGGCCCCTGAATACTACAATACCAACCTGCCAGGCAAGCTCTACCCACCCGTGCAATAATGACATGGATGTTCAGGTGTAACCAACTACTTTTTGCTTGAATTTGAGTCCTGCCTGCTCCACGGGAATGAATTTGTGCCTGGTTCTGTAAACTTGGCCTCAGGAGGTCCTAGGCCAGAGAGGAGAGCAAGCTACTGCTGCTCTGCTAATAGCCAGGTTGTTAAACTAACTCCTAAATCTTTGTTTCTAATGGTAGACTCTGCTCTCAGCCTTGGTCTGATAAAGCTTCTGCCTGCAGTGGGCAGAAGCCAGCACGGAGACCCATGAGTGATCAAAGATCCGAGCATCCGTGGCTGCAAAGTGCTCCATCCTAAATGGGACATCCTAGATCACTTTCATCTCACCCCAAAGCATAGGGAACGTCACTTAAGGGAAGAGAGAGCATCAAGCTGGGGTGCAGGCAGGCGTGCTGTAAAATGCTGTCCCTGTGGACATGACGTGGCCATCGCACTCATGACCTCGTGGCATCTGTGGCGAGCTGCCCAAGACCTGCCCAAGACAGGGGGAGGGGCTCACAAGGCCCTTCCTTAGCTGAGGAGTTTGGGCAACTAATGGCTTCTGAGGAAGGAAAATAAACTTTCTTCAGGTGTGAGGCCTCTGGTAGATTACCTATGCCCTAGTGGAAGCCCCCACAGCTGTGTGCATACAGTCAGTGCTAGCTGGATTCGGCGACTCCACCCCCCTGACTCAGAGGGTTAGGAGATTCTGATGGTTTTCCCCTATCCTTTGAAGGGTGATATCCTGGGCGTGGCAGGGACATTCACAGTGACCTTGACACTACAGAGTGTGCTTGGAAGAAGGACTTAGGCGTGGCACTGGAGCAGTGAGGAGGACTGGCTAGGAGACAAGCTTATGTAATGGTTAGGGCAGGAGAGAACATTTGCTGCTCTTCCAGAGGACCTGAGTTCACTTCCCAGCACCCACACTGTGTCGTGGGTGTGTGCCTGGAACTCTAGTTCCAGAAGATCTCACGCCTCTTTAGAACCCGATGGCCATGTGCACATACGCCATACATTTACACAGACACACACATAAGCACATAAATAAAGTTAATTAAAAAAAAATTTGAGACAGTCTCTTTACATATCCCTGGCTGTCCTTGAACTCACTATGTAGAACAGGCTGGCCTCAAACTCACAGAGATCCACCTGCCTCTGCCTCCCGAGTACTGGGATTAAAGGCATCTCCCACCACACCTGGCTAAAAAATAAATATTTTAAAGAGAAAAGAAAATGCTGGGTTTAGCCAGAGTAGGTAGCACTCGCTGGTAGTTCCAGTGCTAAGGCTGAAGTAGGAAGACCTTGAGTTCAAGGTCAGCCAGAGCAACACAGTGAGTTACGGGTCAGCCTGGGCCATAGAATGATACCTTATCTTTAAAAAAAATAAAATTAAAAAGAGGGCTGAGGGAATACAGCATTCGGTGGGTAGAGCACTCATCTAGCGTGCGCCAAGTCTTGGGTTCAGTCTTCAATATCGGATAATGGGGTGTGGGGGCACGCACCTGTAATCTCAGAACTTGGGAGCGGGAGACAGAGGATCAAAGTTCAAGCTACATAGTGAGTTTGAGGTCAAACTGGGCTCAAGAGACCCTGTCTAAATAAAAAATTAAAAAAAGAAAGAAAAAGAAAAGAAAACCTTTTTTATTGGATATGAGGAGGAGATGGAAAAGTAAGGAAAACATCAGTTTGGGGTGGGGTGCGGGTAGGGAGTCAGCAGGGATGAGGGGGTCACCTGCATGCTAGATAGGATAGCCCAGGAACTGGAGCCTGAATTGCCTGCCAATGCTCAAGGGTGGGGAGGAGGGAGCCCAGAGAAGGGCAGGCCAGCCCGCCCCAGAGAATGGCTGGCCTCTCATGCCAGAAAGAAGCAGCCAGTCCAGAGGGATGAATGGCCTTGCTAATTGGCCATTTTGTTTTTTATGTATTTTCATTAGCTAGATAAAATAACAACTAATCATGCAACTGTCTCTTCTTGGAAAATAGATGCTCCTTAGGTACCTGAGCCTTCTATCTGAGAAACAAGCCAATGCTGCTGGCAGGCTCTGAGGTTTCTACAGCATGGCAGGGGAGATGCTAAAGTCTCAGGGTCAGGCTCTTGAACTCATAAACACGCCAGTTTGATCCTCAGAGCCCAGGACCTTCAGCAGAGACATGTGTATGGGGATTTGAATTCAATACCAGCCTGGTCGGGAGAAAGAGCTGGGACACAAGCCAGCCCCTCCCTTGGGCCCCCACACAGCCCCCAAAGACACTCCTGGAAGAACCAGGATGTTCTTGGTTGGCCAGAGAGAGGATTTCAGACCTTTGTCTCCTCATCCTGTAGCCCCCTCATGCTCCTCAATGCAAGTGCTTCAGAAAGCGGGTAACTGGAGGGGAGCCGGGTCTCCATGGTGACCCATCCATCCACTCAGCTGCCCATCGCAAAGAGGGGGCAGGGCTGAGGAGGTTTGGTTGGTGGGGAAGTGGGGTAAGGGAGCCTGGTTACCCAGGCAACTCCCTGAGGTCCTAGCCAAGGGCTCAGGATCCCACACGTGGGGACGTGGGGACGGGTGTTGTCATGGAGATCTCCTGGCAGCTTTGCCAGGGAGGAGGCTCTCCCAGGTCCCCTCTTGGCCTTCAGGGTTGGGCACAGGAGGTCAGAGCTCAAGGGCCTCTCAGAATAATCTGGAGAAAAGAGTAGCAGCTTGCTGGAACAGAAAGTTCCAGAAAGCAAAGTGCTCGCTCTCCCCTGCCTTCCCCTCAATGCCCCGTACCATCCCGCCCTGGCTCTTGACCTGCTTGGAGAAACCTGCTGGCTCCCAGATCCCTCCTAGTGCCCCATGCTTCTGTCTCTCCATCCCTTGGCCTTCTTTTCTCAGTGATACTGAGGAGTTCAGGCAGAGAGCCTACCCACGGGTTTCCATGACGACCAACCAAGCCATTGGTCTCCATGGTGACAAGCCCTCAAAGTTCTTCTTATTCATTGGGAATTTCAAAGGATTTCCCACACTTCTCTGGCCAGGCTGGGCATTTGGAAACCAAAGGTAGAATCATTGCCTAGTCTGCAGAAAGGGGCAGAAAGAAGGTCAAAGGGTGTTGTCGGCAGGGAAAATGTACCTCACAGGCAGCCAAGAGGCCTGGCTTGGAGCTGCACAAGAGGAATCCTTTCTCAGCTTTCCCCTATCCTGCCAGATGTCTGGGGAGACTCTCAAAAGTCGCTTCACTTGGCAGGCACCACCCTCAGGGCAGCTCCAACTGTAGCTTCAGGAAGCCTGAAGAGAGACTGAGGCACATCCTGCTCCTTTTTAAAAACTCACAGGAGGGGCTGGAGAGATGGCTCAGTGATTAAGAGCATTGCCTGCTCTTCCAAAGGTCCTGAGTTCAATTCCCAGCAGCCACATGGTGGCTCACAACCATCTGTAATGAGATCTGGCGCCCTCTTCTGGCCTGCAGGCACACATTGAGGCAGAATATTGTATACATAATAAATAAATAAATATTAAAAAAAAAAAGGGGAAGCCCCAAAAAATAAAAAAAAAATCAGGCCGGGCGGTGGTGGCGCACACCTTTAATCCCAGCACTCGGGAGGCAGAGGCAGGAGGACCTCTGTGAGTTCGAGACCAGCCTGGTCTACAAAGGGAGTTCCAGGACAGGCTCCAAAGCTACAGAGAAACCCTGTCTCGAAAAACCAAAAAAAAAAAAAAAAAAAAAAAAATCAGAAGACAGGAGTTTGGAGCCAAGGGAAAATAAGTCAACAGCAGCCAAAAGTGATGCGCATTCTAACAAATACAAAGTGAAATCCAACTCTGAGCTTCCTGGTAGCCATAGCAAAGAAGGAAACAAGATGAGCAGCCTTGAAGGAGAAAATTGATGGTTTTTGGAAGGCGTGTTGGATATTTGAAGAATCATGTGCACTGTGTTCTTGGGCTGTGAACTTGGAGTCCTCCCTGCTGCCCTGGCACGCTGCCTCCAATTTGTTCTGCTCGTGGATCCTGACTTGTTTGTGCTCCTTTTACAAACAAAATGTGCTGTTTAACCCACACCATGTGATAATGTGTGATTTATTCCCAATCGAGTGTATGGCACAAGCCCAGTAGGATCCATCAGACACAACACAGAACTGGACGGGATCTGCCCTGCCCAGAGACTTAGCATCACCTATTAATAAAACCATATCCAGGATACTTGGAGTGGCATATAATAATAGACTTGACTCAAACTGGCCTTGTCAAACAGAATTTATTATTCCGGTAGTCTGGGGTGGGCAGCCCCTAACTGATGAATTCTGAGCCTTGCCCATGTCGCCCCGAACTCAGGAGCTGCTCACCTTTGAGCTATTTAGCCATACTCAACGTGCTGGCTCTCCAGCTCAGTGTGGCTGCCGGGGTTCCAGCCATCACACATAGCCGAGTGTCAATTAGGGATGCGGAGCAGTCCCAGCACTCAGAAGGCAAAGGCAGATGGATCGTCATGAGTCTACATCCTTGGCCAGCCTGGTCTACACAGTGAGGCTCTGTCTCACCGTCACCAGAAGCTCTGATCCTACGTTATGAGTTATGTCTGGGTCACCTGGTCTAGACTTGAGGTGAGGATGGGAGTGAACCAATCACATTCACAGAATCACACAGAGTAGGGAAGTACTTCAGGGATCAAATTGAGGCTTGGCTAAGAAGGAAGTGGGTCTCTCAGGGAAAGTTCCTAAGAAGCAACCCAAAGGGGATGATTTCTGACTTACCCATCTAAGTAAGTGTCCCTGGAAGTCACTGATGAGTGACCAGCCCGACAGAGAAATGGTCAAAGCTAAGCTACAGATGAAAAGTCAAGCAGAACTGAGCCTTCGTCTGACCCCCCCCCTTTTTGGTGGGGGGCTCTGGCGTATAAATTATACCTAAGGGTATTCCAGGTCCAGGCAAGGGGGCCTCGTCCTCCTACACTCAGTCACTGACTGAGGAGCTGCCCCTAGGCACCACAACTCAGAGAGCCTGGGCAGACTTTCTACAGAGGGAGCATCCTGAGCAGCCAGTTGGCCATTTGAAGCAAAGGATCAAGAATCAGAGAGACAGGCACCCAGAGACATCTGGCCCACCATAGAAGTGAGCTAACCCCCAGTTGGCTGGCAGTAAGCACTTTGAGAGGTCTGTGCCTGGCAGGGGCATGGTGGGAGCTCGGAGCAGAACGCAGGCCCATGCGGTAGACCTGGTAGCTCTTCTTACAGGTATCACAGAGGTCCAGTTTCACTGTAGGAGTCTGCCACTAGGGTGTCTCTGGTTCCTTGGATGCTTTGGGGGGCACTCTGGGCTGGGGAACGGGGCTGGGCTGGGTTGGGATTCAGGGAAGGAATGTGTGAATCTGAGGATGGGGAAACACATGTAGGGATACACAGCCTTTTGATGTCTGATATCTCAGGGGAGTCTCTCTGTGGAGTTATTGAGCTCTTGGGGCCCCCTCCCACCCTCCAGTAGGCTCTGTCTCCCCTGATCACTGCGGGGGTCCCAGAATCAAGCTGGGAAGGAAGAAGGTTGCAAAGAAACCTGAGTGGTAGCTGGACCTCGGCTACAGCCCCAGCCCAATGCCCGCCCAAGCTGCCACTCAGTGAACAGGAGCTGGGCCAATAAAAGGAAGCCTTCTGTCCTGGGGCCTTCCCACGCAGGGGAAGCTGAGGGGAGGGCTTCTCAAGTGGCCCATCAGGAGGCAGCCTACCCTTGAGGACATCAGAGCGGGTCACTCTGTTTCTAGGGCAGGGGCAGGGTTTGGGAGACCTCTCTGTAAGTCAGGCAGGGCTCAGAGGACGGGGTGCATCTCGGGAACTGTGTAGGCCTGTGAAAAGCAGCTCAGCTGTTACATAAAAGCTGCAAATGAATTCATAGCACTCCATGCTGGGCCTCACCTCCCAAAGGCTCCTTTAGATGGACCCCACTGTGTTTGTCACAGCCTCCCATGACTGGGTGTCACTTACGCCTCCACCACCCAATGTAA
Source organism: Microtus ochrogaster (assembly GCF_000317375.1). Taxonomy (NCBI): domain Eukaryota; kingdom Metazoa; phylum Chordata; class Mammalia; order Rodentia; family Cricetidae; genus Microtus; species Microtus ochrogaster. The sequence continues at coordinate 84,556,038 of NC_022016.1, read as the reverse complement.
AGGGAAAGACCCAGAGAAGTGAATTCACCTGTCTGCCATTAAATGGCTCCAATGGCTCCAATGGTTCAGATCCCCTGAGGTCAGGTCCCCGTCATCTCCCTGTGTACTCCAGAAGACCTCTGTCTCAGCCGAGTCCCTGAATTCCTATGTCTGTGGACTACTGCACCTTGAACTCCTGGGGCGAAAACTGGGTCCCCTTTGCTCCCTCCCAAGGCCTGATGCATCATCAGGGGGGGGTTCACACTCTTGCTGGCCTCCCTCAGGGCACACAGTAGGTGGTGGCATTTCCCTGCCTACCTGAAGCTGGGTAGGATGAAGCAGCATTGGCCAAAGCGATGGAAGTGACACATGAGAGCAGTGTGCAAACGTGGGGAGGCTCCCCAGACTGAGGGTGACACAGGCCTAGGAAAAGTCGTTCCTGGGAGAATAAACTGTGAAGGGGGAGAGGGGGGAGCTTCCATGGAGATAGTTATGGTCCAACCGAGAATCTGGGTTCCAGCCACAGCAGGGAAGAGAGGGGAAGGGGAAGGGAGGGAAGAGGAGGGGAGGGGACTGAAGGGAAGGAGAGAAAAGGGGAAATGGGAAGGAAGGTGGGAGGGAGGGGAGAGAATGAAGAAGAGGGGGAAAGGGGGGGAAGAGAGGAAAGGAGAAAGAAGGGACGGGAATGGAGAGAGGGGGAGGGAGAAACTAGGGGGATGTTTGTTACTTCCCATAAGTAACTAGGTACAGCACATATTACTAGGTACTCAGTGGAAAAGGGGGGCGCTGGTGAGATGCCTCGGAAGGTGAAGGTGCTTGTCGCCAGACCTGATGGCCTGAGTTCTAGACCAGAGAACCAACACACACACACACA
>NC_022016.1:84545038-84555085 GCF_000317375.1 Microtus ochrogaster | reverse complement strand
CACACACACACACACACACACACACACACACACACACACACACACGCTCAGGGAGTCAGAGAGATGGCTCAACAGTTAAGAGCACTGACTGCTCTTCCAGAGAACCCAGGTTCAATCCCCAGCACCCTTATGGCAGCTCACAGGTACCAAGGGGATCTGATGCCCTCTTCTGGCCTTTGTAGACACTGCACACACACACTGTACACGAGCAAACCACTAGTGTACATAAAAATAAAAATTAAAAATGGATTTAGATATTTTTTAAGAGGAGGAAGGCGAGGTGCCAACTGGTGTGAGCAAGGCCTAAGCTCCTCTCTGAGTTGTCCGGATGAAGAGTAGGAACGAGAGCTGGGGACCCGGAGAAGCTCCAGAAGTCAATTAGGGAAATGCAGTTCTGAAGCTCTCCAGGATGGAGGCAAACGTCCCAGGGGTATCCCAGCTCCCTCCCCAGCTGTGGACAGGGCAGCCCACAGCCCAGGAGAAAGGCTATTTCCCCCTCCAATGGGAGGCTGTTTTCAGCCAAATGAATAATTCATTGTAAATGACTTTGAGATGAGTCTAGGTTCCATGTTGCCACCTGATTATGTGTACCATAAAAAGCAATGACAGTAATTTATCTCTTTTCCCTCGCAGGCTGGGCTGGGCAGGGGAGGAGAGGCTCGATGCCTGGTGTGGGGTCATGAATCACTTCTCTTAGCAGTTAGGCTGCAAGCTGGTGACACCTTTACTGATTTGACATTAAACAATTCCAGCCTTGGTCTTGAAGCAGAGAGGGGGTCAGAATTGTCCTCCCTGGGGGAGATCCCAGGGGAGCAGGAGAAGCAGGACCAGTGGACATGGTGGGGGAAGGAAGCCCTGTGTGATTTGACCTCATTAGTTCAGCCGCTACTCATCTTTTCTCCCAGATCTTCGGAGTGAGCTGCAGCCCACACTGCAAATGATAACCTCGACCTCACGTCAGCAGTGCTGGCTATGTGGTCTACACAGAGACAGGCAGCAAGGACATGCTGTCGAGAGTGTCCTCAGCCTTCCAACCTCAGACAGCTAAAAGGCAGGTATTGCTCCTGAAGCCACAGGAAGCTGGTCTTCCAGTCTTCACACCGGAAGCATCACAAGGCCTTCACTCCACAAATGCACTTTTGTTTTCTCTTTCTGTTGTTTAAATTTTTTTTTTATTTCGTGTGATTGAGTGTTTTGCCTGCAGGAGATTGTAGGCACAGTGTGTATGCAGTTCCCCACAGAATACAGAAGATGGTCTCAGATCCTCTGGAAATGGAATTACAGATGATTGTGAGCTGCCATGTGTGTGCTGGGAACTGGACACGGGTCCTCTGGAAGAGCAGCCAGTGCTCTTAACCACTGAGTCATCTCTCCAGCCCCAACACTGAATTTTTGAGATAAGATAAAAGTTGAGTAAAAATCAGTGCAATTACTTAAGGGAGCTTTGGGTCAATTTTTTTTAATTAAAAATTTTTGAGATAATAGGTTTGTCTGTGACCGTACCCTTGACTAGGTGACCATCTCCCCAGTGATGACATCAAAGCTGTGTTGCAATATCACAAAGGGAAACTGACAGCACAATTACCCATCTTGCTGGTTTTCCATGTACTAATCTGAATGTCTATGTGTGTGTTTTTATTACATGTGTGGATCTTGCACACACACAGACACAGACACACACACATCAATGCAGACGGCGTCCCATGCTTTACTGTTTCTCCACTTCCTTTCAATGACTGAAGAGAAGATATGCATCCCTTTAGCAGATGCCCACACTGGGTCCTAGGCTGCCCACCTCCAGGCTGCTGGAGTGGCAGGTGTTGAGTCCCCTCACTGGAAGCAATGGCCAAGGAGCAACAGGACAGACAGACTCTCCTAGGGACCAGCTCTGCAGCTGGGGGCCAGTTACCCAACCTCACTGAGACTCTCTGCAAAAAGGCATATCCACTTTGCCTGCCCCAAAGGTCAATAGAGCCAGGCGTGGTGGAGCACGCCTGTGTTCCCAGCACTTGGGTGTAGCGTGACCACGAGAGTCTGGTAAAGGTTGTTAAGTACTGGAGATAACGGAGTGAGAAGCCTGGAAACAGAGGTTGCTTCTGGAGTCAGGCTGTGGTAGTTTGCTAAATGGAGAGGGAAGGGCACTGAGTCTCTGCCTCCGAGCCCAGGCCCGGCTGCGAACGGGTACTCTGCTTCCTCCACCCCCATCGCAAACATCATAAAGCAGGGACAAGGGTGACCCAAGACTCTCTGTCCCTTGAAGACCCACTGTGCTTCTAAAGCGGTTACATGAAGGTTAGGCCTTCTGAATCAGAGGGGTGTTCCACTGAACCTGCTGTTATCCCCACAGGAGAACTCCATGGTGTTTCTCTCTGACCACCTTCCAGTTTCAGGCACAGACCACCCTAGCCACACAGCCAGGTGTGTGGCCCCAGCCCTAGTTGGCATGCACACCCCAAGTGCAGGTGCAGGCACCCCGGAGCCATCCTCCACGGTCTATGAATGTCAAGGCCGCCCTGCGAGTGTGGAAGACCCATCCCTCACCTGCGTCAGGTGGGAGGGCTGTATCAACACAGCTGGCATGCAGGCTCTTTGATTATTTATGAAGCTTTCCTTATTTCACGTATAAATAATCAATGACTGCAAAGCGTGGCCGGTGCTGCCGTGGAATATTCATGAGCAACATTTGTGGGGATTTCGGCAGCCGCCTGGGCCCCAAATGCAACGGCTTGCACGCGTATGCACACACACGCCACAAATAAAAAATAAATCGGGATAATAAAGATTTCATCTGTCAGGCTCCTGCCTTGTCTCCGGGAGAGAGGCAGCTGGTGGATTCTAGGCACTTGGGGTCTGTGGCTGGTGTTGGCTGGAGCCCCCAAACCGCACACCAGATCAGAGAGGAGGGAGATGGGCCCCAGCTCCCCAAGTGAGGAAGTCCTTCCTTGGAGAGAGGATCTGCTGTTACCCCAAGTTTCACCAGCCCAGACACTGATTTGAGTGGTCTTCCCTTCCAGGGCCTTCTGGGACAGGCCGGCCAGTCCTTGAAGGGGATGATTGGGGGATAAGGACACCCCAGAATCCTGAGCAAGGTGGAAAACGATCCCAGTGGGCAGGAGAGTTGACCACTGGAGGAGGAGGCCTGAGCCAATAGGGCGAGGAGCCCCCAAAGCTGGCCCTTGCTTAGTTCTTTGACCCCACTCCCTCCACTGCTGTCCATCTTTCCTCCCTCCAGCCTGCCCACTGCAGCCCCCTGACTTGGCACTTCTCTGTTGCTGGTGCCAGCTGGTACCTGCTCACCCTTCTGTCTGCATAGACACCACCTCCTCTGGTGTTTCCATCAACTCCCTAAGCGGGGAGAAATCGTTCCCCTGGGCTTTGGAGACCTAAGCACTCCAAGCTCATTCCCCCATGTGGTAAGAATCTTCTTGCCTTCCTCCCACACCTACACGAAGCTGTAAACTGTGACAGAGGCAGCTTTGCTATGAAGTCCGTTCTACCCAAGCTGTGCAGCTTCCTGGCTGTGTGCCCTTGAGCAAGTTACTTAGCCTCTCTGTGTCTGCGCTTCCCCTTCTAGAAAGTTGAAATAACAAAAAAGCAAAACTGACTTTGCAATAAGAAACAGATGTTTTAATACAGCGAAAGCGTACAGTGAGATGCTGGGCTGGAGCCTGCCTGGAAGTGGACAGTCCCCCGTGTGCCCCTGAAAGTGGACAGCCCTTCATGTCCTGAAGTGGTCAGCCCCCGTGTGCCCCTGGAAGTGGACAGCCCCCCGTGTGCTCCTGGAAGTGGACAGCCCCCCGTGTGCTCCTGGAAGTGGACAGCCTCTTGTCCCTTTATCAAAATTCCAAGGTACCCAAAGTTTTGAAAACAAGCAAACAAAACAGTGACTAAAAACTCACTTGGCAGCAAACTCACCGCTGACCTGACCTTCAAGCCTCTTCTATATACATCTGGCAGCCTTGTCTTGTGCATTTTGCTATAGAAACAGGAGTCCACTGGAAGGAGCCATAAATACAGAAAATGTTAAGTTTCTAAAATCTGAAAAAAATATCCACGAGGTAAAATGAACCCACGTATCACCTCTGCTGGGTCTCCTGTGCACAGCAGCCTGATGTGGATTAGCCGAGACTAGCCACCTACATATAGGTGACCCACATGCAGTAGCCACTGTCCCCTGCTCCATTGTCCCACCCCAGGGGTGGGGCTCCTAAGGTGGGCAAGCCCTAATGGACACATTCCTATGCCTTGACTCTGGAGTCAGATCCCAAGGACAGAAAGACCAGGAATCCACATTGGCAAAGATGGTCCCAGCAGGTTAGCACTTACCACAGGCTGGTTGACAGGACTGAGAGGACTGGAGCAGCCTGGGCAGCCAGCCTCGTTGTCAAGGAAACAGGAAGCTGACTTTGCAGAAACTGAGGCAAGTGAGCAGAGTACGAGGCTGTGCACCCAGGTCTGTGTGTTTCTCTGCCCTCCTACAGCCCACCAAAGCACAGGTAAACCTGAATGTGACTCTAAGTCAGAGCCACACCCACACCCTCAGGGTCCCAGGAACCCAAGGCAGGGGCTGTCACCTGCTCCTGACTGGGAGTCCTGGGATGAGAGCACCAGTCCTAAGCGGCCCTTCTCTGTCCCTTCTCCTGTTCCTCACCTGCTCCCTATTCTCCGCTTAGACCCCTGCCTGTTGTCTTCTGGGTCCCCAGCCCCTGAATGACCACCACACACTCCCCTCCCCACTTCGGGGGTTACATAACTGACCTCCTGGCCCCCGGAACCAAGCTGACGAGATGACTCCCCTTAGGTCTCCGTTTCTATCCCAGCTCATTAGACACCTGGTGCCCTCATCTGTCACCTTGTGATCCTCATCTGGTAACCAGATAAATCCACCCAGGGATTCAAACAGCCCCAGTTACTCTGCTTACTTGCAAGATGGTGGGACCTCGGCTGCACAAACGTCAGGCTCCAAGCAGCACTTGGAGGAGTCCTCTGAGGCTACGCTGTTCACCATTTGTAGGCCAGAGGCATAGCCAGAAAGAGCTGCCTCAGGTTCAAGGACAGGACTTCGAACTCAGAGCCCAGCCTGCTCCCCCTACCCGGGAGAGAAACCCCAGGACCACTTGCTCCTGCAGCTGAGTCAACAAATGTTTCCTCTTATAAAACCAACCCCATACAGGCTCTCCAGAACTCTGAGGCTGCATCTGAGCTCAGCAGGGAGGTGCTCTGTGATTGATTAGCAATGTCTGCCAAGGCTGCGGTCTGGGAGGTGGTGGTGCATATGTCATGTGTTCACCTGTTCCACATTCATCATACCCCCAGTGCTGGGTGTGTTGTGTTGTGTTTTGAAACAGGGTCTCACTGTGTAGCCTAGGTTGTCCTCGAACTTACAGGAATCTTCCTGTCTTCCTGTCATAGGCATATGCCACTGTATTCAGTGTGGCTTTTTGGAGAGACTTCATGAATGGTAGAGGTATATTCTCTCTCTCTCTCTCTCGCTCTCTCTCTCTCTCTCATTGGAAAGGATGGAAAGGAAGACCTTTTTTATAACCACTCATAAAACAGTGGTCAGCCTCATCCCTTTCCTTCATGCCATATGGCCTGCGTACCTTCAGCAAGCACAGAACCTACCGAAGCTTCATGACCACATTACAAAGCAGAAATAAAGCTGCCAAGTTGGCACAAGGGTTCAGGCTTTAAGCTCCTCTCCATCCGTGGCAGTAAAGAATTTTTTTAATTAAAAAAACAAAATCCAAACAGCCTGCCCTGGATCCAAAACAGAGCAGCGAGTAGGAAATGGCCTCTGGTGAGCGGCTCTGCAGGTCCTGGGCAGGTAGATGAGGCGGGAGGGCCAAGTCATTCAGATTGCTAGAACCAAATGACTTCCCACGGCAGGCGACCCGCACTATTGAAATGCTGCCAGAATGCCATGTTTCCTCGGGGCAGCAGATGGGATGCTAACCACAAGCTACGGCTTCCTACCCAGCCGCCACTCCTGCCAACCTGCGCACCCCTCTCTTCTTCCCATCCAGCCACACATCTCTTCCACAGTCCTCACTCACCATGCTCATTCCTGCCTCAGGGCCTTTGCACTTGCTTTTCCCACTGCCTTGTGCTACTTCCTGATGCCCCCACAGCTCCCACTGATCCTTCTGAAGGCCTCAGCTTAACTGTTACTGGATCGGAGAAGCCAATTCCAAAAACTTACACAGAACAGCCACTGGGGCTGGAGAGACGGTTCAGCGTTTAAGAGCACTGGCTGTTCTTGCAGAGGACCCAAGTTCAATTCCCAACACCCACATGGTTGCTCACAACCATCTGTAACTCCAATTCCAAAAGATCCTATCCACCCTCCAACCCCCAGTGGGCACTAGACACACACACGGATCACATATTCACATGTGAGCAAAACACGCATGTAAAGAAACTAAATCCAAACATCAAAATCCAAACAGGCTTCCCTCTGAACTTCTCTGGTTTGTGTGATGAGACAGAGTCTCAAGGGTCTCAGGCACATCACGTGGTTTATGTGGTGATGGGGATTGAACCCGGGGCTGTGTGCATGCTAGGCGAACACTCTCCCAACTGACCCACATCCCTGGAGCCCCCCCAATCCTCAAAAGCCTCAATCAACAATAGTCACTCATCTGTCCCTCTCCCTAGTCACCACACAGGTCCCCCAAGGACGGGAATCCAGTTCGTTTTACAAATTACCCTGCCTGTTTCTGGTGCCTAGAACAGCTGAGCAGAGGGCAGGCCTCCATCCCTGTGTGCTGGGTGAGTGGGGGCCAAGCATTCCGTTTCATGCTGATGATACCAAGGCTCGGAGCGGCTGGTGCCTTGCCCAGCAGCAGCGGCTGTGCTCTGGGGAGTCTGCAGCCCGCAGCACGAGCACAAACAGAGCCCACGGAACTTCTTGTCCTGTAACTCAGCTGTTCTGCTGAGCAGGACTATCCCTGTTTTTACAGATACGGTTCAGCTGGAGGGATGACTGGGTCAAGATCTCTCACCACAGTGCGGAGGGGAGGCTGGGATGTCGTGCTACGTGTGCCTAAGCCCCTTTGATAACATCTGTGTATGTGCTGGGTGGAACATTTAGACAAGCCCTCTACTTTCCATCCAGATATTGTTTTCATTTTATGTATCTGTGTGCCCGAATGTGTATATGTGCACCATATGCACGTGGTGCCGGAAAAGGCCAGAAGAGGGCGTCAGCCTCCCCAGGAGCTGGAGTTTCCCTTCCACAAGGCAGCTGTGACCCACCATATGGACCCTGAGGCTCAGCTAGGGCTCTCTGCAAGAGCAGTGCTCTTAACTAACAAACCATCTCTCCAGTCCCCAGTTTTAGAAACTACAGCCTAGCTTCCAATTACTTGATATGCAGCCTATTCCTCAGAGGCCGTCACTGGTGCGACTGAGACGCTTCGCTGAACCTGGAGGAGTAAATCCATAGGCTCCACGCACCGAGGACCTGAGCATCCTTCCACTACATCTGCACTCTGCCCTTTGTCCTCTCCCAGGGCTTTGCCTTGCCACTATGATGTATGAATCCTGTCAATCCGCAGCCTGAGCCACAGAGACAGCTGGAAGTGGCAGGGTTGGAGCAGCCACCATCAGGCCATGGGGAACATGGGCTGGTCAGAAACACGAGGAAGGAGGGTGAGCCGTCCAGACCCTCCAGGAGACAGACAGTGCGACAGGGACGCTTGGCACACTTGTGGAGAAGGCCATTGTCCCACAGCAGGACCGGGAAGAGGGGGGATGAAGACACATGAATTGTAGCCTAATAAAGACAGCCACCAGTGGGAGCGGCAGACATGAAGAGTCAGATGAGTCAAAAGCAGCCCGGGAGTTGCCGAGTCTCTTTATTCTGAAGACAAAAGAGAAACACAAATGACAGGCAGGCAGACTGGGTTAGCGGGATTCGCTCCCCTGGCAGCTGGGCTGGAGGACCTGGTTGAAATTACCTCACAGGTAGAGCCTAAGACCACCCCACCTGCCAGGCGCCAAGAAGCCCAGACGCTGACCCTGAGGCCCCTGTCCACCCATCCTCATTTGCTTTCTTGCTTTAGTACTTGAGGCTTTTCACCTCCTGCTCATTTCCCAAGTGCCACCAGGAGGCCCTGTACCCGTTATCCTGTTTGTCTCCCCGCAATTGGCTCTTTGTGGCCTTTGGGGACATCTGTCTCTACACCCCCACCTGGATTCAGTTTCCCTTCCACGAGGTCCCATCTTTTAGCTGGTGACTGACCTCCACCTCCAACCTGTCCCATCCCCTGGGCAGCGGGCCCCCAAACCTGAAGATCCAGGCTTTGCAGTGGGGAGGGAGACCCACATTGCTCTCAACTGTGGGCAGCTGGCAAAGGTAGAGGAGACAAGGCTGTGGTCGCAGCTCTCTCTTTTCTGGAATAGAGTTGACATCCCAGGCCAGGTCTTGCTGAATGCTGGGGCATACACGCACACGCACACACACTCACACACACACACACACAAACGTGCACACACACAGAGGGATAGAGACACAAACACATAAACACAGTGACAAACAGACAAGCAGACACACAGGGACAGACAGACACACACAGACACATACACTCATACGCAGTTACAAACATACAAACACACACACATAGTGACTGACACACACATACACACTCACACACGACAGACAGACTCCGCAATAAAGATACATGCTCTGAGCAGTTCAAACAGTTTATAGCCAGACTGAAAGATTCACATCTTTCTCATCAACACCTAGGAACCGGAGAATCATTGTAGCCCCGAAACCCAATTTCCCCATAAAAATGCCTCCCCCATGGCTCTAGAAACTAGAGACCAGGCAAGGAGCCCCTGGGAATGCCCAGCGCCCCAGAGAGGACAGAGCTCCCCAGACATTACCCTCCCCGGATGGCAACAAGGGAAGAGGCGGCCTTCCCCCTGCGCTCCAGCTAGGGAAGGAGAAGATTTATTCCCCAGACACCCTGTCAGCCGGAAACCTGTTCCTCTCTTCCTGCTCGCCAGCCATCTGTTTGCAGGTCCCTGCGAATTCTTTGTTTCCTTCTTCCTTTGGATGCTCCTTGATTTATGAGACCAGACCTGAACATCTCTTCTCATTTAACTTATTTTGAAACCCATTCAAGTTGTTTCAATAATAAATCAGTCTCAATAAAAAGCAAAGTTTCCACCTGCTTGCACGGGACCTAGAAAGTGGGACTTGGATGGGCAGAGGGGGGAGGTGCGCCCCCTAGAGGCTGGAATACAGATGACAGTGCCCACCATTAAAAAAAAAAGAGGGAGGGTGCCGTTCTCTAGCAAACACACCATTCCATAGACACCCCACAAGCCATATATGCACACTGAAGATAAACCCCACATGTGCCACACTCCTCGTGTGGGTCACATACCAAAAATGCATCACATGTGTCCTGCCTATGCATTGTATGTATGCCACATGTACCCTATAAAAGTACATTCTATGTGGGCCGCCTATGCATCATATGTACTCTGTGTGTACCAAATCCCACGCAAACAAAGTCGGCATCACAGAATGAGGTCAGCAGCCTGGCTCAGTTCCTCACCAGGCCTCCCTGCTGTTGCCACCTTGAGGCTTCTCTGTGGGGTTCCTCCTTGCTGGTTGGGATGTTCTGGCTCACTCTGAAGGGTTTTTCCCATCTCTCCCGGTCCCTACTCTTCCCGCTCCTGGCTCCTGCTCACTCAGGTGACCCTCCCGTTTTCCTTATTGATGAGCTGTCTGTGTGAAGGCCAGAGAGCAAGGATGAGGGTCTTCATCTACCATTTTCTCCCCAATTCCTTGAAATAGCATCTTTCACTGAACCTGAAGCCTGCCCACTCAGCTAGTGCAGGGGTTGGATTGGTAGACAGCCCTCCATGGTCTCGGGCATCTGAAAACTTGGTCCCCAGTTGGGTGAGGCTTTTAGGAGACTTGCCCTTTCTGGAGGAAGTGCATCCCTGGAGGAGGGCTTTGAGATTCCAAAAGTCTCAGTCTCTCTCTCTCTCTCTCTCTCTCTCTTTTCCCTTCCACAAGGCAGCTGT
>NC_022016.1:84519776-84544938 GCF_000317375.1 Microtus ochrogaster | reverse complement strand
ACACACACACACACACACACACTCACCACTCTCAGTTCACTCTCTGATCCTGTATGTAGGTTGTGATGTGAACCCTTAGCTCCAGCTGCCATGCCTGGCTGCTGCCTTGCTTCCCCAACCATGATGGTGATGCGCTCTAACCTTCTGGAACCACAAGCCCAAATAAATCCTCCTCCTCTAAGTTGCTTTGGTCATGGTGTAGTGCACACAGGTAGACCGACCGGATAGCAAGCCCCAGATCCCCCAATTGCCTCTGCCTTCTCAGCACCAGGTACCCACCCCACACCCAGCTGTGTGGGTGCCAGGGAGCCAAGCTCAGATCCGCATCCTCGCAGGCCAGGCTTTACACAGAGCTCTCTCTCTTGAACTAGCACCCAGCGTGTGGCTGAGCTTCCCCCTGCTTCCATGGGAGATCCACTGCACCAAACTGCACAGCCTGCCCACAACCTAACATCACCACCCCTACCCTCACCCAGGCCCTGTCACGTAGAAGCATCTACTCAGCGTACCCCAACCAGATATGAGGACAACCTCTCTCTGGGAAGACAGGCTGGAACCACCCAGACCCATACACAGCTCTGCCGGGTTTGGCTCTGTGACCTTAGGGAGGTGACTCAGCATCCCTGATATTCATGTCCCAACGTGTGAGGTCACAAAACTAATGTTCAGCTCAGCTGGATGCAGGGAGGCTACTCAGGAAGCAGGGGTTGCAACTCAGATCTGAACTGATGGTCAGGACTGGGAACCAGCAGCGATGCTGAAGGCGCCAGAGGGTAACACCTCACCCTCCTAGCAAAGGGAGAAGTCAGAGAGGAGGCTGGAGGAGTTAGAAGAGGGTGTGACTTTTCACAAGTCCCACACCACCCCCAACCAGCAAGTGTGATTTTTCTCTGGCACTGTGAACAAGCTGTCCTGGCAGCTGGGAAACATGGCCTAGTTAGGGACCTGCTGCTGATGGCCTCTGTTAGCCAGGACTGATTGAATGGTCTGCAAACCTGCAGCTCTGACCTCCAGCCCTCAGAGGCTGCACCCGAGAACAAGAGGTCAGAGGACACAGAGTTGGGCCATGTCTTCATTTCAGGAACAGAGAGGGTGTGCTAGAAGCTGAGTGACAGAGGGGCCAGGGCTTACTGCCCGGGGTTGGGGACTTGAGCCTGAGGATCTGGGCTGAGATGAAACAGGACTGAGCAGGACCAGAGAGAGCTAAGCCAGGTAGGGTCTGGGCAGGGGTGACGATCAGGGAAAGAACTCCGGGCAGGCCAAGGGGTTGGGGGTTGGGACATAAAAACAGCTGCAAGCTAGGCACAGTCAACCTTGCCGGACCACAGAGCCCAAGCGTGCAGCCCAAATCTGCAGCAGAAACTGGTGGCAGAGCCAACCTCAGCCTTCTCCTTTGACAACTCCTTGGAGCTGCTCTCTGTTGGGAACAGAAGGTGATCCAAGAGGTGACGGGGTGCTGTGTTCCCCTAAAAATAACTGTGACAGGTTCTTTGCCTGTCAAGAGAGAGAATAATAGCTCAACTCTCTCTTGTTGGGGGTTCTGTTCGTTCCTCTAGCCAGTGATTCTCAACCTGTGGGTCATGACCCCATTGGAGGGGTCAAACAACCCTTTCACAGGGGTCACATACCAGATATCCTGCATATCAAATATTTACATTATGACTCATGAAGTGGCAAAATTACAGTTAGGAAGTAGCAACAAAAAGAATTTTATGGCTGGGGGTCCCCTCAACATGGGGAACTGTATTAAAGGGTCGCAGCATTAGGAAGGCTGAGAAGCACTGCCCTAGGCCCTCTGCCCTCTAAGATTAGGGCGAGTCTGGGTACCAGGCGATCTTTCCTTCCCTACCACGGACAGCCACTACTGGGCCTGCATAGCACCTGCATCTCCCTTCCCTTCTCCTGCCTCTCTCCCCCACAGTCACCTTTATTTCTGTCCCTAACACCACCCTAGGGACAGGAGCAAGAGTGTGGCAAAGGTCTCTGTCCCCTTCTGACTGTGGCCTCCACAGGAAGGACAGTACTGCCCTCTCTGCCTGGCCTGACAGCCCACTCAACAGCAGCAGACGGCTCCACACGCTGGAAGGCACACGATCAGCTAAGGCCCCATTGACCAGCCAGGTTTAATGGAAAGAGGCATCCCTGCCTTCCAGAAAATAAGGTACCGGTCCCTGGTGCGTGCCCACCGCAGCTTGTGACAGGGCATCCTTTCGTCTCCCTTGCCACTGCCCTCCCCAGCTCCCGGCAGGAGCTACCGCAATTATTAATAGGAAGCTGCTTCTCGGGGCAGTCGGCTGGGCAGGTGCATCCATCTCCCTGGGAGCGGCTGTCACCCCAGGGTTCTGTGCAGTGCCTGCAGCTCAGGCTGGGAGCTGCGGTCTTATCCTGTTTCTCTCTGTGCCTCCTGAGACTGACACAGGTAGGCCTAGGGGCCAGAGGGAGCTGAGGTCTCCCGCAGGTGTGCTCCCGGGAGAACCTCCTGCCAAGGCAGCAGAGTCACACCTTTCTCTTATTCATTCGGCAAGCATGTACCGAGCATCTAGTATGAAGCACACAGTATTCTTGGCCCTTGGGTCAGAGCAGTGGACAGACACCATCCCTGCCTCTTCCTGTCTCCCAAATACAAAATAAGTAAATAGACGTAATTTGAAAAAATATTAATGATCATCTCATATGGAGCTCAAAATAGCAATGGGATTAATACAATCATAGACTATTGTTTAAAGGAAAAAGAGGAGGGAGGAAGGAGGAGGAAGAAGAGTTGGAGGAGATTGGGGGAAGGGCTCCTCTATATAGACAGGGCTGTCTCACTTTTAGAGCCACTGTGATTCTGTAGCAGATTGAGGAGTGAGGTCTCGGGTTTCCGAGCAACTCTTCTTCCTATATATAGCCCCTGTTATTTCCATCTTGCATTAGTGTGGTCCTGGGCCTGATAATTTGGGGCCCTGGGGTCCCAAATTACCATACTGATTTTGCTTATCCCTCCCTTCCGGCAAATACTGTTCCTGGCACAGAAGCGATGTGCCAGATCACTGACCAGTCACCCAGTAACCTGCGAGCCAAATAACTAACGCACCCAAAAATGATGTACCAGGTAGCCAAGGTGCACACAGCCCTCCCACGTACTTCCTGTGTGCCACTCTGATCCCCAGGCCCTTGTCACCCACAAGGATTTCAGGCTGAAAGCGTGTGGGGAGGGGTAGGGACCAGGAAATGTCCAGCCAGGACAGAGCGCAGAGGATGCTCTGGCCCCTCCAACTTCTTGTAGGAGTTAATAAACCTGCAGCGAGGATGACCTGGAGGACATGATTTACTTGGGCTGGGGAAAAGCTTTCAATAAGGTCCCTCCATAAAAGGCCATTAAGGGAGCGGAATAACCACAGGCTAAGGGGCAAGTGTTATGGATTCTAGAGTGGTTTAAGCAGAGGAATTAAAGAGGCATTCGGAGCCCAGTGATGTTATTAATAACCACGCGGGGCGCGGGCAAGCCGTTTCCTCCTGGCTGGCCTAGCAAGCCCTGACTCAGGTGGGGTGGGCACTCTGCGGAAGAGTCTTGACTGCTGGAGGCTGAGTTCCCCCCATCTACAGACTGGACATGTGAACGGGAAGTCTGGGTCCTCGAGCTCAGGGGGCCTGCAAGACCCTTAGTGACACACTTCCTTCCTGCAGAAAGAGGAGTCCCAGGGGAAGAGGGAGGGAACTGGAGGAGGCTTGGTGAGCACATGACCAGCCTCTGGCTTCAAGCCTTGCTGCCAAAGGGCAGTGCAGTTGTAGGAGTCCAAAGCCTACCTTCCTCCAGAGAGGTGGGGAGTCCCCAAGTAAGAGCGACTGTCATCCCTAGTCTCTTACTCTTTGGGACTCTAGTAGAGATGAACTAAAAGACACCTGGGTCCTTTTCCAGTCTCCCCAGCATGGTCACAGGCCCCAGCCACCCTCTCACATCCATTCAAGACTCAGCTCAAGCCACACCCAGAAGCCCCTTTAACCTGCTCCCCCTCTATTCTCTACATAATGAAGACCAAGACCCCACTTCTAGAAGGTTCCAGACCAGCCAAGGCCAAAACCTACATCCAAAGTCAAGCTTTCTGCCAGTTTCTGCTTTGAACCTTCCCACATGCCTGTGTCCGTGAAGACAGGTGGAGCATAGTCCTAGACCCTTGACCCCGTGTGAGGGGCGACTTCTAAGCAGAATCACTTAGGATCCTCATGCACTGTCCTCCAGCTCTGCCTTCTGCAAGCTCTCCTTTTCAGAATGGAGCTATCTGAATTAGCATTCCTTTTCAATGTTTTCACACTCGTCGATGATCCTTAAATGTGCCCATTAAGTGGAGAAATGGCTTGCCTTGGCTCCTTCCGCCCAACCCCATTACACTTACCCTGGTCATCCTCCCCGCTTAGTCCCACAAACTCCAGGCAGCCGCAGAAGAGGCTCCTGGGCCTTGGGCTTGAAGCTGCAGAAGCCGGGTGGTACCTGGAGGGCCACCGGTAGGGAGTGCTAGTTCCTCGGGCTTGATCTACACAGGTCTCTCTCTGGGACCAGTGGTCCCAGCCCAGTCAGTCCACTGAGTCTCTGCAGTTTAGCCTGGAGTTTGCAACTTTCCCAGCTTAATGGTGAGCAGTGCCCACTGGCCACCTGTAACCGCTCTGGTGCTAGGATTTGGACCCAGGCACTCCAGTCTGAAGTCCAAAGCCTGGATGACCACTGGTACCTCCCAGAGTGATCTGCAGAAAGTAGGTGAGGGGCCGGAGACAGTCTCGTGGTGGAGCAATAGGAGGCAAGAGTGGAATTTTATTATTTATAGAATTTTGTATATGATACTTTTTGAGGCAGGGTCTCACTAGATAGCCCTTGATCACTCGGAACTCACTGTGTAGACCAGATTAATCTCAAGCTCATAGAGACCCACCTGCCTCTGCCTCCTGAGGGCTGGCGTTAAAGTCATGTGCCGCCATGCCCGGCTTCTATGATAATAAATTTGATTCTCATCATAACCCTGTGGGTTAGATATATAGATAGCTGATACACAGAGAGAGTGAGTCACTTGCCCATCTATCTGCCTGCTTCTTCCCTCTCCCCCTCTCCCCCTCCCCTCCTCTCTCTCTTCCTCCCCTTCCCCCGCATATGTGTTCACACCCTACTGGGGACTGAACCTGGGGGTTTTGTGCTTGCTAGACAAGTCCTCTACCACGAAACCATATCCTGAACCCTTTTTAAAGTGAGTGTGTGTGTGTGCAGGTGTGCACGGCCACAGGGGTGCGTGTAGCACCAGAGATTGATGTCCAGATGTTTTTTTCCCCAATTGCTTCATTGTTGTCATCTTGATGTTTGTTTATTTGTCCTGTTGGTGGGTGGGCTAATTGGTAGATTGGTTGGTTTTGGTTTTTCAAGACAGGCTTTCTTCATGTAGCCTTGGTTGTCCTGCAACTAGCTCTGTGAATCAGGCTGGCCTCGAATTCAGGGATCCACCTGTCTCTGCCTCCCAAGCGCTGGGAGGTGCCACCATGGCCTGGATGGCCTTCTTGTTTTTAACCTTGATGCTTTGACTGAACCAGGTTGGCCAGTGAGACCTCTTCCCCTACCCTCTTCCTCTCCTCTCCTCCTCACCCTCCCCATCCAACCCTTCACCTCTCCACTCCCCCTCAATTCCACCTCTCCTTCCATCTGTCTGTCTCCATCCACGGTGATGAAGTTACAGGCACACATGGCCACACCTGGCTCTTACTTGGGTGCAGAATGACAAACTTGGGTTCTCATGCAGGAGCACTTTACCCATAAGCCATCTCCTTAGGCTTATTTTGTTTTATTTATTTATTTTTTTAAAAAGGGGGGGGGTTCATTAGGTTGCTCAGGCTGTCTTGAACTCATTCTGCAGCCCTGATAGGTCTTAAGTTTTGATCCTTCCGTCTAGGTCTCCTCAAGAGCTGGGGTTACAGATCTACATTACCAGACCCAACCACACTCTGCTCTCTTAACCCTCCTTTCTCCTTGATGGTCCAGAGGGGTCCAGTCTTATTTTATTTTTATTTATCTGTTTTTGATTTTTCAAAACAGAGTTTCTCTCTGTAACGGCTCTGGCTGTCCTGGAACTCACTTTGTAGACCAAGCTGGCCTTGAACTCACAGAGATCCATCTGTCTCTGCAAGGGGCCCATTCTTAACTCTTCCATGTAACCTTCTAGTTATGAGCAGCTTGTAATTCCTTGTCCTGAGTCCAGGGTAACTTTTAGATCTAAGTGTTTAGATCTAAGCCAGAACTACTGCTTCCATGTGGCTCCAACAGAAATGTCAAAGGAAGGGTCCACCAACGCCAGCTCTGCTGGCATTTCACCCAGCCAATCATCACCCGGCGTCCGAGTATGTGTAGCCAGAATCCTCTGAGTTTGTCTACTAGGAGGGAGACTCCCACTTGGCCTGTTGCAAAGTCACTCTGAATCAACATGTGTCTAAGAGGGGAGTGAGGACAGTGTCAAGGGTTTCAAGCTCTGTGCTCCTGTCATTAGGATGATGCCAACAGCACAGAAAATGCAGACCATGGCAGCTCTCAGTTCCCCCCTCTGAAGGCCTCTTTCATTCAGAACTGTAAAAAATTGCAGCCCAGTCCAGAGACCTCTATTCTCCCAAATCTGGGCACTGTCCCCGCCTCTGCCTCTGAGGGCGGTCCACTGTCCAGTGTGGGGTGGCAAGCACACATGGTACCTGAGTTTGCTGGGCAACCCTCTTTCTTGGTGACCTTGCTGGCTAGCAGGTGGCAGTGTTGCATGGGGCTGCAACCTCCCGGGGAGACAGTAGTCTCGGGACCTCCCAGATGTGATTTACCACACAATGACAACCTTTAATGCCTGCTTGGCTATAATCTCCTTTATCTTAATACAATCTTTCCTGTTGAACTCTCCAGAGTCCCCACCTCTATTCCCAACCTCTACCAAAGGATTTTTTATTATTATTACGATGTGATACTGTGATTACTGTCGAAGTCCTAGTCTTTGTGGAGGGGAAATTAATAAGTTTCTCTTAAGCACTCAGTACCCGGCTGCATACCGATGAAGCTGCCTGGCTCCCCCTCGGCGGGAGTCAATTACCAATCTAGCCTCTTGCCCACTGAGACCGCGGTAGTTCCCAGGTCTGGGGGAGCTGGTCATTAGGACCCTGCTCTGGTCCTAGAACCTCAGACAAACAAAGGACAAGGGGCCACAGGCCTGCCTTGCACTGTTCCTGGTTGAGCCCTAGGGCAGGAATTAGATGTTGAGTCTCAGAATCAGAAGCCTTTGGCACGTCCAAGCCTCCTGAGTTATAGGTGAAGGGACTGAAGCCAAACAAGATTGGACCTGCCATGATCGTCGACAGCCAATGTCAAGACTGAAGCCATTGTCCCCAGGCTGACATCGGTTCTCTAACTCACTCCCTCTCCAAGACGTGCTCGCCTTCTCTCCTGGCTGCCTTCCCTCTCGCTGTATCGTTTGTCTTTGTCCCGTCCTAACTGGACTAAAGGATTGACAGGCAGAGTCCTTTATCCTCACAGGGAGAGCAAGCAAACACACAGCCTATCCCGACCAAGCCTGTCCCCACCTGGCACTAATCATGCTGCGCTCCCTAGCGTGGGCCACCAGCTGGCAGCCTGCTGGGGCGAGCGACAATGAGCAAACAAAACAGAAGCTATCCCCTCAAGCCCCGCCCCTTCCTCCAAGGCTAGTGCCAGGTGTCTGGGCTCAAGGGTGCCAGGCGGTGAGAGGGAGAGTACCCACCTGTGTGGGGAGGAAGGCGCAGATTCTAGAGCTAATCTGTGCCAATGATGTGATCCATATTATTCTTTCAAAGTAAATTAAACCCATTCGTCACTGTAATTAGCAGAGCTGCCCAGCAGGGCTGTGGCCTGGCTATCAATACCTTGGCACATGTTCCTCCCATAGCCTGGGTGACCTTCCCCCAGATGGCTAGTGCAAGAAGGTTTAGGGCTGGCTGCCCAGGCTCTGCTGGGAGGGATAGAGGAAGGGGCCTGGGTCCTCTGGGCTGGGGAAAGGCCACTGCTTCTTCATATATCTCTTTCTGGCCTTAAAACCTCTTTGAATTACTCAAATGGTCATATCCCGCAAGCATGTGAGCACCGGAAGGCAGGCAGGGGCTTTGCTGACCTGGTTCACTGCAGCCATCAGTCATGGGACCCAGAACAGTGCTGGACTCATGGTCAGCTGGGAGGTACTTACTGAGTGGATGGGTGGGTCGGTGAGTAGCTAGATGAATGGTTGATGGTTGGTTGAGTGTGTGGATGATGAGTGGGTAGATGGGTGGGTGAAAGGGTGGGTAAATAAATGGGCAGATGGATGGATGGTGTGTATTAGGACCGGGTGGCTTCTGCCAGATGGATTAAGGAAAGTGTCACTCTGGGTTGACACAGCCTTATCCCAGGACAGGAACCTGGCAAAGATATATTTGGATGTATTTCATCTTCCCCCAGGTCTCTCAGCTGTGCCTAAACTGTGTGTGTGTGTCCCCTACCTTTCCACCATGAAGGCAGGAGGGCTAGAGACAAATGAGCCTCAGAGAGAGACAGCCAGACACCCAGACCTCAATGGCATCATTTGGTCCCTAGATCCAGCCCTAGACTCCTCTGCCTTGTTATCCAATCATGTCTCTCTTCTGCTTGTGCTGGCTAAGTCTGACTCCGGCAGCTGCTGCAAAGTCCTGTTCACCACAGCCATGATCCCGTCCCTCCAATCTCCTTCACAGAAGGGGCATCTGGACAGGAGTGGCCCTGGGGTTTAAAGGAACAGAACTTGGCCTGATCGTTAGGCCTGCCTCCTGGTTGCTGGGCCAGCAGAACTGCATTTGGATGCTAGCTTCCCACTTTCAACCCCTGTAACCCGAGGCAGCTACAAAACCCACTGGCCCTCAGTTTCCTCATCTGAAGTCCGACCTGCAGATGACAGTAGCAAATATCTATCTCATAGCATTACTGAGAAAATTCCAATGTGCTAACCATGTATTGTTGAGCAACACCTGGCTTATGGCAAGAAAATGGAGTAATGTAGGGCTGGAGAGAGAGCTCAGGGGGAAAAGGCATTTGCTGCCAAGTCAGATGAGCTGAGTTCAATTCCCGGGACCTGCATGGTGGAAGGAGAGAAATGACTCCCCAAAGTTGTTCTCTGACCTCCATGGACACGCCAAGGCACACGCTCACACCCTCACTCAAATAGGTACATAGGTAGACAGATAGACAGACAGACAGACAGACAGATGTAATAAAGCAATTTTCAAAAAGAAAATGGAGTAAATCAATATCTGCTTGGATCGTCATCTCATCACTATTATTATTTTGCAGATAGGATCTCAATATACAGCCCAGGCTGGCCTCTGCCTTGGATCTTCCTGCCTCAACCTCTGAGTGTTGAGATTACAGGGGTATGCCACTCCCTACACCTGGTTTACCCCAGGGGAAATCTCTCCTCTCATCTAGAGAATGGGAGCAAGAATCTTTACTTCAGAGGGCCCTGAATAGAGGGAGCAGGATGGACAGACAGACTCTTGGCAGGAGGGGGGAGAAGGTACCCAGATTTCCGCGAACACAAATCTTCCACTAGTTCCCCGTTCTTCTACGGCAGCTTGGCACACATGCACGCCTTGCTGGGAGTTCAGTGACAGGAACTAAATCCTCACGCACATAAAGGTTCTCCTGGGATGCTATGCTTCCCAGACTGCAGAGTTCACCTCTGGCTACCTGCCCTCCTGGTCTTCAGGGACAAGAGAAGAGGGAGGAGAGGAGAGGAAATTAGAGTCTTTGGCTTGCAGGGAGACTGCGGCACCAGGGGACACCACCGGGTCCGGAGGCACAGTCCAAATCACCAGCCAGTTCCCTAACAGCCTTTCTCAGCTGTTCTTTTGTGTGTGTGGAGGTGGGTCTTCAAGACAGAGTTTCTCTGTGTAGCTTTGGAGTCTGTCCTGGCACTCACTCCATAGCCCAGGCTGGCCTTGAACTCACACAGATCTCACTGCCTCTGCCTCCCAAGAGCTGGGATTAAAGGTGTGCCATCACCGCCCAGCTCTTAGGACCCTTTCCTCCTACTAGTTTACCTCATCCAACCTTGATAAGAGGATTTGGGCCTAGTCTTATTGTAACTTGTTTAACATAATATTGATTCATATCCCTGGGAAGACTGATCTTTTCTGTTTGTTTTTGTTTGTTTGAGACAGGGTTTCTCTTTGAAGTCCTAGAACTAGCTCTTGTAGACCAGGCTGACCTCGAACTCACAGAGTTCTGTCCTGGAACTTGTTTTGTAGACCAGGCTGGCACTGAACTCAGAGATTCACCTGCCTCTGCCTCCCAAGTTCTGGGATTAAAGGCATGCACCACCACTACCTGTATGGCCTGTTCGTTTTTCTGAAGGTAAGCAGAGAAGTAGATCTGGGGGACAAGGAATGTGGGGAGGCACTGGGAGAAGTGGAGGAAGAGGAAATGGGGGATGGGATATAATGTATGAGAGAAGAATAAAAAAATAAACATTTGTCTCCTTAGCTTGAGATATCACAGAAGTCCCAAGAAAGCCAAAGTGTGGGCATCTTCCTGATGAACAACTTTACCCAGGTTTTTGACCAGGTACTTGGTACCCCCAGAACTCTAAGCCAGCTTCCTGGCCAGCTGTCACCTGTCATTCCTGAGAACTGATGATGACCAAGGTTGATTATTTTAGAGATAAAGAAACCTGGATTCAAGGTCAGCCTAGGCAATTTAGCAAGCTCTTGCTGCAAAATAAAATGGAAAAGGGGCTGGAAATGTGTTTCAGTTGGAGAGCCCTTGACTGGTGTGTGTGTGAGGACCTGGGTCGGTTTCTAGTTCTAGAAAAACACCTCCTGAACTGAGGAACCAGATCCCATCCTTGTCATCTTCTAGCTGTGTTACCTTAGGCAAATCACTTCTTCCCCTTCCCCCACTCCAAAACAAATGGCTTTTTACAATAGTAAATATAACCAGAAAGAAATCGAGGAAGAAAGAAAGAAACAAAGAAACAAACTAAGAAAAATCCCAAAGGCTGTTACATTTGTAATACAGATATACATTAAATAATTTTTCAAGTTAGGGGCTGTGATGGTTAGCTCCCATTGTCTATTCAAAGCAAGCTACAATTACCCGGGAATAGTCTCATTGAGGGACTGTCTACATTGTGTTGGCCTGTGGGTGTGTCTGTAGGAGACTGTCTTGATTGCCCCGAAAGTGGGTGGCACTATGGCCTGTTTTGGAGGTGGAGCCTGCAAAAGAATCCTGTGTATTTATTTTCTCTCTGCTGGAGATCGTAGATCTGAAGTGACCAGCTGTCTTAAGCTCTTGATGCAATGACTTCCCCACCATGATGGAACTATAATAAACCCTTTCTCCCCTAAGTTGCTTTTTTGTGAGGGGGTTTTATCACAGCCACAGACATGAAACCAGGACAAGCCCTGACTATGTAGCTCAGCCTGACACAGACCTCACAAGGTAGCCCAGTATGTCCTGGAATGAAACTCTTGGGTCTGTTTTGTTATCTGCAAAATACGAAGGTAATGATTAGGATAATATAAAGATAAATCCTAGATGAAGAGCACGGCATGCAGGGAGCTGCTAACCATTCTGTAGCAGGACGCTGGGTGCTGGAGTTAGTGGGTCTCATTAGCCAGAGAAAGCCCTGCTCTGGTTTCTAACTTGAGGTCTAGCTGGGCTTTAAGGCTCCATTCTGCCTCGGATCCTGCTGATAGTCAGTCTTCTTTTCCTCCTCTCAAAGAAACATCTGGAAAGCTGACTCTTGCTTCCCCTGTAGCTGAGACGAACAAAAAAGGGACCGTGAAGTCAGCCTGGTGATTGGAGGTGCTCCCATGGTGGGCAGAGCTGTGACCCGTGTCCTCCCTGAAGACTGGCTCAGGAGGCGTCCCTTGAGCCACGCCCCCTCCCGACCACCACACTTGGATCCCTGTGAAAGTACGGGAGAGGCTCAGAATGGGGGCTCCTGGGAAATCCTCTACCAAAGCTCCTTCCATTTCCCTAATTTTCCAAGACGACGTTTTATGGAGACATCTGTCATCCAGCCTAAATCTACTGCCGAGGACTTGAGCCGGCACTGATGTAACACTAATGAAAGGTTTATGAGTTCCCCGGCCCCAGGTAGCTATTGATAACTCCCTTTCATGCCGTGTTGTTCCCGCGGCATCCGCAGAGCTGCCGTGGGTCTTTGAAGCGGAGAGGGAACCTCAAAGGTGGATCATTTTAACACCTCTCCTTGGAGGAGGGAAGAAGCGGGTTTGAGCTGCCTCCTCATCTCCCCCTCCTCCCATCATGCCCCTGATGTGATCAGGGAGGCAGGCTGGTGGGAGTCCTCAGGCAGGCAGACACTTCCAGAAAAGGCCACATCAAAGACTTCCCGACATAAGGGTGGTCCCTTGTGTCCAGCACAATACATAGAGCTCCTTAAAGCCACCGAACTGTCCCCTTAACAATGGGCACAGGAGAGAGTTTACCCCACAGATACATTAACACAGTCTTTACATCTTTTAAAGCCTTTACCATTAATTCTGCTCATTGTAGCCCCTGCAGCCCCTAATTTTTGAACCCACTCGGGACCAAGCTACACGATGACCCAGAGTACCCTACAGGTGTCTAACCTGTCTCTCTTACTGTACTCAGCACCCCAATCCCTATCTGATGATTGTGGCTTCTTTTGTTTTTGTTCTTTTGAAACAGGATCTCGCTGTGTGGCCCTGCCTGGGGTACTTCCCAGAGTGAACAAGTCTAAATGGCCATGTCATGATCTGATCTCTGAAGTCACTGTGAAGTCCTGAGGGTCGCCTGTTGCTGCTCCCAGCTTTGCCTGTATTCCTGGCAGTCAGCCTCATGACTGGGCTATCCTGAGGGGTCAGTCTGCAATCACTAGAGCCATCCCCAGGTCCTTTTATCTGAATCGTAATTTTGGCAGCTTCCGTGTGGGCATCAGATCCCCACTACCCACTTCATCTGCTGCACCCCATCCTCTCTTCACGGCCACATCTTTCTCCAGAGAAAGATGTCACCAGGGACTAGAATATGGGGCAACTGGACACACAAGCCCATCTTTTTGCAGGACCGTCTATGTTAGGTTAGCCCCAACAATGAGAAAATACTAAGTCTTTTCAAAGCCTTATGAAGTAGGTGCTCCCTCCCATTTTACAGATCAGAAAACTGATGCACAGAGAAGGCAAACAGTAGCTGGTGCCACACAGCTCCTAAGTGACAGAGGCAAGGGAAGAACCCTGCGATGCTTCTTCTTCATTTCAGCCGTGAGATGAGCCTCGATTCCCTCCCATGAGGAATCCACGATTAGACGGGAGAGAAGGCTCGGAGGGCAAAGGCACCTGCTGCCAAGCCTGACACCCCGGGTTCCAACTGGGGACCCACGTGACAAAGGCCGAGTACTGACTCCTGCCAGTTGTCCTCTGACCTCCACACCTGTTACCTGGTACACATGCGCCCCCCACCCATAGACACGTAATTAAAAATAAGAAAAATATATTTGATTATTTGTAATAGTAACGGTTTTAAAAGCTCTGAATGTGGGAGCAGCATGCCATGCAGCAAAAATCTTCCACCTGTCACAGGCAGAGGGAGGGGGGGCCAGGATGACCTCAGCCTGGACATGGCATCCATGTTTACCATACACATCCCTCTTCTTTCTGTACCTGCAATCCCTTCTGTTTTACTCCTTTCCAAACACACTGCCTCCCCACCTCTGCACCTTGACCACGGCCGCAGCTGGCTTTGCCCATCTGTCTAATAGAGAGATCGTAGAGACGCTTCAGAGAGAGACTCTGCAGAGCGCAGGAGCCCTGTAGATTCTAATCCTTTTCGTCTTTAATCTCGTTCTCCTCGGCTGGCTCGCAGGTTTCACAGGCTCTGCAGAGTTCTGGGAGATAAAGCTGGGCGGCCACCCCTCCCTCTGCCTGTGACAGGTGGAAGATTTGGATAAACAGGAACTGCTAGGGCTCAGATTTGCTTCTGGAAGCTGAGGAACTGGGCTGTTGAGGACCCAGGCAACTCAGCCCCAGGCTTCATTTGTTCTATTTCTGGCTAATCCTATGCAAAGTCCAAGAGGCCTCTGGAAGGACGATAGGCTGGGAGAAGGAGGGCACTCATTGCCCATAAAGTGCCCAGGCCAGGGATTCACAGATTGGGGCATTTGGGGCTGGCAATTCAGAGCAGGCTCTTGAAATCAGATAGCCCTAGCAGCAAACCTTAGCCCTGTTCTCCCTTGCTGTGGGATGGTAGCCAAATGTCTTGAGGTCTCTGAGCCTGCAAGGCTCTCCACAAATCAGAGCAGACGATGGGCCATAGCAGGGGAGCCTGCAGGGGAATTCTCTGGCCCAAATGCTCACAGACCCTGCCAGGCTTCCTCTCAAAAAGCAAGCAGACAAAGAGGCCCTCTGGCCTCTGAGCACTGGCCAGGCTGCGAAGCAGGGCAATGCTGGTCGTTAAGCCACCGTTCAGGCCAAAGAATCCCCACATAACAAATTCATCGTGCGCAATAAAAAGCTCGGCTGCACCCCTGCTCGGGGTATTTGAAATCGGAATTGCTGCTTTGGCACTTTGGAGACACAGAAAGAAGAAATGAGCTCAGGGTCTCTGGGAAAAGACCTTTAAACCTGATTCAGAAGTCACATTTGTCTGACTATTGCTCCTCTGCCCTTCAGGGAGGAAGGGCAGAGACCCGGAGAGCTGTCTGGTGAGCAGAGAAACATCAGGCAAGGAAGAACAGGGTTCAGGAAGAGAGGGTGTCGGGGACACACTGACACAGGAACCTCCAAAGTGATGTCTCATCCCCAGACCAAGGGTGCTCTGGGGTAGTAGGTAAGAAGAAGGATCTTGTGGGCTAGATGGACACCCCCAAAACTGACCACAGGGACCAATCAGGAGCCTGAGTGTCTCCTACCAACCAAACTCTACCCTCTCCTGCCCCACTGTGAATGAAGCTGCATACAGACCCCCTCTTCCTCCCCAAGGTTGCCACCCATCCACACTGAGCATCCTCTGGGTACCAGGGAGCAAGGAAGGAAAGGGCTGATGTCATTCACGTTCCATACTCTGTGTTGCTCACTTCCCTCAGTTATCCATCCAGGAATGGAGGGTCCTCAGGGTGCCTAAAAAGGTGACAAAAGCCACCCTAGGAACCTTCACAGGAAGCTAAGTCTTAAAGGACCTCCAAAGGCACAGGGGTTGGGGGGCCGTGTGCTCAGGAACAGCAAAACACAGGAGGGATTTCACTTGGGCCAGTGAGATGGTAAAGGCTCTTGTTGCCGAGGCTGATGGCCTGAGTTCAACCTCAGGGTCGCACAAGGTGGACAGAGAGAACTAGCGCCACAAAGCTGTCCTCTCGTTTCCACAGGTGTACCTCAGATGCTCATGGCCACTCCCATTATCATTTGTGATTTAAATTATTTAAAAAAAAAATTTAAAAAAACTTTACAAACAATCAGGTGGCTCCCAACCGCCTGTAAGTCCAGTTCTGGGGGGGTCTGACACCTCTGGGCTCCACAGGCAC
This sequence comes from Microtus ochrogaster, assembly GCF_000317375.1. Taxonomy (NCBI): domain Eukaryota; kingdom Metazoa; phylum Chordata; class Mammalia; order Rodentia; family Cricetidae; genus Microtus; species Microtus ochrogaster. The sequence goes on along the minus strand of NC_022016.1, from coordinate 84,529,411 downwards.
CTGCACTCACATGTATATATCCAGAGAGAGAGAGAGAGAATTTTTTTTTTAAAGGCAGGGAGCTAAGCAGATGGGTAATCAGTTAAGGATGCATAGCTGCTCTGGCAGAGGCTCCGACTCTGATTCTCAGCACCCACACTGGGCAGCTCACTCCCACCTTTAACTCCAGCTCCAAGGATCCTACGATCTCTTCTGGCTTCCTCAGGCAACTACACTCACATGCACATACCACACACAGGCACACACACATATACATAATAAACAAATGTTTCAAACTAAGGTGGAAGCATAGGAAAGGCACACGGAAGGCTTTTATGAATGCGTGCTTCAGGATGTGGTCACCCTGGCTCTGCCTGCCCACTTCACTCCCTAACTGTAATTTGCCCCCTCTGTAAAAGTGAACCCCACATTCAGCAACTTAAGACAGTAGTAACATCTTTACCTTTGCCAGTTTCTGGGCATCAGAAACTGGGGAACAAATTGGCTCAGGGACTGTGATAAAACAGCATGGCCCAGGCTTCCTATATGATGCTGGCATTTGGACTTATTCCCCCAATAGCACCCTCCCCACCCAGGGGAAAGGCTTCGCAGAGTGAGCACAATGCTGAGAGACCATATGATCTCATTGGTTCCCCAAATCAGACAGCCTCTTCAGCATAAGAGAGGGAAATACTAGTTAGCACTGGGGAATTACTAATAAGGGTTGAAGATGTCCCAGCCACCTTCCTGGGGGCCATCTGAAGGCTAGCTATCACACCTCCCTAGAACCAGCCCTGTCTGCAGTTTCACAGAAGCAGGCTCTTCCTGCAGCATCCAGAATGTGATTCAAGACAGCCTTCCCATAGTGACCTCCCCTGTGGGTATGTTGCGGGACTCCCTGGGAGAACAGGACTGGAGTTCAGGAGGACCACGTCCCTAAATCACAGATTCTGCCAGCACGTAAGTTCAAGTCCTCTTCGACCATTGCTTCCTTCATGGCTTCTAGATGGTTACCCACTGGGAGCTCACGCGTCAAATGAGTGCGCTCTCTCTCTCTCTCTCTCTCTCTCTCTGCCTCCCTCTCTCCCTCCCTCCTTCCTGTCTACCATGAACTGAACAGCACTACATATACCTGCTGCCATAACATTCTAAGCTCATCAAGGCCCAGCATCAACAAAGCCGAGTGCTATGAACTGAGTCTCTTGAAACTGTGAGCTAAAATTAACGTTTCTTCCTTTGAGTAATTCTCAAAGTGTTTTGTTGTTTAGGGAGTCTCACATAGCCCTGTCTAGCCTTGCACTCCTAGAGATCGGCCTGCCTCTGCCTCTCCAGTGCTTAGATTAAAGATGTGCACCACCACACCTGACTCATGCATGTGTTTTGGTGACAGCATACACATCCCCAAAGCGGACCTGAAGTGTACCCTTTAACCCATGCCTGATTCTATACCAGCTGGGTGGCCCACGCTTGGCAGGAACCACCTATGCCAGTGACATTCACTCAGGAGCTTAGAACCTGCTCCAAAGTTAGTGAGGAAGTTAAAGGAGCCTAGGGAGGCTTTCCATGCCCAGCCTGGGTCCTGGGCTGCCCCTCAGCTGCGCAGTCCTGGTATAATTGGGATGCCAGGCAGCACCTGCAGACAATTTTATCACACTCTGTATAATGTGTAAATACCATTAAGTTAGACAGATTTTCTCATTAATTCTCGGTCCCAGTGACAGACCAGGAATTAACACAATTGATTTTCCAGTCCCTACTCATTATCAATCATCCCCCAGAACTTAGTCACATCCCGTCTGCTCCACCTGGGCCCCAGCATCTATCTGGAGGCTTCAACATATATTAAACTAATAAAGAGCAATGGGCACTGTCGTGCCAGCCCTGGAAACCAGGGAGAATGAGGAAAGAAACAAATCTCGAGAAGAAAGTTGCTTTTGAAGCTTCTAGACAGAAGGGGCGGAGCTTGTGAGGGTGCGGTTCCACCCCAGTAGAATGTGGCACTGACTAGTCAGTGCTCAAGCGTGCATGGCATGTGAGTGCGTGTGTGTGTGTGAATGTGCGTGTGTCTGTGTGTTGTGATTGCTGTGTAAATAAACCATCACGAGATTTATGGGCTTAGGATGACAGCTGTTCACATGCTCCACGGCCAGGGAGTTGGGCTTAGTGTCGCTATGGCCAGCGTACGGCTGGGACACACGGCTCTCACACCTGTGTTTGTGTGCTGGCATCTTCTGGGTGGCACAGGGACCTCAGCTGGGGTGCTCATACCCTGTGTCATGTGGCTCCTCTTCCTTAGAGAGGATTGAACAAACAGTCCACTGTGTGACCAGCTCCAAAAGTTTCAAGAGGGACAGGATAGAAGCCGCAAGACCCCAGGTTTGGCCTTATATCCCATCCAACCAGTCAGTAAGTCAAAAGCCTCACCAGCGTCGAGGAGTAGGAAGGCAGACTCAAGCTCTGGAAAGGAAGAGAGACCTGACAAGCACTGGCAAGATGGCTCAGTAGGTAAAGGCACTTGCTACCAAACCTAACGACCCAAGTTCAATGCCCAGGACCCACATGTTAGAGAGACCCAAGTCTACATACATGGCATGGCACTCACACATACACACAAACTAAACAGATATAATTTTAAAATAAAAAAGAAGCAGGGTGGTAGTGGTGCACACCTTTAATCCCAGCACTTGGGAGGCAGAAGTAGGCAAATGAATCTCTGTGAGTTCAAGGCCAGCCTTGAACTTACAGAGCAAGTTCCAAGACATCCAAAGTTACAAGAGAGACCCTATCTTGGGGGGAGGGGGGATAAGCAAACTGTGATTGTGGCTAGGCATGGTGGCAGAGGCCTTTAGGAAGATCTATGAGCTAGCCTGGTCTACATAAGTTAGCAATATGTCAGCAATGAAATGCATATTGTGGCTGAGAGGGGTGGCAACCACTGGAATCCCTGTAGTGAGGAAGACGGATGGAGAGCTAGAGGCCAGTCACAGCTGTAGAGCAATGTCCTGTCTCAAAGGAAAAAATAAAAAGCTTGTGATGAAGAAGGCACTGATTCCACATCCCACCAGAAGGCCACTGGGAACACCGGCGGCCCTCGGCTCCCTAAGCCCCGCCCCCAAACAGAGCATGCATGATCCTACAGCTACCCAAGCAGGAGCTGTTACCTTTCCGAGGGTTTGGGGGAAACTTCTGCATGGAGGTGTCACCTGCTTCGAGCAGAGCACACAGTTTGTGTCATTCAACCACAAGCACATGTGCCTGTTTAATCCGTGCCCACACTGTCCCCCTTCTCGTGTCCCCAGCAGGAGCGACTGCTGGTCGGACTTCTGACACTAGAGATTAGTTCTGTGAAGGAATGCTTTAAAGGCCAGTGACCCAGGCCCCAGACACAGGCTGTGGTTAAGACAGTTGCCGTGCATGGCTGTTGGAGCAGAAGTCCTGTTTAGAGATGAGATGATTGTCCAGCTTCTCGGGGCTCTTTGCTCTTAAGTTTTTATATGTTCCCCTCTTACCAAAGTTCTCTGCTCCCCAGAGCACCTCTTTTGCACACAAGAGGAGCTGGGAACGTAGCTCAGTATGGAGCACTCGCCTCATATGTGCGAGGTCCTGGGTTCAACCCACAGCACCACAAAAGAAGAAAATGTGTATAAAGTGTACACGAGGCAAGCAAGGAGCCAGGGTGGATAAGTGGGACAAAGAGTTGAGAAGAAAGGACCACCAGAGACCAGGCAGCCATTGAGGGTGCCTGGCCATTGTCCTTGCATTTTCTCTGGACCGTGTTTGTCATTCAATCTCCTGTCACTTGGGGGTGAGGAGTGAGGCTAAGCTACCAAAATTGTGTTCATATGAAGGCAGGGTTGCTGGAGGGGACACGAGGAAGACAGGGTCCAAGAGGCTTGTGGAGATGCTGGAACAGGACCCCTCAGTGCTTTTTGGAGCAGGATAGAGTGTGGGCCACAGGGATTGGAGGCACAGGCTGCGGTCACCTCTGTATGTGCCCGACCATCCCCACCCTACACTCTCGCACTCAGTAACCCGGGCGCCCACCGAGAATTATCACTGATAATAATTTTTGTCTTTATGGAAATCATTTAAAATGAAATTCAATATGCTTCGCAAAGGGAGTCCCCCCCCCCACCGCCCACCCCAGAAACTCTCTGCTACAAGATGGTAACATGGACTCTGAATATTAAGTAGTCAGATTACCAAGGGCATCTCTGCCTGCTGGACACCTCCCCAGTTTGCTACCACCCAGCAGGTGAAGGGAACAGCCCAGCAGAGTCTCCCAGCTCCCAACCCAATGACTAGGTTTTCTCATGGAAATTATCCGGGTGGCTAGATATGGTGGCACCTGTAAATCCCATATTCTGGAAGCAGAGGCAGAAGGATTGCTGAAAGTTCAAGATCAACCTGATCTATGTTTCTTGTTCTAGACTTGTCTCAAAGCAAAACAAAATGAAAACTGTCTAAGTGGAGCAGATTACTCTCCGCCCTCAACAACCCGGCGGGGCCCAGCCTCACCTCCGCTCAGTGGGGAAAACCATAGACCTGAGGAGTGGGTTCAGGGCCAGAGCAGACTGGAGGTGTTGGGGAGATGATCGAACAGACAAAGCCTCTCCCCTTGCCACTCTGCCCTATGAGATCTGCAGGATCTGTAGGAACAGAGTCAATCTCTGAGCACCCCAGTTTTAGGGGTCAGTAGAATATAGCATACTTTCCCTCCCTTAGGGCTGAAGAGATGATGGCTTAGAGGTTAAGAGCACTGGCTACTCTTCTGCTCTTCCAGAGATCCTGAGTTCAATTCGCAGCACCCACGGTGGTCACAGCCATCTATAACAGGGTCTGATGCCCTCTTCTGGCTTGCATGTGCACGCGTGGGCAGAGTACTTACATACTAATTAAATCAATCCTAGACAGGCATTTGCCTTGGAGACCTTGAGGATCTCTAGGCAAAAAGGCAGACACAATAGTTTAAGGGAGCATGCTTTAGGTCTCCCCAGGAGATGCACCCACTCCTGTTAATCCCCAGTGTTCCTGGGACATCCCTCAGATCTTCTTTCTCAAAGCGACATCCATGGGCCGGATGCTCCTCATCCTTCTCCCACTGGAACCTGTTCATCTCGTGCCCAGGCCTGACCCGCTGCTCTCCACAGTGACACATGGACTTTTTTTTTCCTCTTTGAGAACCTTCTCGGTTACACGCCAGTATTTTAGCACGGACCTCTGGGAAATAGGATAGCTTCCGTCCCCAAGGCTGATGGATGATAGAGCTCAGGGTACTGAGGCAGGTTGATTCAGGGCAGTTCGGGGGCAGGAAGGGCTCCAAGCTCCCATTAAATCATGGTCATGGCTGAGCGGACATAAGGGGTGCCTAGTCTTTTTCAGGAAATGTTTTACCTGCAAAACCTGCATGCTGCTGCCAGATGCAGAATGTGCAGTAGATGCAGGGATGATGTAGGCACAGTAGATGAATTGGACGCATGCACACATGCACGGGTGCATAGATGAATGGATAGATAGATAGATAGATAGATAGATAGATAGATAGATAGGTAGATAGATGATAGATAGATAGATAGATAGATAGATAGATAGATAGATAGATAGATAAGATAGATAGATAGATAAGGCCCAGATGAGAACTGTTACAAAACACTTCAAGCTCATCAGCCCTTGACCCCTTCCAAGTCTCCAAACTCTGGGAGGCAGAAGGCCAGAAGGCCAGCACCCCCTCCCTCTAGCTTAAGCTTAGCGGCCAGTCCTAAAGGTAGCTCCTCTAAGTACCCGTCAATACCCACTGCCCTGTGTCACCTAGCTTCTCCCAGGACATTCCCAGGAGCATTCAGGGCAGGGGCTGGTTCTCCCACACACCCACTCCCAAATCCCAATTCTTGCAGTAGCCTACCCTCCCAGACAAAGCCTGAAAGAGAGTCACATGATTTCTGTCTCCGCTGCTGGCTCCCCCTCCAGTGTTTAAGTGCCTATTAGAGACAAAGAGACAGGAATGGGGAACAGTAACATCTGTTTTTACAACAAGCCAATGACAATGTGGATCTGGGGGTGGTGCACACATCAGCACCGGGGCCCAGATGCAGCCCTGCAGCTGCAGAAGCAACCGGCGCTCATCATTTCTCAGGGAGATTATCTCCCAATCAGTGGCTCCTCGCTGGTTGGCGGTTATCCTCACCTGGGGAGCCATCTCAAGCCACTGTCGCCTTGTGAGGCAGATCATGCTGGCCTCTTGGTTGTATTCAGATCTCTGGTGGGCTGACCCCTGGTTTCAAGAGGTCCGGGAGGCCACAGATCCCCCAGCCTCAGTCCTGCCTTCTGGAGGCTATGACAACATACAGAAGGGATGCTGGCCCAGGCCACAGAGCATAGTGGGAAAAGCACTGGGCTAGGAGTCAAACGACCCAGTCCCTGAGTCCAGCTCCGCCACTGGTGCTGTGTTCTTGGGTTGCTGAATCTTGGGATGTAATCAGCAAGGCGCTAACCCTGCTGAAGAATCCTCAGCTTCCTCATTAATAAACTGGGTCGTGGCATTGCTCCAATGTGACAATCAGCTTGTATGAAGCCAATTCAGGTGACAGGGCAGAAGAATTGGGAGCCAGAGGGTGTGGTGCGTGTCTGTAGGTCTCCACCCAAGGCTGCTGCAGCCTGAAGCCAGCTCCAGATCTCAGGGATGGCTGAGGTTACTTGCATTGACAAAGCTAATGATCAAATTGCCCATCTCTCAAAGAGAATCCCTGAGCCCCTCTCCCCAGTGGGGCTCTTATGCCCTGCCTCTTCTTCCTGCTCGCTAACACCCAGCGCAGCCGGTTTGGGAAGCTGGTTGGGTGCCAGAGAGCAAAAGGGATGCTGAGGGGAACTGAGGAAAGGTTAGGGAGGGGAACGAGACAAAGCAGGGATAGAACGGGAAAGACAATAGCAAAAGAGGCAGCTGTGGCTCTTTCAACATTTTGAGACAGTTAAATTGAAAATGAGATTTATATAAAAAAAGAAAAGAAAGAAAATCATGCCTCCTCTCTTGCCTTCAGAAGAAAGGAAAAGCAGTGACAAAGAGAAAGACTTTAACCCAAAGAATGCTGCACTTAGGGTCAGAAAAAAAAAATGGGTTCTCTGGCACTGCCTCCAGGTGGCTAGGTGACCTTGAAGGAGTCACCTAATCCCTCCGACCATCTTGACACAAGTTACATTGCCAAATCAGGACACAAGAGGGCTGGGTGAGAGACCTACGTATTCTCCCAAAGCCTGGATACCAGTGACTGTCAGGACTGGGCTTTATGTGACTGTGGCCGGCTGCTGTTACCTCACCAACGGGAGAGATGCATGCCGTGACCCCGGGCACAAGCAGTAGGGCCCCAGGGCCTGGCCTAGCTTCCTCTAGGAGATTGGTCCTCCTGAGGAGGCAGGGACTTTCCTCACAGCTCTTGCTGAGCCAGCTCCAAGGCATCCATCATACGGCCTGAGGCACAGATTACAAAGGCTCAGCCTCACTTGAGGGATTTGCCTATCTTCGCCTTCATCCGGTCCCCTGCTGCAGTTTTTCTTCAGGGAGGAATGGCTCTTCTGAGCAGAGCAGCCGGGCTCTGCAGCCAGCCAGCCGCAGCTCTGAACTGACAGGATAAAGAAGAGCCATATCTCTCTGCCTCTGCCTGGAGCCGCTCTGGGCTATCATTTGCTCAGAGTCCCCGTGGTTTCCCTGCATCCTTCCCAGGACTGCTCCGAGATTGGTTATCTGGTAATTGAGACTGTTCTACAAGGCGGAACTTGTAGCACTGGGTTCTGAGAATTTTTGATACTAAGGGTGACACAAACTTCCAAATGGTCTCACATATGTGTGCACACACAGGCTCATGGACTTAGAGATATGCTAACAACCTTGGTAAAATGGACTTGGGCGTTCTGGAGATAGGCTTGCCTTGTTGAACCCAGACTATAGGCCAAGATGTGGCCCTGAACTGAGGGGTCCCAGAAGACCCTCTGCAGCACGGTCAGCCTCTCTACCCAGTACTGCTCCTGGCAGGGCCCAGAACTGGGGAGCATTTAGGTGAGTAGTCACATGGATAACCTCTGACCCTGAGGCTGGCACCTCAACTCTCTTTCTGAACAAAACCAGGCTTGGCTCTCTCCTGAAAGAAAGGCTCCAAAGAGGCAGGAGGATCTCCGAGTTCGAGGTCAACCTGGTCTACAGAGCAAGGAGACATTCAAGGCTACACAGAGAAACTTTGTCTCAAAAAACAAAACAAAAGAGAAAGGCTCTGAATGGGTTGTCCTTGGTTGCTACAGAGAACTATGTGTTAACCCAAGCGTGTAGCAACCATTGCGGTGGCCTAACAAAAAAGCTGAGCGCCTGGGACAACAGAAATGAACCGCTTGTCCTCGGTAGATGCAGGCTCAGGATCTTCTTCTTGCAATGCTCTCCCAGGGCCTCATCACTCAAGGCCATTCCTCTGGACTCGGGGACCGGTAGCCTAGGGTGATTAAATGCCCTGCTATCGCCTTCTGCCAAGGTATCAATCACTCCTTGGCTGGCTTTGACCTTGGCAGTGATAAGGGAACCTTTGGCACATCTGCCTAAGCACAACAGTTGTCTGGCTGTGCCATCAAAGGAGACGGCCAAAGCGTGGTCTTGGCAGCAGGCAGGGGTTTTCTCCAGCTGTGAAGATGGCTGCTCCAGCCCACCAGCAACTCTCCATGCTAACTCTTCCTAGGAACCCTGAGCTCCGCCCATTGCCATCTCTTCCCAGGAGCCCCTCCTGGTCCGCTCCAATAAGCAGATGATCTCGATGCCATCCACTGCAGCTCTTGCTGTCTGTTCTAAGCTGACGATGTCACTGCCTTTCCCTAACATAAGCATGCTTACCCAATGGTCATCTCCACATCCCTTATGCTCACGAAACTCTCTGAAGGTGACCTGAAGTCTTCTCCACTGCCCCCTGGTGGCTGACTGCATTCTCACCAGGCAAAGCCACTGGGCCACCAGTGGCCAGGTGGCTATGGAAAAAAGAGAAAACTGAGGGCAGATGGAGGGGCAGGAGCCCAAATTTAACTTGAGGATGGGCCTTCCTCTCCAACTGAGGTGAGCAATAATCAAAGACGGACGGGATCTGAACTGAAATTTGGCCTCCACCACCCAGAATAATAATGTAGACTTACCTCTATCACCACTGAGCTGGCCTCCGAGATGACAACTGGAGGCCCAGGGCAGAGTGCCCAAAGGGACCTCACTTTGAAGAATGGAACCCTGTAGACCAGTGTCAGGACTCCTCAGAGGTCCTGGTGCTCCTTTCCTTCCCCCTGTTCACCACTTCCACCTGGACTGCTGGGAGAAAAACTCCCAGAAATCCCAATGAAATCAGGAACAAGACAAGGTTGTCCGCTCTCTCCATATCTATTCAATATAGTTCTTGAGGTCCTAGCTAGAGCAATAAGACAACAAAAAGAAACCAAGGGGATACAAATTGCAAAAGAAGTCAGACTCTCACTATTTGCTGATCATATGATAGTTTACATAAGCAACCCTAAAAATTCTACCAAGGAACTTCTACAACTCATAACACTTTCAGTAATGTAGCAGGATACAAGATTAACTCAAAAAAAATCAATAGCTCTCCTGTACACAGATGATAAAAGGGCTGGGAAAGAAATCAGAGAAA
>NC_022016.1:84515874-84517551 GCF_000317375.1 Microtus ochrogaster | reverse complement strand
AAAAGAAAAGAAACCTTAATTGACCACTGTGGCCACGGGAAGGCCATGAGGGACTCTGGCCCTCTGAGGACTCCACCGCTGTCAGTCCTATTTCGCCTTCCTCATGGAGACCTCACGTGCAAGACGCTGTGAGGGACCCAGAGACAGGACTAGGGTCCATGGAAGGAAGCCCACATGGGCACAGACGCGGCTCTCTCGCTAGCTGGGAGACCTGGGCAAACTTAATCATTTCCCTTTGCTCAGCTTTTTGTCTTATGAAAAAAGACCTCAATCCCCTATTCATGGAGCTGTTAGGAACGTTAAAACAACGTCGTTAAGCTTTAGGACAAGGCCTGGCACGCAGCAAGCGAGCAATAAATGGTAACTTTACCATCATCCTTCTCATTTATCCTGCACTTTAATTATGCACAGGTTTCCAGAACACGAGCTCAACCTTAAGAGACCCTCGGAGTCCCTAGTTCACGTCCACTTCCAACCCTGAGTGGAATTCCCCTGTCCTCACTGCTTTGTGTCAGCCAGCTGTGTAATATGTCAGCGTGGTCTTCAAACCTGCCCCACAGGGTCTAGCCACTCCCACACCCCTCGGTCATTCCGTGACTCGCTGCCGAGGCCCACCTCTGTCACTTGTGCCCAGCACTGTGCAGGTGCCAAGATAGACATTGTCTCACTTGCCCGGCCACCATCCATCTACTGGGGGCCATTGACAATAAACACACTAACAAACAGATACAGAACACACACTGGAATTCTCTTGTTAAATCTGGCTGTATCTTAGCAATGGGGCCAGGCATCCAGCAGGACATCAAGGAGCTGCTGGAGCCCATGTTAGCAGTGGGCCTGAGGTGTGTGCCAGAGGCCCAGTGGCCACCCAGCCTCAGTAATGGGTCTGGCTTAGGAGAGGCAGGTTAGTTGGGTATTTAAATTCAGTAGGCAGGCTTGTTGAGGCTACACACACAGCTTGGCTAGGAATCTGAGCTTCATTGCTAACTCCTGTGTGATCTTGACTCAGCTGCTTCTCTCTTCTTGTCTGAAAATAACTCTTGCCGGGCAGTGGTGGCGCACACCTTTATCCCAGCACTCAGGAGGCAGAGGCAGGCGGATCTCTGTGAGTTAGAGGCCAGTCTGATCTACAGAGCGAATTCCAGCAAAGTCTCCAAAGCTACACAAAGAAACACTTTCTCAAAACAAACAAACAAACAAAATCTGGCTGTATCTCTACCTATGGAGGTGATTCTAACTGTACTGTAAAATGCAGAAGCAAGGTTATGGCTGAAGCATGGATTATGAACTTTGAGGCATGCCCTTAATCACACCCACGGAGACCAGATCAATTTCCTCTATTCTCCACCCAGCTTGGTGGGGAGCATGTGACCTAGACACTCACTGGGTCCTCTAGAACATCTACATCTTGGGGGGTAGGGCGGGGCTGGTAGGAGAAAGTGTGCTACACGAATCTAATTGGTCTTAATAATAAAAACCTGGAGTCAGATATTAGGGGGTGAAAGCTGAAAGATCAGAGAAGCAGGGCAGCCAGCCACTAGTTCTTTCCTCTTTGAACTCCTCAGATCCAATGAGGTCTCTATAAGTCCTCAGACTGAATGCATGATCCTATCTCTAGGACTCCTCAGACTGAATGGATGCCCTGAGCTCCTGTCTCCTCCCGCCTTATACTCCTCT
>NC_022016.1:84506111-84515554 GCF_000317375.1 Microtus ochrogaster | reverse complement strand
TTTAGACTGGACTCAATCTCACGTAGCCCAGAATGACCTCGAACTCACAAAGATCCTTCTGCCTCTGCCTCCCAAATGCTGGGATTAAAGGTGTGTGCCACCACTGTCTGGCATCTATGGCTAACAAGTTGCTTAGCTCTGCAGTCTGATCTTCAGGCAAGCTTTATTTGTTAGATCACAAACAAAATATTACAACAAGAATGCCTCCCGGTTACAACTGCCTACCTCTGCTGAGCTCTGGTGAGCTCCCGAAGAGCCAGGCTCAGCCCCTCACCAGGGCCTCAGGCAGAACCTGACCAGGCTTCACCACCCTTTGGTGCCGTGGTTTGGTCATTCACCACAGGAGGGAAGCACAAACGTCAGCAGGCTGAGAGCAAGTGCAGGCTCTTGCCAGAGGCATTGCTTTTACATCAGCCTGCATGGTCCGCAGCCAGTAATGAACAAGGCCGGCAGTCCATTAGCAGTGGGCACATGGGAGAGAGAGCAGCTGTCAGCCGCCTCACCTCCAGGGCCATTGAGAGTGAAGCCAGCAGCACGGACATGGGTTTGGATGTGAGTCTGTATGCAGTTTTTCAAAGACAAGCAAAACAGGACGGGAGTATCAGTCAATACAGCCGGGAGGGCACTGAGAAGCTGAAATGTCAAATGGCCCTTGTACCCTGGGTTCCCTCTGTTCCCAACTGCCAGTCTGAGCAGGTCTGGGAGGCAACTCTCCAGCAGAATAACCATAGCACAGGCCAGAGGACCCCAGTTGTCTCATCCGAGCTCTCTCTGATGTGACTCTGAGCTCGGTCTTCTAGACAAGCCATGGCTTTTTCCCTTGAATGCCTGTAGTTATGGGAAACTCAGCACCAGCTGGGATGCTCTGAGCACCCGCCCCGCTCAGTGTTTCCACTCATGGCTAGAGAAGTTCCTTTCTTTTTTTTAAAGATTTATTTATTTATTATGTATACAACATTCTGCCTCCATGTATGCCCGCACGCCAGAAGAGGACACCAGATCTCATTACAGATGGTTGTGAGCCACCATGTGGTTGCTGGGAATTGAACTCAGGACCTCTAGAAGAGCAGCCAGTGCTCTTAACCTCTGAACCATCTCTCCAGCCCCTGAGAAGTTCTTTTCAACACCAGAGCTGAAACGTGGGGCTGGGTAAGTCCCATCTGCATGCCCCGGTTGTCCTCTTTGAACACAACGTACCCAGCCCAATCACTCTTCCCCCAAGACAGCGTCCTTTTGGGTCTCCAGGCTAACGTGGTTTTACGTGTCCTCACCCTTCTTCCAAATGCTTCTTGGACAAGATCCAGTTTGTTAATAACACCTTCAAAATATGGTTCCCACGCTGGGAAAAAGGAAAATCTCTGCTGCAGCTGTTACCCATCACACACACACACACACACACACACACACACACACAGAGTTGGCTCCCAACCCTATCTTCACTCTGCTTTCCACATCCTGTCAACAGCTTCTCTGAAGTCCGCGCGCAACGCTCTATGATACGTCCTTGATCTGGCTCCACGTTGACTCTTTCCATGGCGAACAAGGCTTGCAGGTTCAGGCCCAATGCGGGGATGAGCAGGCACTGCCTCCTTGTTCTTCCATTCATCTCGTGGACCACAGTAACCTTCGCCAAGGTCATCACTGTCTCAGTCTGAGGTTAGGGCCAGATCCCAGGTGTGGGTCTGGTTATTAATGCAGAAGTGGCAGAAAGTAAAACAGCAAACATTGGATTCATCAATCAGTCCCTCCAGCCCCAGAGCAGGCCAGCCCCAAGCTTCCAAGGTCTTCTAGGCAGGACACTGTGCAAAGGTTCAGCAACGGCATGGAAGGAGGGCAGCTCTGAGCAGCAGAGATGCACAGAGACCACAGAAAGGATAGTTCGCCGAGCCAGGGTAGAAATGGGTATGGGGTGGCAGCGTGTTCCCCACAGGCCCATGGTACCTGTCAGCAGGAAGCGGTTTCCAGAACCCTTCGAGAGAAGCAGAGTGAATTCCAGGCCTGAAGCCCAGCACCAGGCAGCAGAAATGACGTTACGGCTGGTGAATGGAAAGACCAAAGGCCGACCTAAAATCCCTGACTTCTGGTCCCCAGGAGACTGGGGGGATCCCAGTGACCAACCCGACAGGCATGGGAAAAGCCTGAGGTGACTGGAGTGTGATTCCCTGCTAGTCACTGGGTAAGCAGGATAAATCTTAGAGGCATGTGACCATCAGCCTAGCGTCATTCATAAAACACCCACAGGCACATCGCTCTCCTGTCACAGGTCAGCTCCTTCCCAATGACAGGCCGCGGTCTGGGAGACCCGACAGCTCTCTCTGCATTTATTAACGCTCACTGTTCTCTTGACCCATCTAATTCCTGAGCCCCCTAATTATCAGCCCCTCCAGAAGCCCTTCCTCCTGGGCTCCTGAGAGCTTCCGTTCAGGCTGCCTTACTCCGGTTGCTAATAGCAGGTGTTGAATCTAGCTGGGCAAAGGGCAGAAGGCAGGGCTCACTCGCTGAAGGCTGCCTTCCCTGCTGCTGCTGACACACTGATCCATCAGCTGTCTCCCACGGTGCGTTCAGCCTCAGGAATATATCTAGCTACAGTGATATCCATCCCACATATCTCTGCCTCGTTCATAAGGATATATTGCCAAACGCCTAGCCAAAACGTAAACTCACTCCATCTACTACCTGCTCCTAATCCATCAGCGTGGTGACCTAGCAGCAGAAAAATGTAAGTAGGGAAGGATAGAGGGAAATGAGGTTAATGCGGTCTGGCTAGCTGGCTCTGAATGGTCCCTACCACCTTTCCTAAGGCAGGGTTACTACTGCTGGAGTAACACCAGCAACTTGTGGGGGAGGAAAGGATTCACTTGGCTTACACTTCCACATCACTGTTCATCACTAGAAGACAAGACAGGACCTAAATAGGGCAGGGAGCTGGAGGCTGGAGCTGATGCAAAGGTCATGCCATGGAGGGGTGCTGCTTATTGGTTTGCTCCCCATGGCTTGCTCAGCCTGCTTTTTTATAAAACCCAGGACTACCACCCAGTGATGACATCACCCATCACAGGCTGGGCCCTCCCACATCAATCACTAAGAAAATGCCCTTCGTGCTTGCCCACAGCCTAGGCCTGCAGAGGCACTCTCTCAATTAAGGTTCTTTCCAGTGACTCTAGCTTGTGTCAAACTGACACGAGACCAGCCAACATAGCCCATCAACGCTGTGCAAACAGTACCCAGATTCATCGCTGGTAATGCGGTGCCCCTACCACACTGCACTGTCCCAAAGGCCTGCAATGAGATTTGTTTTGGAGACAGGGTCTCACTGTGTGTCCTTGGCTGGCCTCAAACTTCCAGAGATCCCCCAGCCTGTCTCCCAAGTGCGGGAATTAAATGCGTGTGCCACTGTGCCTGGCACTCTGAGATCTCTGCACATTCCCACAGTAAGAGAAACAGAAGGCGGCTGGGCGATGGTGGCGCACGCCTTTAATCCCAGCACTCGGGAGGCAGAGGCAGGCGGATCTCTGTGAGTTCGAGACCAGCCTGGTGTACAAGACCAAATTAGAGGAAAGGCCCCAAAGCCACAGAGAAACCCTGCCTCGAAAAACCAAAAAAAAAAAAGAGAGAGAGAAACAGAAGGGAAGCAAAGAAACACGAAGCCACTGATGGACGTTTTCTCATATTTTAATTAACAAATCTACAGGAAACCTTCATTAAATCAGGAGACATGATATAAATTATGGTGGCCTGTATATAAAACGTGGCACTAAATATGGCCTCTGGGATCATATATAAAAATAGACATTAAAATGTGTCCAGAGCATGGTGCAGCAGCGGACACAGTTCTGATGGGGGCAGCCGTGTCAGGCCTAGACCGTGAAAGCCACTGGTTGTGGAAGTGATTTTTTTTTAAGATCTGTTGCTTTCATTGGTTAATTAATAAAAAAACTGGCTAGGCCCATTTGATAGGCCAACCCTTAGGTGGGCGGAGTAAACAAAACAGAACGCTGGGAGAAAGAAGCTGAATCAGAGAGTCACCATGATTCTCCTGCTCCAGACAAACACAGGTTAAGATCTTTCCTGGTAAGCCACCTCATGGGCTACACAGATTATTAAAAATGGGTTAGATCAATACATAAAAGCTAGCCAATAAAAGGCTAAAACTAATGGGCCAGACAGTGTTCAAAAAAATACAGTTTCTGTATATTTCGGGTAAAGCTAGCCATACAGGCAGCCAGGTGGCAGGACGCAGCCCCGCAGCAGCTCCTTACTACAACTGGTCCTGCGAGTGACTGGTCAGCCCCCAGCAGGGGTCCTAGGTGCTTCTTCAAAGGCAAGGCCCTCAAAGGCACCAAATGCCACAAGCCTGGCGTGCTGGGAAAAACAGGAAAGGAGTGCCCCTGTCTAAGATTTCTGGATTTCTTCCAAGTTCAGGGACCCCGGTTCTCTTTTAGACAAACCATCCTGACTACAAAGGAACTCGGGGCAACTTTTATTTTTTTTGTTTGTTTTTTTTGTTTTTTGAGACAGGGTTTCTCTGTAGCTTTGGAGCCTGTCCTGGAACTCCCTTTGTAGACCAGGCTGGCCTTGAACTAACAGAGATCCGCCTCTGCCTCCTGAGTGCTGGCTTGCTCCACCACCGCCCGGCCTAGGGGCAACTTTTCAACATTTTTTCCTAAGGAAGTGACCCAGTGCTAACTCAAGGTCATTTTCTGCAGGCTAAGCCTGCAGTGCCCTCCAGGACAACTGATCACAATGAGGACGTGATCATCTCAGTGCGACCTCAGAGGGCGACCTCAGTGCAGACATTACGCTCCAAGTGTCCAGGAGGAGGGGGTGAGACCTCACTGGAACCACCCCGTCTGAGCATGGCGACAGGTCAGGGCGAGGAGGGGCCTATATTTCATAGTTCTTTCACTGGCCGGGCTTTCCACTCTGGTGAGTGGGGCCAGGACTGCTATCCATTGGCTTGTACGTTCAACAGGCTCCCGAGGCTCTGTGGATGGGGACAAGTGTCCCTGACTTGTGTGTTACTGCTGCCCACAGTCTGGGGACTGGGAAACAGATGGAAAGACAGAGATGCACGGGAGAAAGAGAGGAGAGACAACCTGGGGAGACAACCGGGAGGAGACTGGCCTGTGGGCTTTAAATGTGCATCCCACTACCACTTCGGGTCCCAATGATTGGCATCCTAGTGGATTCTACAGAGGGAAGCAGCCCCCACCCCCTTTTTTTACTGAAAGCAGAGGGCTTTCCTCAGCCGCCCCAGGCTTGACTGTCTTGCTGCAGGGTGAGCTGACATTTTCCTCACCAGTGGCGCTGAGTGAAAGGAGAGATGAAGGACAGAAATGTTGAAACCACCCACCACCTAGGCAAAAAGCCGGGAGCCACATGGTTGTTAATGAGGGGCTTTCTCTCTAGCAAGCAGCACATTCAGGGGACAGGTGTTCCATGTTAATGGGACCTGGCACCAATTATTGCCATTTCCTGTGTGCCAAGGTAACAGGGCAGTACTGTGCTTTGTCACTGCGGCTCTTCTGGGACACAGATCCTTCATGAATTGTTAGGGCATTCTGTTCAGAACAAGCAAGATGGGCCTCCCATCCTAAAGTGGCCTGACAACGCCCTCTAGTGGGGATTATAAACAACAGCAGGACAGTATGTTCAATTCATCCTCGGACACTAGAGTGGTTTCAGGGCTCCCCATAACATGGCAAACAAACCACAACAGATTATCCTGACGAAGATAATCCTAACACACAAGGGTGGGAGCTGGCAGCCCACGCTGGGCACCCACCCTGGCCAGCTGCACCCCTTCTCAGTCTCTGGCTTCTGCACATCCTAAGGAGGGGCTGTGCTGTGGAGGGAGCTAACAGTCGCCTCAGAGTCTGGGCAGACTGCCTGCTGGTGCCAGGATGATGCCAAAGACGTAGAAAAGTCCCAGAAGGAGGTTGAGCTTGGCTGTCCTCTGGGGTAGCTTGTTGAAAGCCTGGCTGCGGAACTGCCTCTCAAGGGAGAAGACCACGGGGATGGTGAGCAGGGGCAGCGCCAGGCTGATGCTGCAGTGCGTGGCCAGGATGCTGAAGATCAGGTAGGGCAGAAAGAGCAGCGTGGTGTAGAGCACGTAGGAGAGGGTGGGCCCGATGAGGATGGCCAGAGTGACAATGCCGGCCTCCTGGTCAGACTCCATGTCCCTGCTGTTGTTGGAATGGAGAATGGCCTCCGTGCTGAGGGCCAGAGGGATGGCATAGACTAGAGGGAAGATGGCCAAGGACCCCACCTGGACAGCGTAGGCGAACATCACAGCCAGGGGGCCAAAAGTGATGAGGATGATGAGGTCTCCCAGTGCCACATACTTGAATCCAATTCCTGCAGCCAGAAAAGCCAGAGATGCAGTGTGAATCAAAGGCTGTCCAAGAAATGGCTGTGTCTGGTGAGAGGCTGTGATGGTATGCAATCACTGGGGTACCCCAATAAATACCCAGTACAGACTCAGGTCTCTGAGCTCAACTGCCAGGTACTTGCCAAGTTTACCCTTTAGGTTTTACCCCCCAAACCAGTTTCTGCTACAAAGTGCCCTGAACTCCCAGTACGCAGAGATGATACAAGCCCAAGAACATGCAAAAGGCTTGATGATCCATTATTAGACCATAAAGTTCTTCTGCCTTCTCCAGACCTGGAAGGCAGAATGTCCAATGTCCATCCTGCCTCCTTCCCCTCTAGTCTTTCTTGAAAGACCCCAGTGAACACCATGGCATTTCACAAGCTACACACTTCCATATAAGGACACCGTCACTCAGACGAGGAAACCAAAGCAGTTATCGTGCACTGCCCCCCCCCCCCCGTGGTTTCCTTCAAAACCAAGCCATTCCTAGTGACCTTCTGCTCCTAGGCCTGCCTGTAACTCCTTTCCAGCCTCCTCCCTCCATCTCCAGCACCACACGACATCCTAAGTCCAAATCAGAGTCACCTTACTCTGGAATACTACAATTCTTCCTAGGTGGCCTTTGATCTCGTAAGAACCTCCCACCCCGTTCCAGTGTTCTTTTAAAACTCTGGGATTGCCCTTCCCACACACCCTCAAACCCTCAACAACCCTGTGTCTTTGGAATCAAAGTCCCAGCATCTGGCTTGCCAGACTTGGCTCCCACTGGGAGTATTTGGCACAGAGCTACAGTAACAAACACTTCCTTCAACCTGGAACCGAGGTCAGGAGGTCAAGAATATTTCCCACTCAGTCTGAAACAGTAAAGTCACGTGCAATGGTGGGAGGTGGGCATTAGCATCCAAACTTTGGTTGCTACAGTAACAGGGAAGCCTTTGGATCTGGTGATGCTATAAGGCAGGCCTCAGAATATCTGATTATATTTTACCCAGTCTAAAATAAGAGATGACATGCCGGGCAGTGGTGGCACACGCCTTCACTCCTAGCACTCGGGAGGCAGAGGCAGGCAGATTTCTGTGAGTTCAAGGCTAGCCTGGTCTACAGCATGAGTTCCAAGATAGACTCCAAAGCTAAACAGAGAAATCCTGTCTCAAAAAACTAAAATGGGGGGTGGGGGATAACAGATGACAATGATCTTCAGAGGATCTAAAACCATAGGAACTAAGGACCAAGATCTGGCCAACTTCACCTTCACAGAAGTAATGGGTCTGCTGGCTCCAAGTGAGCACCCCTGCACCCCCACAAGGCTTCACAGGCATGAGCCCTCAGTTTCCCAGCACCAGAAAGCTGATTCCACACGGCCACACTGTGTGTCGATAACTTGGTTATCTGAGGACATGTGTCCAGGAGGAAGTGCCCGCGAGAGGAACAGCAGCCCATGTTCCCCACATACTGCATGTATTTAGGAAGCCTCCCTCAGGCTAGGCTAGTGTGATGCTCCCCTACTTTCTCTTACATTCGTTGACCCACATACCACAACAGGACGCCGGATGGGGAAGATGTAACCTCTGGCTGGGTGATCCAAAGAGCCCTCCTTCCTCAGATCAGCAAGCAGAAAGTGACTCAGCTTCCTATGGAGCCTCAGCCATGAGCATGCTTCCCGGCCACTCCTTCCTGAAGCCCCTCACTTCCACTACATGGTTGTTTGCCTACCTCCACTGCAAAAGGCATGGCTTTCTTCTTTCTCTCTTCCATCTCCCTCTTCCCAGCAGCTAGAGATGTGCAGCTCGCTTTGACTCTAACAGAACTATACTCAAGCTTCAAAACAAAGCAAAACAAACAAAATGGGTGGTGGTGGCACACGCCTTTAATCCCAGCACTCAGGAGGCAGAGGCAGGCAGATCTCTGTGAGTTCAAGGCCAGCCTGGTCTACAAGAGCTAATTCCTAATTCCAGGACAGGCTTCAAAGCTACAGAGAAACCTTATCTTGAAAAAACAAACAAACAAAAACAAAACAAAAACAAAACAAAATCACAACAGAAACCTGGGTCCCCCTTATGCAGGTCTTCCCCTAAAGCCACTCAAGGAGAAGAAAGGTTTTAGTCTTGAGTTTATCTGATGGAAGAAAATGACAGAGCTTCTGGAGAGAGAACTAAGTGTAAGACATGGCCCAAACTCTCCTGACTCAGAGATGCGACCCACATGGGAATCTCTTCTTAAGCATTCCCACCCCTCCAGACACCATGTTCTAAAGGAAACAGCACAGTGAAATACTGGGACCATTCTCTGCCTAGCAGCCAGAATTAATCTGTTAAACCAGGCTGGCCTCGAACTCACAGAGATCAAAAGTTGGCCCGGTGGCAGTGCATGCCTGCAATACTAGCACTTGCAAGACAGAGTCAGGAGGAGTATGAGTTTCTAGCCAGCCCTGCTACACACAACTCAGGGAGGAAGCTGGCAAAGGCGCAGAGCCACTGAAGTCTCATGCCTCTGTGGGCTGCGGGAATATGAGCAGTACAAGTGCTTCTTCTTGGGTTAGCAGCTCTCTGTAGAATTAAACGGCACCCAGTGGAGGCCACGGCAGTTTCATTCCCAGGCATTTACTCAAGAGAAATGAAAACAAATGCTCATAAAAAGACTTGAACATGAATGCTCAGTCACAATAGAAAAAAGAGACACAACCCCAAGGTCCCTGAACAGGGGAGCAGAACACAGTGTGGCTGTCTCTCAACAGATGCTGCTCAACAATAACAAGGAGCTGCTGACATGAGTGACAACATGGTGAGCTTCAAAACCATCACACTGGGCAAAGGAGGCCAGACTCAAAGCGCTCACACGGAGGTCAGACATGGCAGCCCACACTTTTCATCTCAGCACTCGGGATGCACAGGCAGGAGGATCTCTGGGAGCTGGAGGCCAGCCTGGTTTACATAGCGTATTCCAAGCTAGCCAGTACCATAAAGAGACAAAAGCAAAACAAAACCAAAAATATCCCCCAAACAAAAACAGAGCTCATATTGCAATAAACAAAGCCACACACGATCCATGTGGAATGGGTCCCTCTACAAGG